>NC_069384.1:120934000-121264000 GCF_027475565.1 Acinonyx jubatus
ATGAAACATCAAACAGGCCTTTATTTTAATTATGAAAGGAAGAGAAGACATTTTGCGTGAACAGTTTTCATTGCAAAGAACCACATGAAAATAATGGTTGCTATAACTGAGGTTAGAGAGGCTCATGTCCAACACCATGGGGCAAACCATGGAGTAGAGGAACACCAGAGATTCCAATCATCAGGCAAGTATTTGAGCATGGGCAGAGCATCTTGGTCACATAATTAACCATTGTCAAGGCTGGCAAATTCTTGGGGGACAGGTGGGGCTGACAGCTTAAATTTGCTTTGTATAAAATTTTTCTTAGTTCTTTAATAGAGAAAAAAGTTAAATGAAATTATTTTCCTAAGCTTGGGGATAGATGAAGCTCTAAAAAGAAAGATACTAAGATTGAAAGTAGAAGTGAAGGTGGAGATAGAGAAGGGGAGGAAGAAGGGAAAGAAAAAGAAGAAAATGGCAGAGAATTAGGGGCTCAAAAGGAACAAGAGAGGAGGTGAAGAACATCGGGTGAGGAAGAAGGTTGGAATGCAGAAGAGTAGAAACGCCCAATTCTTTTGTCTCTACTTTAAGCCTTGCCCAAGGAGCTCTTCTTGTAACCTCAGGGCCTTTCAAATCGAGCAAAATACATTCTGAGAAACATAGTCTTTCCAAGGGGACTCACCTGAATCCTACCTTGGAGTGTTCCTGGGGAGGCACAGAAGGGCCACAGATGGTCCTCCTGGCCTAGATAAGTGCAGGGCACTCTTACACTTAACGCCTCTCCCAACTTTTTTGCCTGAGATTTCTGATCTTATGGTGGTAACCAAAACTTTAATGGACGGGTAGAGACGCTGAGGGCTAGATGGAGCCATAATTCCTGACCTTAAGATGCTGAACTCTCACAGCATGATCCAAAATAGAAACCAAGACTGGTGGGCCTTGGGAAGCGAAGTAAGATGGCCAGGCTGGAGAATGGTGCCCCTTCCCTCTGATCCCCTAAGCAGTGTCTTGGGGTCACATTCAAACCTCTCCTCCACACCTCTTCTCCCTCAAATCACTCTGTACCCTGTGGAGTCCACCTCTGAAATGCCTCTCACCTGTATCTTCTTGTCTCCATTGCCCCCGCCATCTGTGGCAGCGGAGACAGATGAGTTCTGCATGAAGGTGACCTCAAGGTGAGGGCATCAAAGCCCTCCCTACAGCCCATTCTGGATTAAATGTGCTGTTTCTCATGAATAGATAACACCAACAGGGATGCTAAATGATCTTTTCCCTTTCATTTTGGAATAGGAATTTTTTCCTTAATGTTCTTTTTATATTGTCCTGTCTCATGTCTCAGAAAATTGCTCCTTTTGAAGCCCATTAGCCTGATAAAGGCTGATGAATATTTTAGGGGCCCTTGGAAAGTAATCAGGAGGTGTCCGAGCAAGTATTTCCAAAATCCTATTACACCCCACTGCAAGTACAGCTCAGTACCTACTAATGAGGTTCTAACCAAGTTTACATCCGTCCTGCTCCATGTCTGAGGCCACATCCTGGGTTGGGGCAGACTCTTAGGCTGGGCCTGTGACTGGGGTAGGGCTGACCCAGTGGTGTGGGAGTGGTACAAAGGAAGACCTGGAAACAGAGCCTAGGGGTCGTGGAAGAGTGGGGAGCTAAGGAGGAGGCATCTAATCCAAGCAGGCTCATCCTGTGCACCTTGGACTTGAAGTCTGCAATCAAGAGTAGGCAGGTGGCATGTTTCAGAGCCTCATGTTCTCTGAGGCATGGAGAAATCTCTAGCCAGTCCCAGGGTGGGGTGGGAGCAGGTGGCAGTGCTGTGACCCTGACCGTATCCTGTACCCTTTGAAATGTGGGCAGAGCATGAGAGTCAACCAGGCAGCCCAGGGGGGCCCCCCTGTCCTGGCCGCCATACCACGCTCTTGGCAGCCATCCTCTCAGGCATGACTGCTGTGTAGGACCCGTGTGCTGACTGACTCTACATCACTCCACACTGCTGATGCTGGGAGGAGAAGGATCCTCTGGCTCGCATCCTTACAGCGAAATCCTTACAGCATTTTTGTAGGACAAAAAAAAAATTCCAAGGAAGAAATAAAATAATTCCATAACTAACAGCAGCGGTGACCCCTTTCAACATAGGAATCTTTTCCTAGGTATTACCCCCCCCACCAAGTTTTCCGAAGCATGATTCATGAACAGCAGCCCCTGTGATGCCCTGAAGAAAAACAGTGACCATGTATACTGGGTCTTGTTTTTTTTTGTTGTTTTTTTTTTTTTTGGATTTCCCATTTCATTTGCATATCCAAGGCTTCCAGCAGCCTCAAAGTATGAAGTATATGCCTATAGTAACTTTCCAACCTTGTTGGAAAATGAATTTTTCTATTTATAGCATTCCTGTAAGCGTCCTGTGAAACAACAGTGGGAGAAGGTCAATTTGGATCATACTGTGTATATGATTTGAGTTTGCTGGCTTCACTTAATGTCAGCATTAAAATGCCTTTACCAACTTCAGTTTAGATGGCTGTATAGTATGCATATACTAAACCATATTTAAATATGTCCTTAGAATCACGTATTAATTATGTACCAGCAGTTATAAAACATGCTGTAACCTAATACTATATTTATTTATGAATAATTATTTGCCTGCATTTCTGATTATATCCTTGGGAAAGATTCACGGAAGTGCAATTACCGAGTCAAAGGTTGGAGGTAGTTTGAAGGCTCATGACACACACTGTCATTTTTTTTTCCGGCAGAAATTTGTGCCTTTTTGTTCTCCTGCCCACAGACTCTAAGAGTGTTCGTGCATTGTACCCTTACCACATTGAGTGTTAATAAGATATACAATCCTGGCAATTTGAAAGGGGATACATTTTATCTCATTTCAAGATGGTTCACAAAAGATGGCAAGATTTATATTCTCCAAGGTCAAAAGGGAGGGCCTTCTGGGAGTGGGGAGCTCCCTGAGCTAAGACTCGCAGGCAGGAATGCTGGGGAGCTTCCTACTTAGCTCCTGATTGGGCATCTTCGAGCTCAGACTCGGCGAATGCGTGCAGACTTCTGGCACCAAGTAATCTACGAAGGCTGCCCAAGGAGATGCCTAGTTAGGGTTTCACTAACGTGGATCTGTGATCAGGAGGAGACCTGCATTAGCCCTCTGTTAAGAGTCGGAGGGACAAACTGTAATAAAAAAAATGATCAAGCCAGGAGGCAGCAAAAATAAATGTGTCAGTGCAATGGCTCAACCGTGAGAGAAGGAGATTAGGCAAAGTGACCTTTCCTGGGGGGAGAGAAGAACTTTAATTCCTGACTGTTCATGAATCACTGGTGAATGCATTTGGCACCAAGCATGTCCCGTGTCTCCCCTGAGGCGGTGCCCAGGACCTCGGTGGGGCCAGAGACCCTTTCTCTGTGAAAATTTGCAGGTGTGTTCCCAGGATGGGCGGCTGGGATGCTGTTTAGCTGGCAAGTGAATCAGAGACCAGAGACCAGAGACCCGGGGACACGTGTTGAGGAACGGTAGGTAGCAAAGATGATGCCAAAGGAGGTTGTGTTGGGAGTGGGAGGGTACTCCAGGGTGAGTCGGGCCATGGAAGCCTCCCACTAGAGAGGAGGAGAAAATCAGGCTGCTGACTGGTCGGTCCAAATATCCTCTAAAGCGTGCAGCCCCTGGCACATAATAGGTGGGAGGCAAAAGTATCTCACGTTGAATTGCTGCACTCAAACATTCCTGATTTCCTGGAAAAACCAATCCGGAGCTGGCACTGTGGCCCTTTAAAGGATATCTGCACTGGGAGGCGGGTGGCGGGGGAAGAAGCACAGGCACCCAGTATGGAGGGGTCAGGCTGGTCTGGGAAGGGCCAGGGTGGGAGAGGAGGCCACAGGGATAGATTGGGAAGTGAGGCCCAAGGATCTGAGGTGCTTTTATTCTTCAGGCAGCAGGAGGTGTGGGGGGGTTGGGGCAGGGGAGAGGAGGATGGTAGTCATAACAACAATCAATCCTGGAACATGCTTCTCCCTTTTGAAGAAGCTTTTCATACTCCTTATGCTAGTGAATCCTCGCTGCAACCCGATACAGGAGGAGTGCCAGTTTGACAGAGGCACCTTTACAACATAAAGGGAGAGAAAGGATATGGTTTCTGATGTCGAGGAGCGGATGTAGGGAGTTAGGTGTAACAGGCACCCCACTCGGGCTTCCACACTCAGCCTCTCGTGTCTCTATTTCACACACAACCAGTGGCTCAGCTTCGCATACTCACCGCCGAATCAGGGTCTGGTGCAGACACTTACCTCCTGAGTGATGGGCTTGTGTGTCAGATTGTCCCCGAGTGGCCCACCTGACGTGCTACAGGCACTTTGGACGCACGGGGTGTCCAAAATTGAGCCCAACACCCCCCATGCTCCAGTCCCCCCTTCGCCCCCTCCTGTGTCCCTGCCTCAGCAAGCGCTCCTCATCCTATGTATCGTCCAAGCCAGAACCCTGGGCATTGCTTTAGACTGCCTCACTCTTTCCCTCCCTCCTGCCTGCGTGCTGCCAAGTTCTAATGACGCCCCTCTCATCCACTCTCCTCTGTCTACCTTCACTCCCGCTCAGAATTTACAACATGCACTGGAGGGGGGGAAGTTGAGGGAGTGCGTCTCTGACAGGCTACTGCAAGAGGGAAAGCACCTGGGCCAGGGGAGAGGCCCATCTGCAGCAGGGGGATGGCCGGAAAGGTCTGGTGTGAGTGTGGGTGGGCAGAGCCTGCAGACTGCTGGTGGCCAGCAGGCGGCGCTGCGCTCGGGGAGCCAGAGAGAGACAGCCAAGGAAGACGCGGGTGGGAGTCGTGCAGGCCAAGCCTGAGGAGAATGGGCCAGGGGTCACACCCGCTTTAACAACTTCTGGGGAAGCATGTTGTGGGCTTTGGGAAAATAATTGAAAAATTTAAATCCTGACTCCTTCACCTGTAAAGTGAGGATAATAAAGAGTACCCAATCAGAGGGTTATTGTGTGAAGGGAGCTAAAATAAAGCATATACAATGCCAAGCACGTGTTTGCAGCCTGAGCAGATATGCAGACCCCTTTCCTTTTCCAAATACATTGAGATGCTGCATAAAACAGAATAGCGATAATGACAAAACAGAACAAATAAGAGAGTTAGAAGTCCTTAGGTATAAAAAGCAAACAAAACCCCCAAAGCTGCACCTGACTGTTGTTGGAAGCAAATGACTGCGGAGGGGCTATGGCCCACCCTTTCTTCTTTTTTTTCTTTTAATTTTTTTTAATGTTTATTTATTTTTGAGAGACAGAGTGAGACAGAGCGTGAACGGGGGAGGGCCAGAGAGAGGGAGACATAGAATCGGAAGCAGGCTCCAGGCTCGGAGCTGTCAGCACAGAGCCCAACGCGGGGCTTGAACCATGAACTCTGAGATAATGACCTGAGCCAAAGTCGGGCGCTCAACTGACTGAGACACCCAGGTGCGCCATGCAGCCCACCCTTTCAGCCGTCGTTTCAAAGCCAGTGGGAGAGAGGAATGTAGACTCAGGTCCTTCACCTGGGAAAACTCGACCTGACACGTCTGCATAAAGCCTGCAGCTGCAGAGGGGCCATCTGAAGCCTGTGTCCTGGGACAAAGGCAGCCATGGATGGACCGAGGGAGGCAGGGAGGAAGTTGGACAACGGCTCTGGAACAGGTCACCTCTGCGACGTTAGACCCGCAAGCCTGCTCTGTGCGTGTGCATCGGCTCCAAATGTACACAGCCTGCCTGATGCAGAAACCTGGAACTCAGACGCAAACTTAACGCATCCACAAAGTCTCTAGGCCCTCCACAAAGACATAGTCGGAATCTATTCTACATATGCTCACCACCCAGGGCTTAGGCAGGACAATTCCTGCTGGCCTTGAGCTCAGGGTTAAAATTTACAAAACAAAGAGGAAGCGATCCTTTGTGTGTGAGAGAAAAGGCAGACAAAACAAATGATCAAACCCACATTCAGGGAACCACAGAAAATGGAGCAATTAGAAAGGAAATAGAGGAAAACAGGTCTGAAAAAGAATCAAAGAAAAATTCCAGAAACAAAAGACATAGTTATTGAAATAAAAATAAATCAAGAAAACTGACAATGGCATTAGAGAACAGGCTGATAGATGAGATTAGAGAACGAGAATTTGATAAAGCAACAAAGAGGTGTATGGATTCTATGGCTGATCAAAGGACATATTCCAACAGACAGCCTGACAGATGTGTGTGGGGAGGGCCCCCCAGGGGACCGCAGGGGGGCTAGGCTCCTGAGGACCTCTTGCATCCTGCCGAAGTATGTACTAGTCTATTGTAGCCCCTCGCATTCTAGAAAGCCGTTCTTTACTTCCACAGCCCCCTCCTGTGACAAATTAGAGGACAGTGGACACACAGAGCCCCCTAGCCCCCGCCCACAGGACATGTTTGAAGGGCAAGTCAAAACCAAACTTCCCTTCCTGAAACGGAGAGTGATTGAACCAGGAGTGTTGAAACCATGCAAATCGAGTTCTCACTGTGGACTTGCAAGGCCCTTTGGCCTCAGGCCGCTGTTTGGGAACATTTAGAAAGATGAGGTTTTGGTCACTGCCAAGACCAACCTCATGCCAAAGCAAAGATGCCACTCTTATTTGCAGATCTCTTTAAGATCTTCCCAGGAGGTCGCCTGCACCTCCAGACTGGCAGGGAGAAGTACAGTGTGTTTTCGGGGAAGGTGATTATGACAGCTCAGAAAGCACCCGCTGGGCCTTCTGTCAAAAAGCAATTGCTGACTCAGGACGGTGGAGCCCAGGGGACCGGGAAACATGAAAGGTAGCTTGTGTCAAAGAGACCACCTCCATTTGCAATTTGGTTGAGCAACATTTGGGCCAATCCCCAAAACAATCCTGAAAATCTGTCCTTGCAGTTTGTGCCGGGAGCACGTAAATCAAGACTTGCTCGCACCCACGATTTAAACTCGTCCAGGGGGAGAGAAAACACACCTTTATTATGCGCTGATGATATGCCTGGCACCATGCTATGGTTTTTGCGTATGTAATTACGATAGGAAAAGATAGGAGAAAAAAGGCAGAGAGGGTTAGGACCTGAGGTCCCTGGGTGCGGAAAAACACGTAGTTTGGAACAATGCTGGGCGTCTCTGACCACAGCAACCCCCCTGGGGTGTAAGGTTCCTCCTAAGAATGTATCAGACACCATCTACCCCCCTGAGGTTCCCCTCAGGAATTTGACAAAAGACCTAACTAAAAATAAGTAGTAGACCACAAAGCGTATGACCCACAAGGAATGATGTGGTTACAGACCACCGCTCATGCAATGGAATCGAGCCAATCAGGAAGGGACAGCCCTGCACCTAGAGCCATCCAGCCAGTAAGGGTGGAACCTGAGAAGGAATGATGGGGAAGGGAAGGTAGAGATGACTAGAACCTTATAAAACAAGGACCCTTGCCTATAGTCACGGGCATTCCCTTTCAAATGCCCCCTCTCTGTAGACAGCTTTCACACCATTCTTCCTTTCTGATCTTATACTCTAAAAAGCTTTCGCCTGCTGCTCATTTTGTGTCCATCTCTTCATCCTTCGAAGCGGCGAAACAACGAACCCCCCGTAGTGAGGTAGAGAATTCTGCAACATAATCAGCTTCTTGGATCAGCGGTTCGTTCTTCCCCACCACAGCCTTTCACCAATGCCAGTCAGATCTCCCTTCCCCACCTCTGGAGGACAACTCTGGGAAGATCCCTTAACTTCCAGATCTTACTGATGGATGGCCTCATTTTTACGTGTTAAAATGGTACTTCAGTTAGTCTCTTGTCCAAACCAAAGCTTCTCTCCCCAGCCTGGGTCTGACCTGCAAACTCTACAAAGCCCCATGGAGGTAGGGTTGGCAGCTTCATGGGGGAGCCAGATGTGTGGGGGCAGCAAACCTGCACATGAAGTGGGCATTGTACATTCTGGGTGCTGGGTCTCCCGCACGAGTAAGCAAGAAGAATGGGGCCAACCAGCAGATATGAGGCCCCTCTTTGGCCATCACTCGGGAAAGTGTGACCCTTTCAGGCTTCTTTCCCAAGTGGGTATTTTGTAAAATACGGTCTTGCAAGATATATCATGAACAATGGGGTCAGGGTCAAAATTAGAAAAGCTTCATGTTACACAGTTAATCAGGTTTCTTCTAGCGAGACTCCACGGACCAGTGGTTCTCAAAGTGTGGTCCCTGGACCAGCAGCATCGGCACCAGCTAGTGTTAGGGACTGGATGTTTGTATCCTCTCCAAACTCATATGGTGAAACCCTAATGCCCAGCGCGAGGTCTTTGTGAAGTAATTAGGTTGAGGTGATGTCATAAAGGTGGGTCTCCCCTGGTGGTGCTTGTGTCCTTATAAGAAGAGGAAGACCGGAGCCCCTCTTTTTCTCTGCTTGTGAGGACACAGGAAGAAGGTGACCTTCTGCCAAGCCATGAAGTGGGTTTCCACCAAGAACTGAATCTGCTGGCACCTTGAACTTGGACTTCCCAGCCTCCAGAACTGTGACGAATAAACGTCTATTGTTAAAACCACCCAATCTGTGGTATTTTGTTCTGGCAGCCTGAGCGAAGTCACCAAGGAACTTGCTAGAAATGCAGATTCTCCGGCTCTACCCCAGATCCAATGAACAGAAGCCCTGCAGGTGGGGCCCAGCAGTCTGTGTAACAGGCCCTCCGGATGTTCAGACAAGTCAAGTTTGAGACCCTTTGCCTCAGAGAATTTAATACGCTAATGTGGTCGATAGACTAGTCAGTTTAGCAAATTTGTTCACCGCGTTTATCCTATTTGCCTGTTAGGCGCCTATGAATATCACCTGAAACAAACAAAAAAATCTCAGAAGACGCATGCTGTGAAATTCATTAAGTTCGCCGAACACATATTAACAGAGTACCCACTGTGTCCCAGGCAACTTCCGGGCACTGGGGATGTGACAGTGAACAAAACAGGAAGATTTCTACCAGTCCCTTCCCACTTTCCAGCGTTTGCCCTAGTCTCTCCCCTCCCCCACCGTCCCGTCCCTCCGGTCCCCGACTGACTTCCCTGCCTCTGCTCACACACCTTGGCTGTAGCTCTTCCTTTTGAGCAGTAGGATTCCCTTGCCCCCAAAGCAAAAGGCCTCTCTTAAGCTTGCCAAGCTTTCTCCCGCCTCAGTTGTTGCTTCCAGGACGTGCCATCGAATTCCTCGGGGGATATTTTCCTCATGAATTTACTGAACAGCTGACACCTGTCAGGGCCCCGGGGCGCGCACTGGAGCTGCGGAGGCAGGCCAGGAAGCACATGTCTTAAATTTGACAATTAGGAAAGGGACGATTTCTCCCCAGGTGTGCTTTCCCTGATCACAGTCAGCTGCACAAAGACCAAGCCAATGGCTCGCCCTGACACAGGAAAGGTGTGGAAAGCGAGATGCTTTGGCTTGGGGCCGAGGTGGGTGCTGCTCCCAGACTGTGAGCCTGTCGCGGTCGGTACAGCGTAAGAGGCGTGATGGCCACTTAACAGTGAGCGCTTGTAGACGGACCGACTGACTGAACGAATGAATGATTACAGTAAAACCAGCCAAAGCCAGCGATACTGGAAATGGATCCTTTAGAAAAGGGGGACGTGGGGGCCCAGCTCAGAGAGCTGGAGCACGGTTCTGGGGGTAAAGCTGTGTCTGTGTCAAATACTTAGAATTCTGACAAGCTCACCAGGATGGCAGTCCAAGAGATAGGGTTGAGAAGGTCCAGCAAACATGGAAAGTTCTGGATAGAAGATGAGGCAAAGGAAGGAGGGTGATGGTCATCAGACACAGGGGAGTCCGGAGAAGACCCTGACGAGGGAAGGGCCCAGGCATGTCGCGAAGGCCTCCTCACGGCCTCTGGCTTCAAGGCCCATCCTGGGGGTACCTGCATCTCTGTGCGTTCCCACCAAGAGGCAGTGGCTTTGAAGAGTCAGGTCAGAGGAAATTTCAGCTGCACCCTCTTACCTGGGCTGGGACCTGGGGCAATTTTCTCAAACTTTCTTAAACTTGATGGTCAGTTTCTTCATCTGTAAAATGGGTAGAACACCTGTGTTGCAGGAAGGTTTGTTTATTCCGTGGATATTTATTGGTAGCAACTATACAGATCAGGAATTGTTCTAGGTGTTGAGTGTATAAAGTGAGCAAAAACAGACGCAGTTCCTTCCCTATTGGAGTAGACAGAAAATACTTGCATAAATAAATGTAATGTTCTAACTGAAAGAAATACTACGCAGGGGAGGTACAAGGTGCCATATGAGCTCAAAGTTGGGAGATCGGAGCTAGTTGTGGCGGTGAAGAAGTGAGGGTGAAGGAAAAGGAGGCAGGTGAATGGGCCGGTGGGGGTAAGAAGGTTCCAGGAGGAGGGAAGGGCACAGACAGTGGCCCTGTGGTAGGAGCACCGAGGGGACGGAAGAGCTTGTGACGTGGTGCTGAGGACTTGGCAGGGCTGGTGTCATGGACGCGTCAGTCTCTGCCCTTCCTCCAGCCCCGCTGCCGCCAGCACCCCTTTGGGTCTACCCCAAACTCCCTGCCCCCAGATTACTCTTCCTGTGTCTGCAGACTGGTCTCCGCACGGCTCCAGACCCGCGGGGTGCCCACCTTCCACAGACTCAGCTTCACCGCTCAGCCTGAGCCTGGAGAGGGGCCTAGGACAGATCAAAGCTGGGGCTCCGGAGCCAGGCCTCCAGGGTTCACGCTCTAATTTGACCCCTTCCTGGCTGTGTGATCCCAGGCCAGTCACATTCCCTCTTTGTGCCTCAGTTCCTTCATCTAGGCAATGGAAATAACAACAGTAACTACCTCCTGGGGTTTACCCAAGTCCCTCACAACATTCATGGCACATACGTAATTTTACATTTTTTAAGTAGCCACATTAAAAAACTAAAAAGGAACAGGTGATACCAGCTTTAATAATACACTCTAATCCAGGGGCACCTGGGTGGTTCAGCCGGTTAAGCGTCTGACTCCTGATTTTGGCTCAGGACATGATGTCACAATCGTGGGGTGTAGCCCCATGTCTGGGCTCAGGGCGGAGTCTGCCTGAGAATCTCTCTCCCTCTCTGCCCCTTGCCCACTCATTCTCCCTCTCTCTTTCTCAAAATAATAACCTTAAAACAATAATATACTCTAATTCAATCTATCCATTCATCATGCAACGTGTAATCAATCTTAAAATATAACATATTTTACATTCTGGTTTTCTTACTAAGTCTTTGCAGGGCACTGTGTACATTTCATTGTCAGCACACCTTGCTTCAAACTGGCCGGATTTCAACTGCTCAACAGTCACGCATGGCTAGTGGCTATCCTGCTGGTCTGGCCAGCCTTTGGCTCTGAGATCCATGGGGCAGGGCCTTGTCTGGACTCCAGGTATGTGGTAGGTTCTCGATAAATGCAGATTGCACACGTAAAAGCATGGATGCACGGGAGAACAGCAGTCATGCTCTGCAAAGCCCCCGTCTGCTCTCATTTGGCTTCTGTTACTGGGCACACAGCCTTTCAGCCATGATGGGGATCAAATCCTGGGTACCCAGTGCCAAATGACCTTTCCGAAGAGAAGGTGAGAGGTGCACTTACGGACCTAGAGGCCCAGAAGGCACCATTAGGAGGACCATGTGAAGAAAGAATGGTGGGGTGGTGAAGATTCGTGGGAACAGGCCCCATCCTGGGAGCCCTGGGCCTTCTGCCTGTAGGCAGAGGGAAAGGGGAATGGACAGAAGGCGAGGGGGCTTCTCTCAGAAGGGCTCTCTCAATTTCCTAGGACCTTGGCAGGAGAGGCAAGAGTTGGCAGAAGGAAGACAAGGTGGGGGGACACTTTGGTACAAAAATTTTCCTTTCTGTGCTTAATTTCTCTTCTTATTCCTTATTAGATAAGCAGCAGTGAGCAGTCACACATCACCCTTTTCACACTCAGGGAGGGTGACATTTGTGGGCAGCTGCCGAAGGACAGGGTCCCCTGGTGCCTACAGGGCCCAGAGAGCGGTGGGGGCTCACTTAAGGAGCCCCAGCTTGTTGGCGGTGGGGCTGGAGCCCAGAATTTTTGTTTCTCATCCTCAGACCTGTGCTTTTGAAAGTTATCTCCTGGTGAAGATGAGAATAAATCATAAGCTCTTTGAAGAGGACCCCGGTATATTAAACAAATAGGTTACTGAGATGCAGTTAACTATTCACTAATGTATTTGCAGAAAATTAATCTTTCATTCCTCTACTCAGAATATTGAGCCCGGCTGTTCATAAATACACAGTCTGACTCCTCCTTGCAAGTTTAAATAAAAAAAAAAAAAAAAAAAAAAAAAAGGACTCTCCCAGTAGATATCTTTAGAGAAACATAATTATAATTTAGTTGACAGATCTCATATCTCGGTGCTGGAGAATAAACCTCCCCTGAATAATTCAAATAATAAATTCTGCCCCTTTGGAAAACTGAGCCGATCCTGAATGGAATTGGTTAAGCGCTTCCATCTCCAAAGACACAGCACGTGGCAGCCAGCAAGCACGTCTCGGATCTCCCTGGGCCCTCCTCCGGTACTGGCTCCAGCCACCAGCCGCGGGGCCTCTGTCCCTCCTCGCCTTCAGCCACGTGCCTGCCTCGACTGTC
The DNA here is from genome assembly GCF_027475565.1 of Acinonyx jubatus. Taxonomy (NCBI): domain Eukaryota; kingdom Metazoa; phylum Chordata; class Mammalia; order Carnivora; family Felidae; genus Acinonyx; species Acinonyx jubatus. The sequence continues at coordinate 120,946,588 of NC_069384.1, forward strand.
TGTTAGCTCTCTGGTAACCGAGACGAGTGTGCATCCCACAAGGAGAGGCTGAACTTCCAGCGTTGACCACCCCCCCCCCCCCCCACCGACACACACACACACACACACACACACATGGGCTTCTCATGCTGATCTTGTTCTGGTAGCATTTGGAGTGCCTGGGTGTGATTGAAGGCTAATGTTAGCGGGCCCAGGTCATCGTATGACATCACTGCTCCGGAAGAGATCTGTCCCAGCCACGTGTGGATCACCTGTTCCCCTCGCAGAGCAGTTTCTGTAGAAAGGCCTCTTTGCAGTTCACGGGGGCCTCCAGGGAAGGCACGTGAATAGGTTATCTCTGCTTGGAATTCCCGGCGAAGAAACCGGGTACATTCTTGGAACTATAAGTCAGTCCGTGAAGTCTGGGAGAACTTGTAGAACCTTTCGAGAACAGTCACAGGCCGAAATTCATTAGGACATCCAAGATCTTAAGGCCAGTCTGTCAAGGATATTTGCCAAGTGGAATTTTCACCCCTGGCTTTTGGTCTCATAATAAAGCTTTGGGAACAGTTTAAAATCCAGCAAGAGCCACCCTCCTCCTTCCCCCCTAAAATAAAGCAACCCAAACAAACACAAAAATCTGCCCAGCACCAACCTTCCCTTGCTTTGGAGAGACGGTGGGGTAGTCTGACCAGCTCCATGCCCAGACTCAGTGTGGACTTCTGAGAGCTGGTTAGGTGCCACGCATGTGTTGGTTCCAAGCTTCAGCCTGATGGCAGATGTCAGAAAATATATACGGCCCTCTACGTTAACTGAGGCAAGTATGTCTCATTCATCCTGGCTTCTGTCAGAGCCACAGCGTTCAGGGACCAGGTTTTGCCACATCTTTGAAGAAGACTGGGAAGGCCTACATCCACGACTTTGTGTTGGCCTTCGTATTAGTTTGCTTGGGCTGCTGCAATAAAGCACAACCCCCTTGGCTTCAGACAGCAGGAACTTGTCGGTTTTACAGTTCTGCAGGCCAGAGGTCTGAGAGCAAGGTGTTGGAGGGTTGGCCCTTCTGTGGGTTCTGAGGGAAAGTCTGTTCTGGGCCTATTTCCTGGCTTCTGGTGGCCACAGGCATTCTTGGCTTGTGGGTGCAGTCTTCCCTCCTGTCTTCACATGGTATTCTCCCTGTGTGTTTGTGTCTTCACACGGCCATCTTCTTATAAGGACACCAGTCATATTGCAGTAAGGGCCCACCCTACCCCCATATGACCTCATCTTAAGTAATTTAATTTGCAACAGACCTATTTGCAAATAACGTCACATTCTATTATTGGACATTAGGGCTTTAACATCTTTTTTGGAGGGATGCAATTCAGTCCGTAACAGCCTTCTCTTGGTCCCCCCATGTTCTCACCGTGCAGGGGTAGGGGCATAGAAAGTGCTCAAAGGATGTGTGCAGTATTCTATCCTATCACTCACCACGTCAGAAACTGCAAAGGGGCAACCTAGAGTTACCACCATTCTCTGGTGTGAGGAAAGAACACTCTTTGAATCACGTATGATAATAAGAGTAAGCTGTTATATGTGTTCAGGAAGTGCTATTTCATTTTCATTTCATTTCATTTCATTTCATTGAGCGAGAGATGTGGGGCTTGATCCCATGACTCTGGGATAATGACCTGAGCCGTAATCAAGAGTCGGATGCTCAACTGACTGAGCCACACAAATGCCCCAGGAAGTGCTACTTTTAAAAGGAGAATCCCTGGTTAAGTAACACAATAATAAAAGCCTCCCATTAAAGGTTCTGTAGACCATATTCATTCATTCATTCATTCATTCAATCAGCATGCAGAGTCTGTTGTGCACCAGACATCTGCTCTACGTGGAAGAAGCAGAGGTCCCATGCAGGAAACTTGGAGACTTGTTTCTGCCAGGCGGGGCCTCTAAGGCTCCTTCTCCAGTGATCTGGCAGAAGTGGGGAGATGCTCAGACTTGAGACCACTTCCAAAGCAGTTATTCGAACGCCTGAGTGTGAGTACTAAGGAATCTCTATCTCTATCTATCTTTACCTTCGATTCCTGATCTAAAAACCATTGTAAATTGGGGCATTGGGGGACTCTTGTTCTAACATTTAGTCTCAGCAACAGTTCCTGACACAGTACTCTTAAGACCTTTGCAATTCTCTGCATGATAGGAGCATCTGACAGTAAGCCCCTAAATCCTTTGGAATTTCCTGGGCAATAGAAGCATCTTTTGTCCCAGTGAGTCGACTCTGGGTGGGCTCCTGGATGGGGGTCAGTCATCAGAAAGGCCAAGTCACGATTGGAAGCTTGGAACTTTCAGCCTCCCCTGTGTCCCCCTGCCATCCTCTGGACAAGGAAGAGGGGCTGGAAATAGTAACCCGCCATGCCTATATGATGAAATCGCCATAAAAGTCCCAACAGTATGGGCTTCAGGGAGCTTCTAGGTTGGTGAACACATCCAAATACAGGAGGATTTGCCCCCCTACACTTGGGATCCATCCAGACCTCGCTGTTCTTTATCCGGTTGCTCATCTGTACCCTTTCTCATACGCTTTATTATTTAATAAGCTGATAAATGTAAGTTAGCGTTTGCCCGAGTTCTGGGAGCTGTGCTAGCAAATGACTGAATCCAAGGAGGGGGGTGTCTTTGGAACCTCCGATTTGTAGTCAAGTTGGACAGAAGTTGTGGGTAATCTGGGCACCTCCTACTTGCTTACTGGCATCTGAAGTAGGGGTGATCTCGTGGGACCAAGCTTTTAAGCCGCAGGGTCTGCGTGACCTCCAGTTCAGTACCAGCGTTGAACTGGACCGTGGGACACCCAGCTGGTGTCTCAAAGCATTGCTTGATGTGGGAAAAATCCCGCACATCTGGTATCAGAAGAATTGTGAGCGTGGCGTAGGGAGAGAGTAAAGGAGATGCACACAGGGGGTTTTCTTTGCACACACTGAGGTCCTAAGGCAGTGTTTGGATTTATCTGGTAAGGCAGGTGCGTTGTGTAGAAGGAGGGAAGGCCGAGGACCGCATGTTCTCCAGGCCTTCGTAGCTGCCCTGCCTCTCCTGTGGCTCTTCCCGGGGCCTGGATGAAGGAGACCTACCATGATGCCATGCACACCATGGGTCCTCAGTCCCTGTGTGAGCAGAAGCTCTCCCTACCAACCTGCTAATAGAGCTGAGTCTCAGACAATTCTTTTCTCCTCTCTCCCAAACTCTTGGATAAACATTTTGTTTTCTTTAGTAGGAACCTTCCTTGATGAGTTGCATTTCCCACGAAATCCTGGGAGACAGCCACCCTGAAGTCGCTCTCACCATGTGGGCAGATTAATCACCCCAAAGATGTCTACATCCCAACCCCTGCAACCTGCATGACATGTGTTACCTCACGTGGTGGAGGGACTTCCCAGAAGTGATGAAGTAAAGGATTTTGAGATGGGAGTTTTCCTGGAGTATCCAGATGGGCTCAGTGTAATCACAAGTGTGTTTACAAGTGAGGGAGGGAGGCAGGCGGGTCAGAGAAGTCTGGAGGTGGTAGAGGCAGAGGCCGGGGGGTGTGAGTACTGACTTTAAGCATGGAGCCCAGGACGGTGGGTGGCCTCTGTAGCGGGAAAGGACAAGGAATCCGATTCTCCCCAGAGCCTTCCGAAGGAACACTGCCCTCCTACACCTTGGTTTTAGTCCCGTGAGACCCATTTCAGACTTCTGATCTCCAAACTGTAAGATAATAAATTTGTGTTGTTTGAATCTACTAAGTGTGCAGTAACTTGTGCGGTGACAATAGAAAACAGATGCACGCATCTGAGTCCACGCTCCTTGCGTCTCCAAACACAAGATGTCTTCACCGTCATCTTTGGTTCTACGTGCCATACTTACACATGCCTCTGTTTTGTGCCCTCTCCAGCTTCTCCGAGGCCGCCTGCCCCCCAAATCAGGCACAGAGCACGCTGACCTCTCAATCTCCTCAGTATTTTTTTTAAGTTGATTTATTTATTTTGAGAGAGAGAATGAGAATGAGTGGGAGAGGGGAAGGGAGAGAGGGAGAGAGAGAGAGAATCCCAAGGAGGCTCCGCACTGTCAGTGCAGAGGCCTACGTGGGACTCAATCCCATGAACCATGAGATCATGACCTGAGCTGAGATCGAGAGTCAGACATTTAACCAACTGAGCCACCCAGGTGGCCCTGAGTCCCGTCCGTATTTTGAAGGGTGTTTCTCATTATCATATCCCATGCCCACTTGTAGATGAACAAATAAGCAAAAGTCACACCTCTTTAGATACTGAGAAGGGCTGGTCTGGCCACGCAGAGCAAAACTGGCTACCTAATGCATCTCCCCAAAGCTAGAGTTCCCCAGGAACTAACTGCTGCTTAATAAGGCTCCTTTCCTGAAATGACGCAGACCTCTGCATGGAACCGCGTGCTGTGGCATGGGGAGCTCGGCAGCTGGCCTCTGTCCACCCGTTATGCAAACATAGGCCTCTGCACCTGCTGCTGCTCAGCCTGTCCAAGGTGTTTCATTTGCGACAAGTCTTTCCAATTAGTCATGTGCGGTTGCCTTGGGCCCCAGGCAATTCCTAAGCCTGAAAGATGTGCTCTTTGAATTCTTTTTTTTTTAATTTTTTAATGTTTATTTATTTTTGAGAGAGAGGCAGAGCGTGAACAGGAGGGGCAGACACACACACACACACACACACAGAATCCGAAGCAGGCTCCAGGCTCGGAGCTGCCAGCACAGAGCCTGTCACAGGGCTTGAACCCACAAAGTGTGAGATCGTGACCTGAGCCAAAATTGGCCACTTAACCAGCAGAGCCACGCAGGCGCCCCTGTGCTCTTTGAATTCTTTGAAATGCCTCCCTAGGGAAAGGCCCACTTAGGAGAAGGCTCCCATCTTAGCATCTTGCGATCATTACCACCTCTGTGTGTACAGCACTTTCTCCTCTGCTTTGCGCTGCTCCCTGGGCTGAGAACTTTCCAAGCACCGTCTTATGTACTCTTATGTATTTGCTGGGGCAACTCTTGGAAGTAACACTATTCTTCACCTTGCAGAGGCTCAGAGAGGTTAAGTAACTTGCCCAAGGTCACACAGCGAGTTTGTGTCTAGAGCCTCACTGCAAAGCCTCACTGATCACTGTGAGCCATCAGTCAGCAGCAGTGTGTCTAGCAGCACAGCCATCACCCGGGAGCCGGTCAGAAACTAGTTGCAGACGTCACTCTGACCTTCCGAATTGGCATTTGCAGTCTAATGAGATCTCTAGGTGTTCAGTGTGCATTAAGGTTTGAGAAGCTCTAAACCATTATGTGGTATGATCACCCAAGAAAGAAAAAATTAAGCACGTATTGGATGAGAGCTTGAATAGCGTGTCTGGGAAGGATTCCTGCAGGTCAAGTGAAAATAGGCTGGAAGGCCTTGGGAGAGGCAGATGAGGCCTCTGGAAGCATTTCATTTAATCCCTAAGCATCTAGCTGCTCCCTCCTCTCTGCCCCTAGCTCTCAGACCAGACAGAGGGGGCTGCTCCCACTGGTTTGCTGAAGGACTGACACAGGTGTTTGTCCTTGTGTGGTGGCCATGGGAGCCGATGGCCTGCAAAGGGCATTAGAGCTATCGGGACCACTCTTGCAAACATCTCAGCCTTAGGAGGAAGGAGTGGGAATTCAGGCAAGCTAGCTAGTGTGAAGGTGGGAGGCCGGCGGGGAGGGAGAGAGAGAAAGAGACAGAGGGAGGGAGAAAACAAAAGCAAGGTGGGGGAGGGGATGGGTTGACTTGGGGAGGAGGGGCCTTGTGCACTAGAGGAGGTAAGTGAAGGGCAAGTGCTCTCTACAACCAGGCTCCCTCCAAACAGGGTCAGGGGGCCCTCCCCATCCCCCCCCCAACACTCACTTAGAAGTGAGAGGAGTGAGATTGGTACTTAATCACTATCCTTACTGCCTTGGAACTCATCCATTTAGATCTTATTTATTTATTTGTTTGTTTATTTTATTCCTCCTTCATTCCTCATCGGATTTAGAATTTGTATTGATAATAGATACTTAATAACCATCATTAATGGCAACAGCACTGATCACTTTCCATTAATGAAATAATACTTATTATTTTCAAAGTACTCCACAGAGTCCCTGGGAGGACAAATGGGTGAGTATTGTACGCGTTCTACAGAGATAAAAGTAAGGCCTACAGAAGTGTGACTTCATCAGAGGCAGCTTCTGGAGTAGGGGACCGGGCCGCAGCCCAGTTCTCCTGAATTCTAGACGCCATCGCTTCCTTGGCATTCCCTCCAACTAACCAAATAAACGTGAAAACCAAGCCAGCAGTAATGACACAAGGAGATAGGGAAACCGAATGACTCCATAAAAATCTGCTCTTTCGCTCCTTTTCCTGCTTGTGTTCTTGCTAGGACCCACATCCCCACTTTACACACGTCTCAGAAATAGTGTATGTCTTCGTTGTAAGGGACAAGCAGTTCATGATTTCTTTGGAGTCTTCCAGCAAAACAGGTAACATCTAAGGAAGGGCCAGGCGAGGATGAGCAGAGGAAGCCATCCATGCGCATTTCAGATCACCAGACCTAGACACCGCGATGCCAAGACCCCTGGCTCTAAGCAATAAGTGACTTATGGAGGACACCCGGAGGCTTGTCCTTGTTCTGACTGGTTCCTGGATGCTTGAGAGAATGCATACACCAGACCACAATTGTCAGTGAAAACCCCACACCCTGAGCAAAGACGAGACTCTCCTTTCCTTTCTGAGTCTTTCAGATGCTCCGTCTGCACCTGCACTCTCTCTATACCTTCAAAAACTCTGTTCTCACTTCCTGCTGGCTCATGTTTGACTTCTATCCTGCACAAAGCCAAGGACCCTCTTGGCTAGTCCTGTGGGTCCTCCCCCCACCTCCCGGGCCCTTGGACCTGGCCTGCCTGCATCAACAGCACTGATCAAATGTGGGCAAAGAGGAGAAGATGTCACAAGCTGATTTGGAAACATTTACCCCAGTGTCATACTTTAAGAGTATTGTGTTAAGCACAATCCAAGTTTTATAGCTTTTTTTTTTTAACATATATTTTTGAGAGACAGAATGAGACAGAGCACGAGTGGGAGAGGGGCAGAGGTGGGGGGGGACACAGAATCCAAAGCAGGCTCCAGGCTCTGAGCTGTCAGCACAGAGCCCGACGCGGGGTTCGAACTCATGGATTGCGAGATCATGACCTGAGCTGAAGTCAGCAGCCCAACTGACTGAGCCACCCAGGCGTCCCAGCACAATCCACGTTTCAGATTCACACTGAGAATCCTGCTTGAATGGTTTACTCTGGTTCCATGGTGGGACTGCCTACATCTGTTTGAGTTTTTCTCTCCTTCACACATTCTGAGTGTTTTCCTTATTTTCAAGTCTGTCTTTCTTCTGTGGACACATATATATGTATATATGTTGCTTGGTTGTTTTTCTCAATTCCCAGATATTTTCTGGGTCTTTAAACAATTACCAGCGAGGCTGGTTTGGAGACCAACCTCTAATCTTCAATTAGGAGAAATGCCTTTCGAATGAGTGCGTGAATGAGGGGATGGTTATGTCTGGAATCCCTGGGGATCAGAAGCTGACGCTGAATTCCTGAACCCCTCCCTGGGGGCCCCTAAACCGGAGGCTCTCTGACTCCCCATGAAATGCCCTGATTTTCACACCTTGCTCTCCCATCAATGGGAACCTTTGTTTTTACAGGGGTCTTAGATGTCTGCACCCCATGCAGAGTGAGGGGGGAACTTCAGGCGCCTAGGCATGCTATCAGAGATGCTCGGTGACAAATATTCAGAGATGGTGAGATTAGAGTGCCCGTGACACCAGGGACAACTCCGCCAGTGAGCAGAGCTACCCTGCACAAAGATCAGCCTCTCTCCCTCTAAATGGTGTCCCTGCATCCTGGGTCGTAGGAGTGGTTCAGCACTCAGGTGGCTCTTTGTTTCTCGGGTTGCAGTTCTCAGGCCCACAGCCCAGAAAAAGAAAGAAAAGAACGCCCAAGCCGAAGATGTCCTCCCATGTGGTTGGCTAGCCATTTAATTACAAGGTCCAATCAAACTAATTACACTTTAAGGACCTCAAAGACATTAGGTAATTAAAGGCCACCTTGCTGCCAGGTTCCAGAAACGCAGATTGTTTCTGTCGCAGTCAGTAGATGGGCCATGTGAGTCATGCAGTGAAGAGGTAAAGCTTGAGACCAAGAGTGAGAGGGATCTGGAGACAGCAGATTCTCTAAGGGCTCAATATTGGTTGACGTTTTCAGAGTCAGAAAGCTGTTTGAATTTTTTCTTCTGGCAAAATCCATCAGGATAGAAAATCTGGTTTCCTCATCAGATTATATGACTGAGCCATAGCTGCTAAGAGCTGAGTTATGTGAAGATGAAATAAGGTAGACCAGCTAATGCAGTGTTGGGTATACAGGAAGTGCTCAATAGTTATTAATATAATATAATATAATATAATATAATATAATATAATATAGTATAATATAATATAATATATAATACAATATAGTATAATTATAATATAGTAATTGTTTGCTGTTTGGTTTACGGGAAAAACATTCATCAGTGCCCACAATGCCAGACACAGTGCTCAGTGCTGGGGATTCCAGGGACATGCTGTCCTTGCGGATCCTTGGGGTTTCCAATGACAAATGTAACCCAGGCTTAGAGGAAACACTTCAGGAAACAAAAGCCTTATACTTGGTACGAGACGTGACAGCTCAAGGCCACCTTGTTGTGTAAAGAGAGGTGGTGAAAACAGCTATGGGTTCACCCTCAAGCACCCACTCCAGCCACTCTCAGAGGCACTTCAGGGAATAAAAGACATGAGGTGCTTTGAAGATACGACTCTTACTGAGAGACTGGATTAGCACACAGAAAATAATTGTTGAATTTTGTATATGCCCTGGCCCATCCAAAACATATCGAACATGGCCTGTGAGGATAAAGTCAGTAGATAATTTTTTTTTAAGTCAGGAAATAAGAAGCCATGGAAGGGAAAATGTGGGTAGGCGAGTCTCTTAGACACCTCTCTGGGCCACCTCACATCTGGGCACCATCTCTCTGGGAGGAGTGGGGCAGAGGGTGTGGCCACGGGTTGGCTACAGCTGACATTGTGGCAAATAACTCTGTGTGGTCCATCCAAAGCCCCAACCCAATGGCCCCTTACCCTGCTGTGGGGCTCCCAGTTGTCTCTGAGGCATAAGGCACAGCAGGACAAATGCCATTTAAACATACGGGGACACGGACATTCCTTGGGCAAATATTGAGCTATTGGGAGACAGGTGCCAGTGGACAAATTCTTCTCCTTTTCTCTCCTCCCATAAGACTTAACAGCTAGTTACTATTAGCTAATATTTGCTTTGAAAGAACAATCAGCTGAACTTGATCACAAGCAGTGCACAGCTTGATACCACACCCTTTTTATTTATGTCCCTCAATCCCTACCTCACTCCCCTTTCCCGTACACACATTCCCAGGGATTGCGCTCCTCATTATAAAGGAGAGACCCGTATACTTTTGCCTCAGGCTTTGCTTTCTAGGGACTCAGGCGAAGACAGGAAGTTAAGATGAAGTGTGGGAGGGAATGTGTGTGGCTCGCCCCCTAAATGTATGTGGGAAGGGTCTGTTCTTCAGCAGAGGGGCAGCCAGTCGTTCCAAGCTGTGTAGAAGCCAATGCAAAGAGGTAACCTGATGTGTCATATTGTCTTACCATGCCCACAAAAGGAAAGGATCCTTTTGGTTAAAAAGAAGCAGAGCTCTTTCTTATGCTGAGTCCAGACTGAAATCTCCCTTGTGGGTTCTCAAAAGGAGGCATTGTGTGATGCAGAGACCTCAACCTCACCTTTTATTAGTCTAACAATGAGTTTTGGGGGCTGGCTCTTATAACACCCTTCAATGTGGCCTGAAAAATGAATCATCAAGGTATACTCCAGCAAGAGCCTGGAGTCAGAGAGATTGTATTTGAATGGTTAATATCAAGGGTTTTGAACTGGTGTGGCTTGCCGTATGACTCCCAGTTCTGCCACTGACTACATGTGTGACCTCAGGCAAATTAAACTCCCTACGTCTCTGTGTCCTTCATCTGTTAAATGAGTCATGATAAGGATAAATAAAATAATGCATGAAGAGGGCTCAATATGACACTCAGCACATAGTGAGTGTCCCGTAGAAATTACTATGGATGACACTGTTCTGAGACAGTCCCTGGAAGGAAGTCCAGGTACAGCATGGTTCTCAGATGATCTGTCTTAATTCACAGGTATGTGTAGAGTATTTTGAGGTGTAGCTCCTATTTTTTTTTCACCAATGAGAGTCTCTCTTTGATTTCAAACATTTCAGGCTTTGCATACAGTTGCATCCGTGGTCTGAGAGAATAATACAACAACTTAAAGCTACTGTTTATATTTATATCAATATATTATTTTATTAATGATCATAGCATTTGAAATCCAAAAAGCACACGCAGGCTATGTGTGCAAAGTACTTGGCAGGGCAAATTATCCAAGAAGACCCCTCAAAGTAACCCCTCAAAGTGTTCCATGGTTTGGGGTTCCCAGAGCCAGAGATCTGATCTTTTGGTCTTTCAGTCAGTTTGGAGAACACCTGTACTCTAGGCTGTTTGGCTTTTTTGCTTTTACTGGCTACAAATGCTAGTACAGAATACAGAAATGAAATACAGGGAAAAGAATATTGGGAAGGGCCACGGTAATCACAGGGGTTCCTAAAAAAGAGGCTCTAATTTCTCTTTTCTCTCCCCTTCTTTTCTTCCTTCCCTCCTTCCTTTCCTTCCCCCTCCCTCCCTCCATCTCTCTTTTCTTCCTCCTTCTGGCCCAACCACCCTTCCTCCCTTCCTTTTTCCTTCCCTCCCTCCCTTTTCCTATTTCATTCTATAAATACTCTGTGCCAGTGACTATGCTAATGCTGGAGATTCAGTGGTAACCACACAGAAGAGGTTTCTACCCTCATAAGTAAAGCTCAAAGTTTGTAGGGGAGACACATGGTAAATGAATAATCATACAAATAACTGTATATTTTAGGTTGTGACAAATATTATGAAGGAGGAGCACAGGAAGTGACAGTTTTAATAGCGGGCCCTAGAGTCTAGGAGTCTGGAAAGGCTGACTGACAACAGGTGGGCAACCCCTGGTGGAGAGTGTGCTTATGGATATGCCTCCTCCTCCTCCGACTGCCATGATGGGCATTGTGATCCACAGCTGGGGTGAGGCCACCCTTCATGGGTGTGGGCACAAGCCCCTGGGCCTCTCTAGGAGGCAACGCGCTGTCGTGGAAAGGGCACAGGATTTTGGAGAGACCCACTCAGGAGCGGTGTGGCTTAGGACAAGCCTCTTCAGTGCTCTGAGCCTCAGGTCTCCCGTCTGTGAAATGGGGTCACGATTCTTCTTTGCAGACCATGGTATGATTAGAAGAGCAAACGCAGGCAAAGCCCCTAGAGAAGATCCTAGCATCGAGGCTCAGTAATGTTCATTCCTTTGACCCTCTTCTTCCCCCTTCTGTGGTATTGCAACGTGGTGACGTCATCTAGCCCTTGCTACACTAGGAAAAGAGCTCTGCCAAGTGCCTCTGTGTGACCCCTACCAGACCTAGCTTGATGCCTAGTATAAAGCAGGTAGCCACAGCGGGTGCTGCTCACAAAATATGTGATGGAGGAAGCAAACTTGTCACAGTGCCCTTAGGTTCCATGACTAATGCTACAGTTCTCAGAACAGCATGACAGAGATTCCAAACAGACCCTGTAATGCATGTAAATGATTCTCCACCATCCTAAATAATAACACAGATTTAATTAAAAAACACTTTAAAGACATCCTCTGAAAGCCGCGGCCCAACCCTCTGTTCCTTTATCAGACTCTCAATTTGCTGACTGGAGTGTGATTTTTGCTGAAACCTCTGAATGGCAAATCACATTTTCATCCCGAAGTGTCAGAGATAAAGCCATGTGAGAGAATGGAATAATTAAAGGCCAAAGAGGTAAACCCAGCGAGGAGTGCAATAGGAAACATGAGTGAGCCAAGGATGTTCACAGACTTCGTTTTTTTCCCTTTTGCTGATTACACCAAAGGTCTCGGCTGTAAATTAGAACCGTGTTCTCCTGAAATATTAATCTTTGTCTTAAGTGGAAAAAAAAAAAGTCCATGGTTGATTGTTATAATTGAAACTGCTGGTAAGTGTCCTTGGAAGAGGCAAGTATGGTCTGTCAAACTCTTTGCAGAATATTCTTTACATGGTGGGAAGCCCAAGCTTGCACTGGGAGCTGACAACAGACAGGGAACCCTGGTGGAGAGAGCCCAGGGACTTGCCTCCCTCCTCGGACCGGTGCGATGGGCATCATGATTCACAGCTGTGGGTAAGAGGTCACAGGTGTGGGCACAAGCCCCTGGGCCTCTCCAGGAGGCAGTGAGCTGTCGTGGAAAGGGCACAAGTTTTTGGAGAGACCCATTCAGGAGTGGTGTGGCTTAGCACAAGCCTCTTCAGTGCTCTGAGACTCAGATCTCTTCTCTGTGAAATGGGGGTAGTGAGTTTACCTACAGAGTCCTGAGCTCTTCCCACCTCCATTCAACTTCTTCCATCCATCCTTGCTCCAGCATAGACTGGCCGAGCCCCCTACTTGGAGCCTGGTGCTGCTCTCTGTGGCTGTGTGGGACACAGCAGGAAGACAGACAGACAAGGTTCCTGCTCTCATGGAGGGAGTTCACATAATCACGTACACAAGTAGTTACGGAACGTAAGCCAGCGTTGTCCATATTGGTACTCATTCAACCAAATTTCCTTGAGCGAGGTGCAAAAGGCCAAGGTCACGTGGTTGCTGAGGTGAGCGACTGCTTACCTCTGACGGGGTAAGCGCCATCTCTGATGTAACCCTGTATGCCTGGCGCCTAGCACAAACCCGGAACAGCACACGCTCAGGAGAAGTGTATTCAATCAAGAGAATCTGCTCTAGGGCTAGTCAACGACAGCAACCATGTCTTATCTGCCTCTGCATAGAACATTCCAGAATAGGTTTTAAATTCGTTCAGCCAGCATTTTCTGAGACCCACTCATTCCCCAAATATTGCACATGTCCTTTAGTGAACACATGACTGAGTTTCTGTTGGGCAGACAACACCGAGTGCAACTTCTGGGTCCAGTTTAGGAGAAACTGCCGAGCAGTTTCCCAAAATGGCTGTACCAGTCTACATTCCCACCAGCAGTCCACAAGAGTTCCGGTCTCTCCACATTCCTGCCAAATCTTGGTATCGTTTTTCTTTCCTTTTTCATTCGGGTGGATGTTCAGTAGAGCTCGTTGTGGATCTGTCTTGCACTTCCCCGATATCTAATAAAGTTGAGCACCTTTGCATGTGCTTACTGGCCATTTGGAGAATTTCTATGGAGTGCTTTTTTGGGTCTTTTGGAGGGCCAGGAGTTTTGTCTGCTTTGCTCACTGTGTATCCTCCGGGTCCAGAACAATGCCTGCCACAAGTAGGCACTCACAGGAAGGATTTGTTAAATAAATGTGCAAATCCACTTACTTCTACTATCATTTCCTTAATAGTTTTAAGTCAATTCGCTTTTACTTAAATTAAGTGACTTAGGAAGGTAATTGTATGTCATTCCATAGCTCTGAAATCATGGTTGTAATGTGCAAGTTCCACTTTTTTCTGTTACAAGTTAAAATAAATGGGCAACGTTTAATTTTTTAAAAATTCATGTATGTGTTTTGAAAGATCTCCCCCTTCATATCACTGGTGATATACGAGTACATCCCAAATCAAATAAATGGATTCCTGTGAAACATTCAAGTGCCCATTATATGCTGGCTGTGGCTAGCTCTCCTGTATGCCAGCAGTATGCAAGCTACGCCCGCAGACCCGGCACAAGGGGGAAACGGGTAGTCGGACAATGTGCCCGGGCCAGGTGGCAGTGCTGCGGCCTTTGTGATGTCTTTAGAAGGACTGCCGAGGTGAGGTGACCGAGTGGACAAGAGGCTGGAGGGGTGCCAGATTGGCGAGACGCACAGAGACGTGGGAAGACAAATTAACACTTGACTCCAGTTGTGATATAAAGTCTGGTTTTTTTCAATATTTTAAGAGGCCAATTGTGCTTTACCCCACAGATAAAAAGCTTTAAGTGTGTGAGGGACAAATGACTTGCAGGGGGACAAGACTGCTAAAATCTTATTAAATGAGCAGACTTTACATGTCCGGCCCCTCTCTCTCTAGATAAGCTGCTTGTAGATGACGTGTAGAAACAGAGCGAAATGAGGAAGGCTCCTGGCTTCTTTGGTTGGCCACGTGGGAGCCTGCACCGGACGTCACGGCCAGCCAGGCTGGCCTGTGGCAGCTTTGCAAGGTGCGGGGTCTGTCGTGTGGTGACTGAGCTGATGGTGCTGCCGATGCTCAGCCCACAACACTGCTTGATGAACAGGCTGCCCACAACCTAAAGGTAGGAAGTCACAGAATCCTGCCCTCAAAAGCTGGCCACCTGCTGGGAACACTGACCTAGGGGGTGTACCACAATAAGAACTGGGCCTGGGCAAATGGCAGCGGGGATGACAGCCTTCTCTGTGGCTCAACCTCGGTGTTCTGGAATGGAAATCAGTGGGATGCCCCTAGTCTGAGTGCTGAATGATTCCTCAGGGTTGCCTATTAGCTGCCGCTTCTGGGGATGAGCGTCTAACACCCAGGCACCGAGGGGCATTTGTGTTCAGTTCTGTCTCCAGTAGGAAGGGATCCTTCCTTCATACGGAGATGTAGCCACCCCTCGCATCTCCATGGAACTGGAGGGGGGGGTGCATAGACACAGAGTCACTGGTATGGAGCCCATGCAGTCCACAGAGCAGATGCCATGGCTGCCATGCTTGCTCGCTTCTGTCAGTGTGCTGGGCTGAGCAGCAGAAGGAAACAAGGTCTTGAAGAGAGACTTAAAATTTTAGTGTTTTGAGACTGCGCTGAGTCAAGCCTTAAGCCAAGGGAGAACCTTTGTAATGGGAGCAAGGATCTCAAAGGTTCTGGAGCTTTGAAGCCTTGAGAGCCTGTGATGCCCAGAGAAGGCTCTAGTCAGACTCTCAGAGCCACTCTACTGGACGCTTGGGGAAGGCTTCTCTCCAGCTCCTTAATGCAGACAGCTTGGAGGCAGAGCTACGCTAGGTGCGATGTGCTGTGTTAGCCATGTTTAATCCTCCCAACCCTGTGAGGGAAGTGCTATTTTACCCTGGCTTTACAGGTAGGGGAACTGAGGCACAGTGAACTTAGTTGCCTTCCCCGAGGCCATACAACCTTGGTAGGTCTGGGATTCAAACCCAGGAAATCAGGTTCCAAAATCTATGCACTTAACAACTAAGCCAGGCTCCCACTCATGGCCAAGTACACCAGAGGGGAATGGCTCCTTATTTCCAGAAAGTTCTGAATCCTAGAAACCTCTAGGACAGATTCAAACTGGCTAAGCCAAGACTGATCTCTAGTGGGGGCCAAAAAGGTAAAAATGAGGATAATAATTAAACAATGCAATTTATTATCACCTAGCATGAATTAGGTGCTCTATGCATGTATCTAATGCTTATTAACCCACTTTACAGATGAGGATGGGAAGACTTGGAGGAGTTGAGTCACGTCCCTGAGTTCCCACTGCTGGAGGGTAGCCATGATGAGATGTGAACTCGAAGTTTTCGGCTTAAAGCCCATGCTCTCGCTTCTACATACTTTCTTCTGCCCTCATGAAGCTTTCTATTTTCCCCAAGTATTACCACATGTACGGCCTTCCTTCTTCTCCCATGGGCATGTGAATATAAAGGCTTGTTTGTCACTGAGGAAAGGGACTGCTGGCCTCAGGATGCCCCACCGCCCCCACCCCTGCAAGCCCGAGCCAATTTACACTTGGCCGTTAGCATCCCCACCATATTGGGTATTCTCATTAAAAGCAACTTGGCCGTTTGACTTGGGTAAAAATGAATTAAAAATCTGTGTAATTTATAAATTTATCATGTGCGTTTTCTGTTGCTAACCCCTTTAACTCCAGGCCTGGGCTGTCTGCTCCCACAGACTAACTACCTCTATCTGTCAGGGACACACTGCCTCCCTGGAAAAAGAGCGCAGATTTGGTTGCATCTTCAACTCTTCTGTTTACCGGCCACTTGGCCAGGGGTGAGTTGTTTTTAACCACTGCTCAAAGCCACAGCTGCCTTACACCTGACGAATGGGGCCGTGGTGCCTGGCAGGAGTTAACTGAGACACGGGGGCCTTGGAAGCTGTGGAAAGTAAACAGCAAGGTGCCAGGCCTGTGAGCGGTTCCCCCACCTGCTGCCCCAACCAGCCCGACGGTGCCTGGGACGCCCTGAGTCCTCAGATGGGCCAGTGTATGGTAGGTGTCCTTTCTGGGTGCCTTGTTCACATCAAGGCTTCTGCTGCTGCCCAGGATGGTTAGGCCACCCTTCCCTGCCAGCCCTGATCACAGTATTTGAATTACCTCTGTCTTCCATGAAACACTAAACTCCTTCAGGGTCAGGATCAGCTCCTGCCCCACTCATCACCCTGGCACCTGACAAAGGCTGCAACACACAGTGGCCCTCAACACACGCTGCTTCCTTTTACATGACTTCTTACGATAACGTAAATCAAGATGCAGGCGGCCACGCAAAAAAAGTGTAGAACGGAATGAACTATTAGAGAGTGAGCTACTTTTCCAGCCACCCAGATGCCCTGCTTGTGTCCACACCCCCATGACCCACCCATCCCAACCACCCTCCTGCCCCAAGCAAGGCCCACTCTCCTGACCTTTACAGCCTCTCTATAGTTTGACCACTCAGATCTGTGCCTCTGCACATTCTAGTTTTTTCCCATTAAAAAAACTAGCTTGTTCCATTTCTTTTTTTTAATTTACAGATTCCTCCTTGATTGCTTTCTTTTCCTTACAATTTAATTGTCAAAAAGCCCAGGACATCTGACCTACAGAGTTACCCTATCTGGATTTTGTTAATTGCATACTCACATGCAGTTTAAAAAGTAGCTCCTGCAAATAGGCAATTGGATCCAGGCTCAGAATATTCATTTTCAACCCTAAACTTGGAATTAGCTATTTCTTCAAGAAATCCTGGTTTCTTTTAGTACAAATGATATTTTAAGACCACAGTGTGGATAATCAGAGCAGAGACCTGTCATAGTTCTGTTCACCACTATATGTCCAGTTCCCACCATGCCAGTGCCTGGTATGGCATAGTAAAGAAAGAAAAGAAAAGAAAAGAAAAGAACAGAAAAGAAAGAAAAAAAGAAAGAAAGGAAGGAAGGAAAGAGAGAGAGAGGGAGGGAGAGAGGGAGGGAGGGAGTGAGGGAGAGAGGCTGTAAGGGAGGGAAGAAGGAAGGAAGGAAGGAAGGAAGGAAGGAAGGAAGGAAGGAAGAAAGAAGGAAGGAAAGAAAGAAGGAAGGAAGGAAAGAAAGAAAGAGAGAGAGAGAGAAAGAAAGAAAGAAAGAAAGAAAGAGAGAAAGAAGGGAGAGAAAGGAAAGAAGGAAGAAGAGAGAGAAAGGAAAGAAGGAAGAAAGAAGGAGAGAGAGGAAGGAAGGAAGGAAACAAGGAAGGGGGGAGAGAGAGGAAGGAAAGAAGGAGGGAAGGAAGGAAGGAAGAAAGGAAGGAAGGAAGGTAAGGAAGGAAGGGAATGAAGAAAGGAAGGAAAAAGTCTGTCTGCCTATGTATCTATCCATCTATCCATCTATCCATCCATCCATCCATCCATCCATCCACCATGCATGCATATGTGTGATAGTGCCTATGCATTATGATAGTGCTGGCCCCCCCAAAACATATTTCCATGGGTCACATGTTCTGCTGCTACTCCCTCACTAACCTCGCTTGACGCTGACCATATCAGGTAATCCCTGCAACCACCCCAAACTGTTTATAATAATCCTCATTTCACAGATGAG
Organism: Acinonyx jubatus; assembly: GCF_027475565.1. Taxonomy (NCBI): domain Eukaryota; kingdom Metazoa; phylum Chordata; class Mammalia; order Carnivora; family Felidae; genus Acinonyx; species Acinonyx jubatus. Next base: position 120,964,493 of record NC_069384.1, read on the forward strand.
GAAACTGAGGCTCAGAGACGTAAAGTGATGCATTCAAGGTCACATAGATAATAGGGGGCAGAGCTGAGCTGCAAACTCAGGTCCGAGAGACTCCAAAGCCTGCATGTCTTTCATGGCTCCTCGATGAATATGTGCTCTTGGAATGTAAATGTGTTCACTTTAAAATTTGATCTTGATCGAGATTTGCTGACGAATGACTGAGTGAATGAATACCTGACTTCATGGGGCAGAATGTAGACACAGCCCAGTTCTGCCCTCTGCTCCACTATCAAGTGCTTCTTTCCTTCTTCTTCTTCTTTTTTTTTCTTTTTTGGTTCCTACTCTGACATATTTTTGCTAGGTGGCAGAGGGATATTTTCAGTATTCTGGAATAAACCTGAAGGTATATTTTTTCTCTTGGCTTATGAGGCTCATTTTATTCATATGTTTACAGATGCAAAAGTGGGCAGAGGGTATAATAATTCTTCCAGTAACTCAAGTCTCAGTTCACATTTGGGCCCTGATTGAGGGCTCACTTTTTATTTGAGTCTAAAAAATAGGTAGAAGACTCTCTTTTTGCTTTGAGCCCACATAACTAAAGTTTTTTGTCCCCTTGCATTTGTGATTGTAATTAACCATCTGACAGAGTTGTGTCCAATGGAAAGATATGTAGTCCTTTTAACAGGAGTAGACCTCACTATAAGACTGACACCGAGCTCTTGGTTTCCAGGGCAGCCTAAACAGGACAATGGCTCTGTGGTATCTAACATTTCATGTCCTTTCCAGAAGCAGGTGCTAGATTTTGCTATTGGGAGAGCAAAGAGCTCTCTTCTCATGGGAAGCTACCACCTACTTGCCAAAGAGTAGAAGCCGTGTGGATCCATGGGGTCAATGCAAGGGTGACTCTACCACTGTCCTCTGTCTTCATGTCAGACCCTGGAGCCAAGGCAGTGTGGGAAAGAATCACAACTCATCCCTACTGATAAAGAGGGGGGGACACCAAACTATGTTTTGTACCTGTAAGTAGCCTAGGAGATCATAAGGAAAGTTGACTGGAAAACCTTCATTGGGCTGTTCTGAGAAGCTGGTTTGGTTCAACTCTTGAAGGTAAAATGGCCAAAAGGCCTAGAGGTGAGAGATGAGGAGTCAAGGGAATGCCAAATAAATATGGACACTGTTGGTGCAAATGAGAGATAATTTCTGAGATCTTTGTGGCTATCCCAATGCACAGGATAGTTGTAATTTCCCTCTTAACCTCTAATTTATGGCTAAAATCATTACTTTTGCAGAACTTATCACTGTATTTACTTCCATGACAAGCATGAACAATTTGAACGAAGAGTGATATTTCTGTTTAAAAAGGGAAAGAAGGATACTTACTCCATCAGAGGGAGGCTGATTATACAGATGATGCACACAGGCCTGTAGCTTCCTAGGGTCTTAGGTATACACTGTTTTAAAATGTCCCCAAGATTTGTTTGAATCAGGTATGGCAAGACACACAGACACAGAAGTGACTGTCATGAAGGAGGAAGGTTTTTGGTTTTTGTTTTTGTTTTTGGGATGTTGATTTATTTTTGAGAGAGAGAGTGAGTGGGGAAGGGGCAGAGAAAGAGAGAGAATCCCAAGCAGGAGACTGATGCAGGGCTTGAACTCATGAACCATGAGATTGTGACCTGAGCTGAAATCAAGAGTCAGACGCTTAACTGACTGAGCCACCCAGGCACCCCAAGGATGAGGGTTTTATATTCACCGATCCCTAGAAACTGGAGGCACCACACCATGCAGGGCTACATGGGGAATCACTGGGGTTGGTCGAGAGGCAGAGGGAGTAAGAAGAACTGTGGGCAGGTGGCTTTATTATGGTTTTTTTTGGAAGGAATGGGTGATGCTGTAAGCAAGCTGAACAGGTTTAGGGCTGGATGGTCTGAATAATTTCAGTGGGTATCCCTAGATGTCCAGTACTTGGCCCTCGGATGATTTAGGGCAGGTGGATAGTGTCCTGGTCTGAAGGAGTCCAATAAAAGGAGGCAGATGGACGGACGGACTCAGGATTGGTTGGTTTGGATATCAAAGGCACGATACTGCAAGGGGAAGTCCCTCTCTGGGTCCATGAGGCCCCAAGATGTCAAAGCATCAAAATACAGGAAAAAAAAAAAAGATCTGATACGCACAGAGACAAAGTTGATGCCTTTGCTTGCAGCCCCAAGAGCAGCAAATTCCTCCTTTCTTTCTATCCCTGCACCCCTAAGTCACTGTCCACATCCCTCAAATTTAATACCTGTTGGTTTTCTTGCCTACTTTGAAACCTAAACCTCAGACGTTTCTCTCTAGGCCCTCTAGAACCCGGTTTCATGGCAAAAAGCACTTCCACATTCTGAAATATTATGTCCAATTCCAATTCACGGTTGGGAGGTCAGATTGGGTCCTCCTTCGTCATTCATGCCAACTCTCGAGCACTCACCTTGAGCACTGTCTAGAAATTCCAGATTCAAGTGTTCTATTCCTTGTGCGTCATCTGCCAATAAAAGGTCTTTGCCATCGTGATACCTTTGCCCATTGTTTTTGAAGGGGGCATCTACTTTAAGAAATGTTCATCTTGAGCTTGTACTTTTTTCCTGAGTATCCCTTTAACTTCCCTAGCCTAAAAGTAGGCCTTCTTTCATATGCATCTTTAGCTTATCAGAATACTTAGTTAACACTCCACATACAATGTGAGAACCTTGGTGCATTAGAACTCCACCCTTACATCTGCATATATTATCATATGTTTTACATCTACATGTGTTATATGCCCTCAATACACTGTTATAATTATTGAATTAGAAGTCATGGCCATTTAAAGAAATCCAGAAGGAAGAAAAAATAGTCTTTCATACTTAACCACATACTTGCCATTTCTAATGCTCTTCTTTTCCTCTTATAGGTCTGTTTCCCCATCTGACACCATTTCCCTTCGCTCTTAAAAAGACTTCCTTTGTCATCCTGTTTCCTTTTGGTCTCCATCATTTCCAGTAAAATTTCAACTGCTTTCATATTGTTGTTCTCCCATATATAATGTTTTTTCTCTTTTTCTGTGGATGCTTTCAAGATGTTCTCTTTTCGTTTTTGAACAGGCTGAGAATGCTATGATTAAGTGTGGTTTTCTTTATACTTGTTCAGTTGGAGCTTGCTTATCTTATTCAATCTTTAAGATGATGTTTTATTTTATTTTTCTTAATGTTTATTTATTTGAGAGAGAGAGAGAGAGAGAGAGAGAGAGAGGGACTGGGGGTGGGGCAGAGAGAGAGATGGGGTGGTGCAAAGAGGATCTGAAGTGGATTCTGTGCTGACAGCAGAGAGCCCAACGCGGGCTCGAACTCACAAACCATGAGATCATGACCTGAGTTCAAGACAGACACTTAATCAACTAAGCCACCCAGGTGCCCCTAAGATGATGTTTTATACAAAATTTGGAAACATTTTTTTGCCGTCAGTTCTTCAATGAATTCTTAAAAAAATTTTTTTAATGTTTATTTATTTTTGACAGAGAGAGAGACACACACAACACGAGCAGGGAAGGGGCAGAGAGAGAGGGAGACACAGAATGCGAAGCAGGCTTCAGGCTCTGAGCTGTCAACACAGAGCCCAACGCGGGGCTCAAACTCACAGACCGCGAGATCATGACCTGAATTCAACTGAATGAGCCACCCAGGAGCCCCTAATTAATTCTTTTTTTAAAAAATATAATTTTTTGTCAAATTGGCTAACATATAGTTAGCACATAAAGTGTGCTCTTGGTTTTTGGGGTAGATCTCCGTGGTTCATTGTTTACATACAACACCCTGTGCTCATCCCAACAAGTGCCCTCTTCAATGCCTATCACCCATTTCCCTCTGCCAACTCCCATCCACCCTCAGTTTGTTCTCTGTATTTAAGTCTCTTGTGGTTTGCCTCCCTTTCTCTCTGTTTGTAACTATTTTCCCCCTTCCCTTCCCCCATGGTCTTCTGTTAAGTTTCTCAAGATCCACATATGAGTGAAAACATACAGTATCTTTCTCTGAATGACCTATTTCACTCAGCATAATACCTTTCAGTTCCATCCACATTGCTGCAAATGGCATGATTTCATTCTTTTTCATTGCCAAGTAGTATTCCATTGTATATATAAACCACATCTTCTTTATCCATTTGTCAGTTGATGGACATTTAGGCTCTTTCCATAATTTGGCTATTGTTGAAAGTGCTGCTATAAACATTGGGGTACAAGTACCCCTATGAATCAGCACTCCTGTATCCTTTGGATAAATCCCTAGTAGTGCTATTGCTGGGTCATAGGATAGTTCTATTTTTAATTTTTTGAGGAACCTCCACACTCTTTTCCAGAGTGGCTGCATCAGTTAGCATTCCCACCAACAGTGCAAGAGGGTTCCCGCTTCTCCACACCCTTGCCAGCATCTGTAGTTTACTGAGTTGTTTGTTTTAGCCACTCTGACCAGTGTGAGGTGGTATCTCAGTGTGGTTTTGATTTGTATTTCCCTGATGATGAATGACGTTGAGCATCTTTTCATGTGTCTGTTAGCCATCTGGATGTCTTCTTTGGAAAAGGGTGTATTCATGTCTTCTGCCCATTTCTCCACCAAAAGACTTCTAGAGCTGTTACATGAATTCAGCGAAGTCACAGGGTACAAAATCAATGTACAGAAGTCGGTTGCATTTTTATACACAATAATGAAGCTACAGAAAGAGAAATAAAGAAACTGATCCCGTTTACAATTGCACCAAGAACCATAAAATACCTAGGAATAAACCTAACTAAAGATGTAAAAGATCTCTATGCTGAAAACTATAGAAAACTTATGAAGGAAATTGAATAAGACACAGAGAAACGGAAAAACATTCCATGCTCATGGATTGGAAGAATAAATATTGTTAAAATGTCAATACTACCCAAAGCAATCTACACATTCAAAGTAATCCCAATCAAAATTGCACCAGCATTCTTCCCAAAGCTAGAACAAACAACCCTAAAATTTGTATGGAACCACAAAAGACCCTGAATAGCCAAAATAACATTGAAGAAGAAAACCAGAGTGGGAGGCATCACAATCCCAGACTTTAGCCTCTACTACAAAGCTGTAATCAGCAAGACAGTATGGTATTGGCACAAAAACAGACACATTGACCAGTGGACTAGAATAGAGAACCCAGAATTGGACCCACCAATGTATGGCCAACTAATCTTTGACAAAGCAGGAAAGAATATCCAATGGAAAAAAGACACTCTCTTTAGCAAATGGTGCTGGGAGAACTGGACAGCAACGTTCAGAAGAATGAAACGAGACCACTTTCTTACACCATTCACAAAAATAAACTCAAAATGCATGAAAAACCTAAATGTGAAACAGGAAATCATCGAAACCCTAGAGGAGAACGCAGGCAACAACTTCTTTGACCTTAGCAGCAGCAATTTCTTACTTGACATATCTCGAAAGGCAAGGGAATTAAAAGCAAAAATGAACTACTGAGACCTCATCAAGATAAAAAGCTTCTGCACTGCAAAGGAAACAACAAAACTAAAAGGCAACCGACAGAATGGGAAAAGATATTTGCAAATGACATGTAGGGTAAAGGGTTAGTATCCAAAATCTATAAGGAATTTACCAAACTCAACACCCAAAAAAACAAGTAATCCAGTGAAGAAATGGGCAGAAGAAATTAACACTTTTCAATTAATTCTTTTATGCCCCATTCATTCACTCTTGTTCTTGAGTTCTTTTTAAACTTTCCTCTCCTCTCTTCTCCTCTCTTCTCTTCCCTCTCTCTTTGGCTCAAGATTTTAAGAAATCTTTCTCCCTTCATTTTTCTTCATATTGGACAATTTCTTTTGATCTCCCTTCCAGTTCACTGACTCTTTCTTCTTCTATCTCCAGTCTGCAAAGCCCACCCTTTCACTTTAAATTTTGTATTTTCCACCATAGATTTTACATTTATGTAGTTTTCATTTCTTTGCTGAGATTCTGTTCACTCATTATGACAATCTTTAAAGTTTTTAAACACATTGAAAATAGTTGCTTTTAGGTTATTTTCTGATAATTCCTACATCTGCATCATTTCAGGGTCTGTTTCTCTTGAACAATTTCACTCTGGACCTTTGGCCACATTTTTGTGTTTCCTCACATGTCTAATAATTTATATTTCATCCTGGGAACTGTGCATTATACATTGCAGAAACTCTGGATCCTGCTATATTTCTCTGAGGTTATTGATTTTTGTTAAATTACTGAATCATCACCTTGCACCTGTAGAGTTGGTCTTATACTATATATGAGTATGTTTGTTTGGGTTTACCCTTCATTCTGAGCCAGTCCCTTAATCCCGGCATATAATCTTTATTCATGTCTCTTCTGGTATTTCACCCAGAGTTTTCTAGGTGTTTTCCTGGCCCTTCAAACTTGGAGGGATTTTAAAATAAGTCTCCTTTGCAGTAGGCAGTAGCTAAAATCTCTACTCAATTTTTGGTCTTTCTTGCTGTTGCTTTTCACTGGTTTCTTGAAGGCTCCCCTGTGTGTACACAGTTCAGGGTCATCCAAAGATTTAAGGGATTTGAAGGAAGATTATATTCTGATTTTGGGATTTCTTCTTACATGTCCCTCCTTTCTGGTATTAAGCCTGTATTAGAACTCTTTAGAGACAAGACAGTGTCAATATCACCCTATTATCTCAGAATGGGCCATTTTTCAATTCCTATTTTTAATATTTTTATTGAGGTATGATTTACATATCACAAAATTCATTCATTTAAGTGTATAATTCAATGATTTTAATAAATTTATAGAGTTGGGCAATGATCATAAAAATCTGGTTTTAGAACATTTCCATAATTCAAAGATATCTGTGTCCATTTGCAGTTGATTCCTGCTCTCACCCAAGCCCTAGGAAACCACTGATAGTCTATCTACAAAATTGCCTTTTATTGATATTTTATGTAAATGAGGTCATGCAATATATAGTCCTTGTTGTCTAGTTTTTGACATAGCACAATATTTTTGAAATTCATCCACATTGTATGAACAAATAGTTTGTCCCTTTTTATTGTTGAATACAATTCCATGTACAGATATACAATAGGTTATTTATTCATTCACCTTTTAAAGGACATACTGGGTTTTTTTTCTTTTTCTGGCAGCCTTTTTTCAATGTCACTCAGGTGATATATAGCCAAACTGATGCTTATAGGTCCATGGACTAGTGTTTGGGAACCACAGATAAGGACTCATTTTTTTAAATTTAATAAGCATGTATTGAACACATATTTGTAGGAGACACTGTGTTAAAGATTAAAGGTGTAAGTAAGAATGGTATCCCAGTGTAGTGGAGGAAATGAATTAACAAACAAATAAGTGTAATACGGTATGAAAAATGCAGTGACAAAATTCTGGGGCCCCCATGGAAGTAAGGTCAATTGTCTATGGGGGAGGGAGTTACAGGAAAGTCTTTATCAAAGATGTGAGCCCTGAGTTCAGTATGGAGAGATAAATAGGTAATTGTCCATAGTGGAAATGACTTGCTTGTCTATGACATACTCTGTTTTATTTTTCAGAGCCGTGCTGACAGGTGCATGCATAGTGTGGTTCAGTCTGACTGTGCCTGGGGGTTGTCTGAAGGAAACTCTTCCTGTGAGTTTCTGCTGAGGCAGAAAGATGGATAAATCCAGTGGAGACTCAGAGGAAACCCAGTTCTGCCAAGCTATGTAAATACTTCTCACCTAGGTCAACATCTAATGGAAAAGAACATGGAGTTTTGGAGAATGGTAGACTTGGTCCAACACCTTAAGCAAATTATTTCATCTTTCATAGCCTCATTTCAGTATCTATAAAATTGAGACAAGAAATCACTTCAAAAGTGACTGTGCAGTTTAGACTTCATGTGTGAACATCAATGAGCTCAGATATTGGCCTCTTATAAAAACGCTAGTTTCCTCTCTTTCCCTCACATGTAATATGTCACTGGCTAACAGTTGAACCTAAAGCCAGAATGAGTTAATGCAATTGCAAGGCTTATTTGTCTTTAGACATCCATTTCATTGCCTCAAGAAAGCTACCATCTTCTAAGTAACCAAGGGATGCAGTAGCTGTTTCATAATGAGGCCTTGCTTCCTTCTAAATAGGCACTGATTGTCAAGGTGATGGAGGAGGTTCATTATTTAAGGCATAATTAAAGGGCCCTTCCTTTAGCTAACTAATGAGCAGTAAGTGTAGCAATATTTGCATGTTTAGACATTAAAGATGGAAACAGATGACCCTCGGGATTGGGAGAAAGCAGGGAAGGTAGAGCTGATTCATCTCCCTGCTGGGCCTCCAGGGTTATTGCTGTGCAAGACTTCCTTGGAAGAGGGCTCCCCATGAGACGTCAGCTCCATTGGCTACTCTTGCTTTATGGGATGAGCCGCACTCACCACTGGGCCTCAGGAGCAAGCTGATCTTTATTTTACTTTAAACGATGCTAAATCATGATTCTTCCTAAGCCGAGCTTGGAATGTGCTCCTAGATGGACACCCACACCCTGTTCTGAACACTTCGGTCTTAGCGTGGATATCGGTTCATTCTTGTCTTCTTGTGTGGCCACTAAAGTTGTAAACCCTTCCAAGTCAACAATGGTGTTTTTTTGCTCTCTTGAAGTATGTGTGTTTTAAGGTTCTATTTAAGGTTCTTCCATTTATTAGGTAAGAGATTTATTATCTAAGAGATTAGATAAGATGCTATGTCTCCCATTCTTCATCCTTAACCTGGGTGTTATGCCTAAGCTGCAAGATTTTTGTTAGAATTAAAAGAAAGCCCCTGGCACAAGTAAGAACCGAATTACTGCTGGTTCCGATTCTCTTCTCACTACCCGGGGACTTCACTTCTCTTAAAGGAGGGCTTAGCATTAGAATTTGCCATTTTATATTAGCATTCAGCTTTGTCAATTTCTTATCTTTCCATAGTGTGGGAGCGACAGAGAAAAATATCTTTCCTCTAATGAATGTAGACATTTGCGTTTGATGCCAAGGAGAAGTCTCCCTCCCCTCCCACTGACACCAATACCTGAAGCAGCCTGGAAAGACAGGAGCAAAGCACAGCCAGGGTAGTGACCGAGTTCATGCTGCTTTCCGGTGGGACCACCCCGAGGCCCAAGCATCTTAATTTATTATTGAAAAGGTGATTTGATTTACTAGGCATTTTTAATTGTGTTGACGTTCATTTCCTTCTTTTTTAACAACACAGTGAGAGACACTGACTTTAAATATGTATTATGGGATGTCTACTGAAAAAAATGCATCCATTGCCTCTGGGCAGATGTACAGGCTAGAACACAAATAATCATTGCATGGGAGTGAAAGGAATTGATGAGCAGGTGCTCATGGGGGAACAGAGATCAGAGAGGAGCCAGGTCTGGCAGCTAAGGGAGGAATGTATAGAATAGTTAGCATCTCTGACTTGTTTAAACTTAACAGTTGTATAGCCTTCCGCCTCCAGCCCGGGTGAGAAAGTGGGGGAAGCCAGTGAGATTGTGGCAGAGGAGAGAATGACATTCCTGCAGCTCTGGATTCAGCAAGAGTTGGGGTTCTCCCTTTGCACAGGATGTTCAGAAGGAAAAGTAAAGAAAACCTTTTGGGTAATAATGGGAATCCAAGAGAGCCCTGAGAAGTCAGCCCTTCCAGCAAATGGCTCAGAACATATTGATCAATAAGCCTCTGAAAACCCTCAGCGAGTTTGTGGACACTACGTCTATAGTAAGACACAAATGGAATGATCTGCTTGTCATCAGATCTCACTGTTGGTTATGGATACAATCCGCTCACTAACATTTGACAATGCTAATCTGCACTTCACTAACCTCTCTTCCTCCCTTTTGTTCACTTCATTCTGGTCTCTTGGTAACTTCCTCTGTTTGGTCCCAGTTCTGCCTCCGAAACTCTGCAGACAGGCCTTTCTTCCCAGAGATAATAGCAGGCGCTGTTTGCTCACTTCCCTCTATAGATCACACACTTTACCTGTGCTGCATGGGTGTGGAGAGCAGAGAGTTCATTTAGGAGGTGGCTCCAGGGAGGAAGAAAGAAGACGCGTGGAGAGTGAGTCAGGGAAGGGGGAACGCCAGAACAATGGGGCAAAGTCAAGGTGGGTGCTGTGGCTGTGGGGGGCTTGCTACCCCTGGGACTTCTGATGAGAGTGCAGGTGGCTGCCCACCGGTGCTCCCTACCTTCAGGCCTGGCTGCGCCTGTGCCCTGGGGCCAGGGGTACTCTACCGGGGCTGCTTGTGGACTGTGCTCCCTGGAGCCAAGAGGCTCCTCTTGCCTTGGAGCAAGCCCTCAGGCAGAAAACTGAAAGGCACGGTGGGGGCAGTGTGAGCTTGAGGGGGACCTTCCAGTGAAGCAAGTGACTGTGCCTCAGGGGCAGGACAGGTATTTTCTAGAGAATCTCATTTGTGTATCAGCTTTGTCAACTTTCAGCTTCCGGGTGAGCCTCTGTCAAGAGACGGAGGATTTTCCAGGTTTGCTTTAGCATTTCCAGAACAAAGCTTGGAGAACTCAGTGTTTCTTCCCTGAAGGCAGAGAAAGGTAGTTTCCACTTATAATGGCTGGGGAGGCAGCCGCCGATACCTTAAGCTAGAGGGAGAATATGGTCTAGAGCAGGAGGAAAGGCTAAATCTGCTCCCTGGGGATCCTTCACAGGAGGCTGGCAGGAAGCGGGCCGGTGGGGAGTGAGGGGCAGGTGGTCAATGAGGGGCATCAGGACAGGACCTCTTCCTCCCTACCTCTCAGGGCCACACTTTCCGAGAGGATAGAGGCGCCACACTCAGGGGGTGCTCTCTGGGTCTGCCTGGAGAGCTTGGCCCAGGGTCACCTCAATAAGCTGTGCGGAGGTGGGGGGGGGGGGTTGCTGCACCTATGAGCCTGGGCAGCTCTGGGCCTCCCCAAGGCTCACGAGAGATGTATCAGTTTCCCATTGCTGCTAGAACAAATTACCAGCAACCTGGTAACATAAATTTATTATCTTACAGTTTTGGAGGTCAGAGGTCTGAAAGGAGTTTCAGTGCGCTAAAATCAAGATACTGGCCAGGCTGCATATATTTCTTCTGGAGACCTTAGTGCGAATCTGTTTCTTTCTCCCTCTTTTTTTTTTTTTTTTTGAGCTCAGAGAGGCTGCCATATTCCTTGGCTCAAGGCCTCACATCACTCTGATCTGTGTTTCCTTTGTCACTTCTTTGACGCTAACCTTCCTGCCTCCCCGTGTGATTGCATTAGATGCACCTGGACAATCCTTCTAGTTTAGGATCTTTAATCACATGTGTAGAGACTCTTGTCATGGGAGTTAACATACTCACAGGTTTGAGGGATTAGGGGGTGCATATCTTGGGAAGCCATTATTCTGTCTATCACAAGTGGTCAACAGGGGAGCCGAGGAGCCCAGCTGAGGTGTAGTGGCACGGGGTGGTCAGGGCCAGCAGTGCAGCAGGGACCCGGGTCAGCCTGAAGGGCTGCCAAGAAAGGGAGTGCTGGTGGAGGGAACAAGGCTCAGGCGATGGGCTAGCATGGCGGCTGCCTGCATGTCGCACCCTCTGTAAAGAAAACTGAACACATGCACTAACTGTGTCAGAAGTCACCTTTCCAGAGAGCAGACAAGCCAATCTCTGCATAGTCCTGAACCGAGAGGTCTGAGTGTCCGACGTGGGTCTGAGGACCCTGTTCTGCCATGACCACGAAGCCATGGAAGTCAGTTCTCCCCAGAGATCTATTAGATGGGAAGAGGCAGGGAGAGGGCCTCTGAGAGAAGGGCTTTGCCTGGGCCCTTAGGTATTAGAGAGAGAAAGAGAAGGGAGAGTAGTTGTGACCCTCCCCACATCCTATTTCATTCAGAACAACCCTGCAAAGTTGGCATCTTAGAAAAAGTCATTTGGGATTCTGCCTACAAGAGAGAAAAAAAAGAGGTTCTGGACATTCTTCCCACTCTGTTTAGGACACATGTTCCTAAAGGAATGTAGGTGTCACTGGAGGCCAGTTTGGGGGTGGGCGCTGCATTAGAGAGAACATGGCTGATGCAGCCGAGAATCTGTCTTAGGTGGAGGAACCAGAGTGCTGACAAAGCCCCATTATTCTGCTCTTTAAGAGGACTGGTCTGGCCTGGACGAACCATTCTCCAATTAACTCCTTGGCACTTGGCTGTAATAATGATCGAACTAAGCCATTTGACTCCCGGTGTGGCTGGAGGAGCCGATGCGGGCAGCCTGACCGCCTCGTTCTGACATTCATCCTCAGTAGGAATGAAGGATTTATTCACTTGTAGCTTCCTGCTGGAGCTTCAGAATTCCATGAGAGTAGAAAGGATCTGACCAGCAGAAGCTTCAGCCCAAGACATTTGAGAGCATTTGGCTCCAATCCTGGCCCTGGCATCTGTTTCTGGAAAGACCTGGGCCTGTGCCTTACTGTCTCCTTTGTGTAGGTGGAAGCGAGACCACCACCACCGCCGCCACCACCAGGGGCCTGGGTCTAGGGCACCTGCCCCACTCACCCCTGCCCTTTCCCCCAGGTGTCGGAGGGTAGGCTCCCCCGCCCTCACCACTGGAAGCCCCTTGCTCTTCTTGGAGGGAGGGGCCGGTGCTAGGAGAGCAGGAGGGGCTTACAAAGAACAGGTGGGCCTCACTTAGGAAGACGCAAACGTCTCAAATAGATGTGCTATGGTGTGGTTTCCCTGCATGAGAATATTCTTTTGTTGGTCTCAAACCCGTGACCGGGGTATAAAAGGTACACTGCAGAACATTTGTGGGGTCTGATGATGAATGGTTTTAAGTGAGAAGATACTAAAAATTGGGAGATTTTACATAAAAATCGGATTCTAACTTCTGAACAGTCGGAAAGGCAGCACCAGGCCTAGATTCTTACATGGCCGGGAGCTGTGTGTGTGATGGCTGAATCTTCAATGAGGCCCCGCCTCCACCCAGCCAAGCATTTTCAGTCATTCTCCTCACCCCCAATTACGAGAGTTCAGGGCCTCTGCAGGAGAATGCTCTCTAGGGCCTGTACACTGGGCAGGGCCGTGAGCTCCCTGAGGTCAGGGCTGTGTCCTCCTCTCTCTCTCTGGTGCCTGTTACAAGTTCTGGCACAGGGACAGCAATGGCCAATGGGATGAATCTCACTTCTGCGTCTTGTGTTCAGGGTGATTTTTCAGAGACACACTTTTTTTTTTTTTTTTCCCTTGTATGAGCTGGGGGCACCTGGCCTCTTGCTGGTCGATTGAGGCTGTGACTCAAGCTGTGTCTTCCAATAAATGGAACACGCTGTAAAACATCAGCAGGTTTCCCTCCAAGCACCAAGAAGTCCAAGGGGAAGATCATTAGAATTTGTGACAATGAGTCAACCACATCCAAATAATATTAGAGCCGGGAGGGGCTGCAAATGAATAAACCTTTCCTGTGTGAGCTGGCAGCTGGGCGTTCTCTGCTCTTGTCTGGGTTTGCACATGACTAGCTGCAGGCTTGAGGGATTTGCATTAGCAGATCGTAAGTAAAAATCCCATTAAAATGACATTCTCCTCATCGTTAGGATCCCTTTAGTGAGGCACACTGGATTGCCAGGGACATTTCCTGGAGCTACCTGATAATGGACTTACCTGGCAGTCTGTCCACCCTGGCGAAGGCTTTCTGAGGTGTGGGGCAAAGGGGCTGGGCTTCTGGAAACACACAGCTCCCCTGTGGTAACTGCCTCCCTCCCTGGGCACACTCCTGAAACGCTATGTGCGTACCAGGCCCCGGTTTCAATGCCCATGAGCAACATCGGTCAAGTGCTTAACCTCCTGGCCTGGCTATGGAGGCGGGAGGGAGGAGACCCTGGTTCTAATGCAGCCCCCGTCGCTGGCCCTATTGAACGACCTGGCCTGAGCTATATCGACTTAAATTTGATACATTTTATGAATGTCATACTAGCATTATTCACATTTACCCATCCCTAAATTCTACTTGAATAATAAAATTCTTGTAGCCCATTCTTTGGGGAATAAAGTACCAACTCAGTAACAGGATATAAAAAGCCTCTTGGGATTTGATTGACACCCGCTCCTCTAAACATGGGTCCTAATATCTGCCAAACTATTCCCCTCCCTCCCCATCCCTATGGCCTGCCACTCCGGAAGCCTACAGTCTCCTGAAGATGGATGTCCTGCTCATCTCCCTTCCATCTTGGCTGCCTGGCTCTACACCTCCAAGCCCTCCGCACTCCATTCAGATAACGTCCCCTCTCAGGGGCTCTTCCAGGCCCCTATTCCCAGGTCTACGTCAGGTGTCTCCAGAACGGGTTCCCGCAGACTCCCCCGACCTGGCCCCTGCCCTCTGCCCCAACATGTATTGCATAGGATTGTAAAACGTTTCTGTGCTAGTTTGCTCATGACAGTGGACCCTTCTAGAGAGCAGGGTCTTCTGTTCTAGCAGCTGATCCCTGGTACCCAGCACAGAGCCTGGCACATAGTTTGTGTTCAGAATAAACTGTTGAATAAAGAAAGAAATGAAGCCCCATTAGCCATGAGAACATTTATTGTGCTTCTGGGATCCCCAAGGTGGGCCAGGAATCTGAATACATATAATACATATATAATACATATAAACTTTCTGGCCCAAACCAGAAAGTTCTGCAATAATTACAGAGCCATTGGTGGCAAATCCATTTAAACCTTTGAAATTAGATATCAACATAAAAGTGGAACAACACTGAAATCCACAGAGTAAAAAATGGCAAAATTTTAGAATTTAAAATGCTCCATAAAGTGAATAAAAAGATCAGTTCATCATCAGGAGCTTTAAAAAAAAATCCCTGGATTTGTCTTCTCTCTTTCCCTCTCTCCCTCCCTCATGTCATCTCTCCCTTCTTTGGATCTTGACATCCCTTCGTTGTTATGCAAACATTTACTGGGCACCAATGGTGTGCTCAGGGCTATCGTATGCACTGAGGAGCTGGAGAGAGTACCACACAGGACTGCCCTCTAGGAGCTCAGGGCAAAGGGAGAAGAAAGCAGGATAAATGGGTTACCAGGGTACAGTAAGCACTGCGATTGCATGCTGCATGGAATCTGGGGAGCACTGGGGAGAGGGAAACCCCTCGGGGTGGAGGGGGACCCAGGGTGGCTTCCTGGGACAGGAGACGTAATCAAGTATGTACATTCTGAACACCAAGTGATTTACATCCAAGAAACTTCTGGTAAGGTTCTGTCTACACAGAGAGCTGAATAAGGGAGAGAGGGGTCTGGGGCTTCGTCTGTGTGTACCACTGGATTGCTACTATGAGTGTGGTTGAGGTTTCCTATATCCTACCCACTGTGGCTCCCTTCAAAGGGAGGGCAACAGTTCCGATGAGCTGGGGCTTGTGATAAATATTTTTAATGTTTAGTTTTGAGACAGAGGGAGAGAGAGCACGAGCGGGGGAGGGGCAGAGAGAGAGGGAGACACAGAATCCGAAACAGGCTCCAGGCTCTGAGCAGTCAGCACAGAGCCCGATGCGGGGCTCGAACTCACGGACCGCGAGATCATGACCCCAGCCGAAGTCGGACGCTTAACCGACTGAGCCACCCAGGCGCCCCAATGTTAATTTCTTTAGTAAAGAATGCCATAAAAAATAAGAATGCTATGGACTGAATTGTGTCCCCCCAAAATTCATAGACTGAAGCACTGCTCCCTAGTGTGACTGTATTTAGAGACAAGGCCTTTAGCAGGTGGTCAAGGTTAAAGGAGTTCATAAGGGCGGGGCCTTAATCTCACAGGGCCTCATAAGAAGAGGAAAAGGTATCCCAGCGTGCGAGCTCTCTCGCATTCTCTCTCTCTGTCTGCCATGTGAGGACAAAGTGACAAGGTGGCTGTCTACAGGCCGGGAAGAGGGCCGTCACTAGGGAGCTGAATCAGCTGGCACCTTGGTCTTGTACTTCCCAGTCTCCAGAACTGTGAGAAATAATTATCTGTTGTTCAAGGCCCTGGTCTGTGATACTTTGCGATGGCAGCCCCTTGACTGCCTTGACTAAGACAAGGAAGAAGACAAGGCTTAATCAAAGGGAAGGTTTGACGGTTTCAAGAGTTTCATCAAGACTATAAATATTTTGCATCTCAGGGATAATTCTGATCTCTAAATCAAAAATATTTAAAATTTGAAAATGAGAACATTTTAAATTAGCAAGCTCATCAAGGAAACAGCATAGTGTAATGCAAAGGGCAGGTCCAGGCTGTGGTTTGCTGTGTGACCCTGGGCAGGTCACGAGACCGTGGTCCCCTGCCTTATCTCATCCACTGGGCAGGTGAGAGTGAACTCAGAGGCAGCATGCCTGGTGCAGAGCGGATGCTGGCGAATGGATGGTAGTAAACGGGATCAGAGTAATCTGGAAGGTTTTCCATGAACCTCAGTCCCTCCTTAAATTCACCCCTTTGGGAGCAGATTTCAGAATTCCTGGAGTCATTATTCTGTAGAACCAGAATTCCTTCCTCACCTATTTTTAATTCCAAACCCTGTGACTTCGTTTGCCTGTATCAGTACTTCTCAAACCCATCTGAGAAAACGCTGCAGGGCACCTGTAATTATCCTGGCCAATACAGCAATGTTCTTATTAAAACCCCTAACAATACAGAATTTATTTTAATTCATCTCAATTTGTATTAGGTATTTAAATATATCCCATATAAGCCATATGGCACTTTAGAAGGCAGCTGAGAGGTTGCCGGAAAATCAAATAAGCAACGTCAGGATTTCACAATTTCTGCAATACCCAGAATTCCTAATTCAGAGGAACATATACGAATCCAGATGCCATATTTGCAAAACCCTGGGATCCAGCAGTATGAGATTTACTGGGAATAGATTAGGCAGTTGTCACTGGGCTTCCTAAAACATCTTTCCATCAGCTTGGCGGCCTTGACCTTGTCTCGTTGCCTGGAGTTCCAGCACTGAAGGATTCCCTGAGGTTAATGAATCTATCTTTTAAAGAGCATATGTCTCTGCTTCTATGTGGATGAAAGGGGGCAGCCACCATTCTCCTCTCAATATAAATGACTTCCTTCTGGACTGCTTCCCAGTAGCACTCTCTGAAACCAGCCTTACCTACCTGGGCCTGGGGGCTTACGTAGTACAGGGAGAGTGTCTGGTAGATGCCCGTGAGTAGGGAGAGGATTCTGGAACACTCATCCCTAGACAAGGTGAGGCAGGTAGCACACACCGTGGGTTTTAGGGGAAGGCAGAAGAATGAAGTTCCCAGAAGCACTCAGGATATGGGTGGGGTTCCAGACAGTATGACCGCGGAATGGGCATCATATCATCTGCTTCCTTTAGCAGGACCCGTTCTACAATCCCCTTCCTGTTCTGCTGGCATTCTCCATCTTGATAGTTTAAAACCATTTTTGTTATTATTAAAAAAAATTATTTTATGTTTATTTTTGAGAGAGAGAGAGAGAGAGAGAGAGAGACAGAGCACGAGTGGGGAAGGGGCAGAAAGAGAGGGGGACACAGAATCCAAAGCAGGCTCCCAGCTCTGAGGTGTCAGCACAGAGCCTGATGCAGGGCTCGAACCCACGAACCACGAGATCACAACCTGAGCCGAAGTCGGATGCTTAACCAACTGAGCCACCCAGACGCTGCTAAAACCATTTGTAAAAATCCGCATGTGCCTTCCCCCCAGCCTCCTAACCCAGTTCAAGTCTAAGTGAAGGCTGGCTCCAGGCCTTCTGCCAGACTCTTCCTCAGAGACACAGCCACCCAGAGAAGTGACCGCCCCTTCTGCAAT
Source organism: Acinonyx jubatus (assembly GCF_027475565.1). Classification (NCBI taxonomy): domain Eukaryota; kingdom Metazoa; phylum Chordata; class Mammalia; order Carnivora; family Felidae; genus Acinonyx; species Acinonyx jubatus. Next base: position 120,982,237 of record NC_069384.1, read on the forward strand.
CTCAGCCCTGCACAGTCCTCGGAAACAGACACTTCAAAGCTTTTCACTCAAACGAGACACTTGATTTGTCATTGACAAGTATGACACAGTAGCCCTTGTGATCACAAGTCAGGAAGCTCTGGAGTGAGTCATAGGGTTTTGCACTTCAGAAAGGGACGTGCACTGCTCAGTGTGCTGTGTCACTGTTTACTTCAAGGTCCTCGGGTCCCTTGTTCTCAACCTGTGTCACCAAAAAGCAAGGCTGCACTGTCACCCAAGGGAGATAACAGAGCATCAGAGAGGAGACATGGGCACTTGTAATAGAAAGATGTGTTAGCAGAGATCACAAACTGAGCTTGGACATCAAGAGAACCAGCTTGCCAGGAGCTCAACGTGGAGCAAATGGACAAGATACACGTCGACGGGTCCGCTGACAGGTGCACGGTCCCGCCTGGGAAGTGTGGCCCTCCCACCCCCAGGTGGTCTTGAAGGCAGCAGTTTCTATCGTGACTTTAAGATGCTGTGTGTCTCCCTGAGCTGATTTTTCCCAAACTCAGCAAGTGAGCAGAACTTTGAGGGGCGTCGTGGCTGCTCTCGTCACTGGAGCACACCTACCGCCCCTCCCAATGGGTGAGCTGGGGTGAGGGGTGAGGGGAGCGCCCTACCTGGTCCAGCTTCCAGTGGAACTCTGCGGGGCGGAAGGTGTCGGCCTGGTCGAAGTCCTTGCGCAAGAGGAAGACCAGGCGGCAGTTGTGCACATACAGGGCATAGTGATGCCGGTTCATTTCTGAAAAGCAGAAAGCGATCGGAGTGGTTGCAGAATCGCTGTATCAGTCTCTGCCAGAGGGGTCTTCCCGCTACATCGCTTAGAGCGCCTCAAAGGGGAAAGGGGTGGGTGTTTCGGTTTCCCCATACACAATCAGATCTCATGAATGTTCTAGAACACACATAGTGGAGCTCACTGAAATGGAAAAGGAAGGTGCAAGAAAGTCCACAGCAAAACTGAGGCAGAGAAGCCATCTGGCCTTAGCAACCTGACTTATACTGAGATACCGCATCAGACACAGGATAAAAATTATATAGGCTAACGAGTTTCGTTTATTTTTTATACAAGTACTTCTGGGAGGGCTAAGGGGGCTCTGTGACAGTCACGTCAGCTACCCTGGGCTCCTTTAGCACAGCTGGTGTCTCCTAGAGTGCTGGACTTTTATTTCATTTCATCAGGCTTGACAATGGCGACCACAGATCATGTCTCCTTCTCTACCTGATGGTGTGCAGTTAGGGGGAGCAGCTTCATTTCTGGTTGCTAGGAGGAGGGGGCAGATTGATTTTTCAGCATTAGTCATAGTTCCATGTCTTTCCAAAGCTATGAATAAATACCTCTCTCCCCATACATAGTGGATGGGATATTTTCCTCCACTGATATAAAAGACTTCCTTTTCTGCTTAGGAAATCTCACATCGTGGGTCCCAGCCATGATGTCCTGCAGCCACAAGATGACAGCTATTGGGAGGAGAGGAGCTGTTCTTTGACCAATACTCAAAGAGCTGACATGATATACATGTTAGCATACACAGAAATCTACTATGAGGCACACGATCCATAAATGACGCATGGATGAGCAGGTGACCAGGTGTCATAGGAAGAACACGGGCCCCAGAGTCAGATAGACTTTGGGTGGACTTGTATCCTCCAGATGGTTCTGGGAGAACTTTTTAGCTTCTCAGAGCCTCAGTTTCCTTACCTGTGTCATGACAGGGATGCTGGATTATCCTAATGCATCAGGAGAATAGGATAGTGAGATTGATTCTTGTACCTCCTCTACAAACCTCAACACCAATTCCACCTCTAGATATGGGCTCTGGGTGGTCCCCTTGCCATAGTCATTGGTTCGGGACCCAGGCCCAAGTCAGGCAACGCAGGCCATTCTCCCGGCCCCAGGGCTTCTGTCAGGAAAGTGACTCAGTTCAAGCCCGTGATTCAGGAGCTTTTCTGAGTGGTTCTAAAAAAGAACTCTCCTTTTTAAAAAATCTTTTTCTTTTAAGTTTTATTTATTTAATTTTGAGAGACAGAGAGAGAGAGAAACAGAGAGAGAGAGAGAGAGAGAGAGAGAGAGAGAGAGAGAATCCTAAGCAGTCTCCATGCTTAGCGCAAATCCCAACACAGAGCTTGAGATCATGAACTGAGCCGAAATTAAGAGTTGGATGCTTAACCAACTGAGCCACCTAGGTGCCCCCAAAAGAACTCTCTTTTATCAGAAAGCAAATAGAAGAGACACTCTCTCTCTAAAAGTTGTCTACATTAGTGGGAGGCATGGAGCTGCTTCAGCCATGTTTGCTAACATGAAATTGTACACACATGGGGCAGATCTGAGAAACTGCAGCAGAAAGGGCCAAGCCCTTGATCACACTTTGCCTGAAGCTGTCATAGCTCTGGACATTTTCAATTAAAAGAACTCTATGTTCCCTTTATTATTTTGATTTTTTGATTATTTGCTATCAGTTTGGTCCATATTTCCTATTTCTTATAACTGAAACCATCTCTAAAAATTTTTTTTAATGTTTATTTTTGAGAGACAGAGAAAGATGGAGCACGAGCTGGGAAGGGGCAGAGAGAGAGGGAGACACAGAATTTGAAGCAGGCTCTAGGCTCTGAGCTGTCAGCACAGAGCCCAACCCGGGGCTTGACCTCATGAACCATGAAATCATGACCTGAGCCAAAGTTGGAAGCATATCTGACTGAGCCCCGCAGACATCCCGAAAGCATCTTAGTTGAGACAATGAGGAAGTATGTGCAAAGCAGTTGCCAGTGTTGTAGGTTTGGCCTAGGCCAAGGTCCCGGTGACCAAGTAATTTCTGTTATCTGTTGTCTACTGTCAGAAAAATAGAGAAAGAAGGACTTTTCTCATTTAATATTATTTGGAGCCAGGAAAAGTTGTGGGTGAGGAAGGGAACAAGAAGAATGAATGGAGGTCTGGAGCATTTTCTAGCCTAGGAAATTTCTTCCTCCTTCTCCCTCTGTTAGCCTGGGTTCCTGGAGTCAGTATCCCTACCAAGGTCACTGGTTTATTCAGTGGGCTAGGGATATGACACACTCAGAAATCGACTCCATTTGTTTTCATGACCCCTGGTCATTGTTGCAGCTAAATGTCTAACAAAAAGAAGCCAGTTAACTGAAATAATAGGGGCGCCTGTGTGGCTCGGTCAGTTAAGCATCTGACTCTTGGTTTCAGCTCAGGTCATGACCTCACAGTTTGTGAGATCACAGCCCTGTGTTATTCTCTATGCTGACAGTGTGGAGCCTGCTTGGGATTCTCTCTCTCCCTCTGTCTCTCAAAATAAATAAATAAACATTAAAAAAATGAAATACTAAAGCCCCCTGACAGAATTTTGGATTGTTATGTAATTCATATCTTTAAGAAATATTTTATCACAAAGAAAATGATCTGGATGTAATGTTACATAAAAAAAAAACCCAGAGAACATGATAGTATCACATGTATTATAAAAATAGATGGAAAATTGTAAGGACATCTTACCTATACATAGAAATAAAAATAAGATTTTATTTGGTAATGACATATGGCAAATATAATCAGAAGATATCTCTAAGTATTAGGGTTTTAGGGGATTTGTGCATTCCTCTTTATACTTTTCTGTGTTTTTTTTCAGGTTTTCTGATATAAACATGCCTTGAAAAAAATGTTTCTGATATATAAAAGCCTAATAAAACTTTAGCCTATTCCTGAAAAAAATTTTTTTTTTTTTTAGGGCAAGAAGGTATTTATAGATTATTTATTTTTTAAGTCAAAGAACTTAGAGAAAACCTTCCCTAGCTTCTCTGTGCCAGGGTTGAGCCGCTTGCAAAGTGTTGTTGCATATGCTTGGCCAAAGCACAGGAGCACCAGGTCTCGCTGACTTGAGGGTGTCGACGTGCCGTGGGGTGGACTGGTGTGACGAGAGTGAAGTGTCATTATTTAAGGTGGCATGTTCAGCCATGGCTGTACAAAGGAATCCGCTAGAAAGTCTGACTTACTGCGCCGGGGTGGGGCCCTGGCATCTGTGCACTTTCACAAGCATCCGGGTTAGGTTATTCTCCTGTGTAGCCGTTGAGAACCACTGGACCCAGAGCCTGCGTGTGGAACTTGGGCCTGGGGGGCCCGGTCTGATCCCGTTTCTCTGGGTAACTGGCGGTGCTACCCTGGGCCAGTTGCTCAACCTTTGATATTTCAATTTCTTCCTCTGTTAGCAGGAACACTGACATCTGTCTGACCTGCCTCCCGGGGGTATTTGATACATTTCAGAAAGGATTATATGTGTGTGGCCGCTAACCCCAGCCGGGGCGGGGCCGCTTTGCACTGGTACCTACAGCCCTGTCCTGTTGTCTTATTGATACGGGTTCCTGGGTTGTGACGGGAGCGCCCTGCCAGGCACTGCACGGACCACACCGCAGGCTGATTCCTGGGGTTGTGGGCTGAGCTCTGAACCTGGTCCCAATCCTCAGTGTGACCTCATGCATGTCTACAGAGTCCTTCTGGCATGAAAGTCCCAGAAAAACTGACCCTCGGCACAACCAATCTGACACAGACTTACTTTAGGACTAGGAAAAGCCAGACAACTCTGTTTCAGTTTCTGCATCTGGAAAGTACGCTAACATGTAATATAAGGAGTGACTGAAACAGAAAACGTGGAGTGCTGGTGGAGTGCCTGGGTGGCTCAGTTGGTTGAACAACTGACTTCAGCTCAGGTCTTGACCTCGCGGTCTGTGAGTTCGAGCCCTGTGCCAGTTTCTGGCTGACAACTCAGAGCCTGGAGCCTGCTTCAGACTCTGGGTCTCCCTCTCTCTCTCTGCCCCTCCCCCACTCACGCTCTGTCTTTCTCTCTCTAAAATAAATAAAAACATTAAAAAAAAGATAAAGTTGTAAAATTTGCATAAGATACCCAAAAAGCGTGTGTGCCTGCATGCATGTGCATGGGTTTGTGTGTGTGCGTGTGTGTGTGCGCGCGCGCGTGTGTGTGTGTGTGTGTGTGTGTGTGTACCTGTGGGGTGTGGTGACAAGTGCACAGGACTGGAGTCAGCTGGATCTGAGCTTACATTCCAGTTCTGATACTGGCTATATACTTGGGAAAGTTATTAACCTCTCAAGGATGTTTCCTTATCCTCAAGATGGGAAACACAATAATGCTTTCATAAACTTGTTTGTAGAGACGTAAGAGACTATCTTGAACAGTAACATCTAACACAGATTGAATTTCCTATGTGCCAGGTACTGTTCTAAAGCGCTATATGTACATTAAGTCATTTAATCCTGATAAAAATCCTATGGGTAGATAACACTATAATACCCATTTTATAGAAAGGGAAAGTGAGGCACAGAGAGGTTAAACAATTTGCTGAAGGTCATATGGCCAATAAGGGGTGGAATGCTTTTAACCACTAAGCTGTGAACTGCCTTGTGCAGGCTTAATGTGGGGAAAACGCCTTGCCAAAGTCAGCTACCATTCGGTGACTTTGAAAATGAGCATGACCTTTTCACTGAAAATAAACCTTTGGAAGTCTTACTGTCTATAACATAGTGAAGGTGAAGCTGCCTTGCTTGAAGTAAGGATGCGGTGTCCCCCACCAGCTACCCCCACCCCCTTCATGTGTAGCAGCCCTAGGTTACTTCTGGGGAGGCTGGAGTTCTGAAGAACCCAGTTTGAAAACTACCAGTCTCAGCTTTTGCCTTGTGTCTGTGCCTCTACTCTTCCCCCCTTTCCTGGTCCTGCTCTACCCCAAGCCCAGAAAATCAGCAGCCAGAAAACCAGACGCAAGAATATTTTCCCAGGCCCCCATCATGCTCTTGCTTTCCTCCCACATCCTCTGTGGCTGCGTCCGTGCCTAACCAGCTGGGATATAAGGGGCAGCCACCAGCAGGGGTGGGCTCCAGACTCACCAGTCTTATCCGAGTTGCAGAGAATGGTTTCCTTCTCGGCTCTCACACCGGGGCTGGGGCCATGTTTCATCCACATGGTGATGGTGAACTGGTCTGTCAGGTTCTTGGGCACTATGCCATCAGGGATCTTGGCCCCTTGCCTGCCATCGAACTTGAAGATCATCTCACTGCTGTCCACCAGCAGTCCTGCTGTCCAGTTGGTGGCCACGCTGGGGGATGGCAAGAGGTCGATGATGCCAGAGGAGGCTCCTGCAGTGCACGGGGGACAGAAAGAACAAAGGGTTATTCCTCACGGGCTGGGTGTCCTCACCTTCTATTTTCTGCTCCTGGGTCAGGATGAAATACTCAGTGTATCTACTTAGAGATCTAAGCCAACCTGGAGCTGGGTGAGTCAGGAAAAGAAAGGCCAAATGCCACACCTGCCCCCTGTCCCCGAGTTTCATATGGTCTGCAGAGGTGAAAGCATCAGTAACATGCAGACAAAAATGTTATAGGTGACAAGATAAGGTGCAATGAGCTATATTATATAAGGAAAACGGTGCTGGAATTTAGGGAAATGAGAATGGTGGGCTTTCATAAGCAGAGAAGTTCCCAGAGAAGGCCAGAGTTTGATGTGGACCAATGAATTCATCCATCCATTAACCCATGAGCCATTTATTGAGCCCCGACCATGTGCCAAGACCCCTGCTAGGCACTGGTGATGTAAAGGTGAATCAGCACAGCCTCTGACCTGGGGCAGCTCAGAGCCAACAAGTGGACACACAGCTGTGACACAGTGTGATCAGGGCTGTGATTGGGGAAAGTTCTAGGTCCCGATGCTGTAAGGAGTGTGAGCCACTTTGTACCCACCACACTTTTTTTTTTTTACAACCATTATGTTTATGCCAAATGGTACAGTGGTGGAGAACACAGGTTCAGAAGTTAGCAAACTTGAATTTGATGCCTTGTAACATGACTTGCTGACCTTGGCACTGTGAGCACGTCCCTTAGCCTTTCTGCCTGTCCAGCTCCTGCTGTGACATCTCCCTTCCCAGTGGTTGTGAGGACTGAATGGGAGCCTGCATTAGAGCCTGAAGCAGCATGCTGGCCACGCAGTGAGCGCTCACTCCGTGTTACCTGTGACTTTATCCTTACTATTGTAACTATTTTTATTTCTGCTACTGCTATGATTCCAGGGTAATGCACAGAGACTAAGCCTGAAGCAGTGGGAGTATCCCAGGTAGATTTATGTCTTAGGAAATCCACACCAACAGCTTTGTGGAGGGCGGAGCTGAGGGGGGCAGGGGTGGCCAGCCTGGCAGAGAAGACTGGATGCCTCCGCTGGGAGAACCCTTGGGTGTCCACCGGCTTCCCATTGAAGCTCAAAAGTTGCCAGCAGAGCTCTCTGCATCTTTATGTCCCACACAGGAGCAGGGCTCAGCTCTTTAGGGAAGGATAAGGATCGGGGGCTTCCTGATACTGTCAGGGAATAAGGTGTGCATGGTGCAGGAAGCCAGTGCTCTCCCAGGATGGCTCCAACCAGTCAGTCGTAAAAGCTGACAGGCTTAATGGACAGTGGTTTTGTGCATTACCGGATCTTTGTCAGAGGTCACTGGACATCTGAATTCTGTATATCAGAATCTCGTCTCACCTAGGGATTGGGTTCCAAAGTCAGCTACCACCAACATCTCCTATAGTTAAAATGACCTTTGAGAACCTTTCAGGAAGGTGCCATATTAGAAACCAATATACTTCTTGGGAAAGGTTCAAGCAGTCAGTTTTCCCTCTAGCGTTAGAACAGATGATCAAGTCTAGAGTTGAGCACCTGTTGGTTTGCAACTGAAAGTTATGCTATGTGAAAAATAGGTATCCTTAGAGCCAGAAGCTTTGTTTAGGGTGACAGACTCACCCTAGGAGAGGCCTCCAGGAACCACAGAGTCTGAGAGGGTGGGAGATTCCTGTCTGCCAATCCATGATCACCCTGCGGCTTATGCTTATCAAGGAGAAAGTGTGGGCAGTATTGACTGCATTATTTACATGTGTATTTCTTAGGGTTTTGGGGTTGGTACCATGCCTGATACACAGTGCCATTAATAGACACTCATTTAATGTTTATAACTGCCCTTCTTCCCACCCAGGGCCTCCATGAGATACTTCTGGCCATCTATCCAATGCCCAGGTAAGCCTGCCCATTCAGTCTTATGTCTGTCCCCACACTTCTCATCAATATTTACTTGTTCTTTTTAAAAAACAATTTTTTTAAACATTTATTTATTTTTGAGAGACAGAGACAGAGCATGAGCCGGGGAGGGGCAGAGAGAGAGAAGGAGACACAGAATCTGAAGCAGGCTGCAGGCTCTGAGCAAGCTGTCAGCACAGAGCTTGATGCGGGACTCGAACCCACAAACTGTAAGATCATGACCTGAGCCGAAGTCGGATGCTCAACCGACTGAGCCACCCAGGAGCCCCAATATTTCCTTGTTCTTATCTAAGGTCCCTGAAGCCTTGTCTGGTATGCATTTTATTTCTCTGCTAAGTTGATTCACAGTAATATGCCTAACAAAGCCTTAAGGGTTATCAGCCTCCAAAGGTATCGGAAAGAAATCTATATGGGTGGTAGCAGGCAGAGATTTGAGGGTGGTTGGGGAGCGGGAGATACGCGGTCTTTTGGAGCAATTTCATTTTCTTAGAACCCTCAGAATAATGCGACATGTCAACTGCTTCTTGGACCTACAGGTGAGTTGGCTCTGAGACCAGGATTTGTCCAGTGTGGAGATGGCCCCGTGACGGGGCACTCTCAGAGATTGTGTCAGTTCTCGAAATTCCAGGTGGCCAGAGAGATGCAGGCTGAGTGCTCTGGGCTCCTAGACTTCCAGCTCAGGCCAGTGAATCCAGTGCAGTCTAGCAGAACCAGTGCGAACATGTGTGCCTGGTAGCTGCCAATGCCAGCTTTGCACCATACCACTATTATTTATTTTCCTAAGGACTGGTTTGGGCACTGAGCACCAGACCTGAATTAAGTACTACAATGCTTTTGCTTAATCATTCATCTACATGGTGAATACTATTATGATTCCAGTCTCAGGTAAGAACCTGAGGCTCAGTAAGCCCAGGATTACAACCAGCTACTGAGTGGGCCCATCACCAGGGCTTTGCAGCTCCAAAGCCCAGGCTCCCCACTGCACCGCCTCAATGAACCTGGAGGGAGATCTTGTAACCTGTGCTACATTTTATAAACAGAAATCAAAGACCAGAGAAGGGAAATGACTTGACCAAGGTCACAGAGCCACACAGCTAGCTAGAGGCAGGCCCAGCTAATGTTCATTTTACCATGCAGCATGGTGTCTTGCCAAGCACACAGCATAGGCCCCTGGGATCCCACCCTCCTACACAGGTGGCTGTCCACAGAGAGTCAGGGTGAAGACAGCATGTGCCCTGGTAAAGCCATTGATGTAGGCTTCCCTGATTCCATGGCAAGGGGAGTGGCGGGGCCACCCTGCCTAACCCACAGATGTTGCCTACCAGAAAGCATCAAGCTGTAAGTAACCAGATGGTGCAGACTTCCCCAAACTCAACAGCTTGTATTTCATTTCTCGGAGCACTTAAACAAACTAAGAGAGACTTACTTTCTCCCAAAGTTCCTCTCTCTCTCTCCTCTCCTCAAGGGATCTCAGGGAAAGCTGTGGGTAAACAGGACGCGTCACTTGCAAAGATGGTGCCGCATCATCTGGAATCAGGGTGTATTTAAGGAGCTCTTTGGGAATCCTCTGTGAAGGCCCCTGGGACCCACCCGGCTGCTTAGAGTCCACACTGTTTCGGTGCACAGCAGTTGCAGGTTAAGCGTGGTGGACTTGGAACCAGAGTTGAGGTGTGAGTCAAGGTCCCCGAGGCGTAGAATGGGAAGCCTCTCTGAGCCAGCAATTAGATAAAGATGTATGAATGAGATAGATTTCAGGACACACTGTGCTGTGAAAGCAAAAATGGAGCCCAGGGGCCCTGAACTTCTTAATTGCAGGGTTTGCATTCTGCTCTGGATGACTTTGGTGAGGGCAGAGTGTTCTTAGCACCTCAAGCTGGGCCTGTGGCAATGGTAATTGACATGGAGCCTCAGGTCATGCCTCCTCGGGGTCTGCCACAGGGCAGGAATAAGTGGAGGGTCTCAGGGTCGAGGAATCATTGTAATCAAAGACACAGGCCTCATTCTGGGGCACCTGGGTGGCTCAGTCAGTTCAGTGTCGGACTCTTGATTTCAGTTCAGGTCATGATCTCGGTTCAGGTCATGATCTCATGATTCATGGGTTTGAGTCCCACATCAGGCTCTGTGCTGGCAGTGTAGAGCCTGCTTGGGATTCTCTCTCTCTCCCTCTCTCTCTCTCTCTCTCTCTCTGTCCCTCCCCCACTCATTCTCTCTCAAAATAAGTCAACTTTTTTTTTTTAAAAGACGCAGGCCTCATTCTGTGGCATGCTCTTCCAATTGCAATATCAACTCCATACTATTTCAATAAATATTCATGCAATGTCTAGGTTATGCCAGGCACTGTGACGAGAAGCCAGGAACGAACCAAACAGAAGTTGGCCCTACCTTTTGGGACCCAGTAGAAGATCTTTTACCATTGGTGGGTAGAACAGGTCAGTGGCACAGTCTCAGGGGAGGACAGGGAGGCCCTCTTGACAAATGCTATACTAGGACTGTGTGGTGGTCGAATGCACCCTGTTCCCAACATGCTTCTCTGCCCCACTGATGTCACAGAGCCATGTGACCTGTTCTGACCAACAACATGTGAGTGCAAGTGATGTGTCCTCTCAGGGCAGAAGTCTTAAGAGACAGTTCATGGCTCTCCACATCTTTTCCGTGTGTCATGAGATCAACAGTGCTCTAGATAAAGGCTACCTGTTAGCCTAGATCCCAGTGGGAGGCCGTGTGGAAGAGAGCCACAGTCAACCCAAGAAGGACATGTGGTAGAGATGATAAATAAACCTTTGTTATAAAATAATAATATGCCAATAATAAACACCAATAAAATAACAATAGCCAATATGATTTTACAGTCACTGGTGGCTGGTGTATAACCTGCGATCCTGATTATCCACGTAAGTGACCGACATCAGAGCCTACGATTCCCAGTTCTTCTTCCGGAGGCCTTCGACACGGACATGTTGGGAGGACTTTCTGATGTCCTTTCAGGAGCTCACACGCTGTTGTCCCTACTCAGAGTGTCATTCCACCTTTGGGATCCCAGACAAGAAGGGTTCCTGCAAGGCCTTGCCATTGGGAACTTGGATCTCCAGGTGAAGCAAACTGGGCCCTGGAAGAGGGGCGGTCAGCCAGGCTCCTGAAGCGGGGCCATAGAGACTCAGTTGCTGACCAGCTTGTGCAAGGCCACTACAGGTAAAATCCTTACGCCCAACATGGGAGGGCTGCTGTAAGACAGCTGTTTAAATGATGCCAAAGAAATCAGCATATCCATGGAGAAGCTCCCCACTCACTATCATCTATGAGTCGGCCCTTTGCCCTTTAATCTGATTTCTAGTAGGTGTGTACCGATTTTCCTTTAAGCAGTAGGCCCACTGCTGCTCTCTGAGAATGGAAGTACTGGCTACATCTAGGGTTCTGACACTCACCCCCTAGAAGCTCAGCCTTTTAAAGGCATCTTGGAGAAACTGACAATAGCTTCCTGTAGCTGGGCTATTCTTGGGGTACAAAAGCCTCTGACCATGATTATGAATGAGAGCAGCTCTGTTAAGCTTCATGGTATAGTAGAAGATGATCTTAACTTTTTCTTTTCCAAGAAAATGTTTTTTAATGTTTATTTCTGAAGGAAAGAGAGACAGAGTGTGAATGGAGGAGGGGCAAGAAAGAGGGAGACACAGAATCCGAAGCAGGTTCCAGGCTCTGAGTTGTTAGCACAGAGCCCGACATGGGGCTTAAACTCACAAGCTGTGAGATCATGACCTGAGCCTAAGTCGGACTTTTACCGACTGAGCCATCCAGGAGCCTCTTAACTTTTTTTTTTTTTTAACATGTCTCCCCCAGAAGACTGAATTGTTAAGCGGTCTTATTAACTTCTATATAACCTCAAGAGTTTCAGCATTTGGACACTCAACAAATATTTGTTAAATTAAAACACGAATGAAGGAATGAAAGAATGAATGAGCGAATCAGCTGTGAAAATCTCCTGGGCTCTCAAATGAATAAGCCCTGAGAACAACTTAATGTCTGGTGATCTGAAGTGCTCTGACAGATCACCACTTGATTTAATAGGATGCTCTCATCCTGTGGCCTTTCCTGCAACAGAGCCTCTCCTCAAAGTTCTTGACTCAAGAGACAAAGCAGCTGACCCAGGTGACATATGTGGAGGTGTGGGCCAGCTGCCAGGAGCTTTGTGATCCTGAGGAGGACTAGCCTTTGGCCTCCGGGCTAGGAAAGGCATGTGCATCACAGACCGCTTTTCTATTTCCTGTAATATGTACTGACTTAGGGGCAGCGCCGTGAGCCTTTCCTGGGGCTGATGTTAATGTCAAATTTAATTTGGTCAAGAGGTCTTCCTAAGGGCTTCATGGGGCATCTCATACTCAAGGCAGTCCTGTGACACTTCATTTCTGGAAAGTCTGGTATTCAGATGACAGAACCCTTCATCTTGATCTCTGAATTCAGAGCAAGTGATAAGCAGTTTGCCCAACTTCATCAAGAAGCCTGGCTTTATGTAAAGCAAGGCTAGTGGGGGATCATCTTAGGCTATGTTCTACAAGCTGAAGGGGACACCTTTGTTTTTACTGCACCTGTCAGATACTTGCTGACAATTGGCTTTGAGCTAGCTACTGTCAGATTTCCCCTTGACCAGGATTCTATCACAGCTCCTAATGGAGCCGGTGTCACAAGTGGGGGAGGCAGGTGGGCAATGACCAGACATGCAAGATGCCCCTCCATGGAGACACCCCTGCCAGAACTCAAAGGAACCCAGGAAGCACCCCTAGGACAGCCTCCCTGGTGTACAGTGGGCAGGAGAATATTGACTGAAGGGAAAGGTTTGGGACGACGAAAAGGGGAGAGATTCTAGTGGGAAGAAAAATGAGCTAAGATTTAGGGATGAGAGCCAGCTAGGCACGGGGTCAGAGGAGGTGTCCTGGCCAAGAAGAGGTGCAACATCAGGAAAAAACCAGCTCTGACGATGGATCTGCTGGGTGGAGGCCGGGCCGCAGGAGCGTCCAGACTCAGGCTAGCATTGGACACCCACATCTGGATGTTCTACAGGCACCTGACCTCAGAGTCCCCTTAAATCTACTCTTGCCTGGATTCCTGGTTCTGGCTGGTGGCACCCTTGTCCACTTAGAGGCTTATGCTAGAATCATCTTAATTTCTTCTTTCTCACTGACAGCTGATCAATCATTGGTTAGCTTGCTGATTTTGCCTCCTAAAGCTGTCTTAAAGGCATCCCTACTGTCACTCCCCTGGTTAGGAACTCATTATCTCTTGCTTAGACCATGGCAATAACATCCTAATTGGTCTCCCTGTTTCCATCCAAAACCAATAAAGATTTGGAAGATGAAAAATGCATGACTGCTGAGGCTGAAAGTATCATGGCTGCTCCTTAGTTGGGAGAGCCTGCAAGCAACTTGTCTACCATCCACTGAAAACACACGGAAGCTTGTCCCCAGAACCCAAGATGCCCACAGGAGCAGGAATGATAACCCAGACTCTGTTTTATATGTGACCCAGCCTGCATTTCCCTTGCAGTTGGGAAAGAGCATGGGGTCCGATGAGCTGACTTCTCCAAAGCTGACTCTAGCAGCAGATGCGCATCTGGGTTTCACTCATTTGCTTCTGCCTTTTTTTCCAGAGCTCTCCCTCCATGGAATTCAAGATTCAGACTCCTAACATGGAGGCAAGAGTGTTCCTACCCATCCTGTTACTCGGACAGAGTCCCCATAGGGCAGTGGGCGGCACTACCGGGGAGGTCACCAGAAAGACACCCAGACTCCCCCCTGCCGCTCCCCCAATAAAGGGTTGCTCCTGGAACCAGGTAAGCTCACATCCTGGGGGAAACCTGCTCTCCTCATTGAATGAACGTGCCTCCTGCAAGGCGAGGCTGGCAGCCCAGAAGGAATAAGCTGTGTTAACAACCAGATGCAATTTTGCTCTAAACTTTCTTCCCTGAGAAAATCCTTCTTGCTCTCCCCAGCAACATTCAAAATCAAATCACAAGTGCGTGCCCTTGGGCCCATCTGATCTTTAACAACCTGATTCCATCATCTCCTTCTAACCTGGAGGGGTTTAGGAAATGACTGTAACCCACCGTGGCACAGGTCGAGTTGACTTATAATCCAGGTGCATGGGGAGCGAAAGGGCATATTCATTCAGAGTAAGATGTCTGAGATGGCTTCTCTGCACGTGGGCTGGAGGCAGTTTGCTGAATACTGTGGGCCCCTTCCATCCATTTTTGCAGGAGCTGTCTGGAATATTGAAGTTGTGATGTTCTCCCCAGCCTACTGCATTGTTCTGGAGAAGCCCCATTTCCGCAGGCCTTCCTGACAGCCTGGTGACATGACAAATGGGACATAGCCTAAAGAGGGTCCATTCCACATTCACTTCTAAAATTTGCACCTGGTTCTTTGGGCAAGAGCAGGGTGGGTGAAGACGTGTGTGTGTATGTGTGTGTGTGTGTGTGTGTGTGTGCACGCACACATGAGTGCATGTGTGTGTGTGTGCACAGCAATGTTGAGGGAGGGAAACTGTCCCAGCAATAGTAGTGGAGGGGTCACCAGGAGTGGATGGCAGCCTGCATTGTATCCAGGAGGGTCCTTTTCCTTTTGTGGAGATATAGTTACCCCCAAATATAGGTCTAGTCTAAGAGCAAGCTCTTTTCTAAGCTCCCCGCAGCACAGCTGGGGAATCAAATGGGAGTTCCTGAATATTCTTGGTGAGAACACGAGACAAACGAAATATATGTCGCCCACCTCACCCCAAGGCCCATCAACACATCAACGGTCTGGTTTACCAAGCACATGGGACCATTCCCACTGTACTGAGCACTCCACAGGCTGAGTGAAGAGATTTACATTCTAGCTCCCAAGGCCTGGCCTGTCTCCTCAGATATTGAGCTAAACAGCCTTCATTCAGGTAGAACTACCTCCAAATTCTGTCTCTGTCACCTTCTAACTGGGATCATGAGCAAGCCATTTTTCCTCTCTGGGCCTCAACTTTCCCATCTTTAGAACTGGATGAATAACAGCCTCCTCTCACTGAAGATGAGAGAATTAAATCAAGCGATGCATGTGAAGAGCCTAGCAGGTGCACAAAGTCGCTGCTCGGTAAAGTGGTTTCCTTGTGCAGCACCTTCATCAGTCTCGCTTCCTTGCTCTTGGCAGCTCCTTTCCTGTGGCTTCGCCTCACAGAGGCAGTGGGTCCTTTCTGTCACACTGGGACACCTTCACCTGGGCCACCTCCACCCCCACGCCAGCTCTTCTTCTCTGGTGTGGGCGGCCAGGATGGCTTTACTGGCATGCCACTTAAGCTGTCACATAGGTCCCATGCTTGGCCTGGGTCCCTGGCTTGGTTTAATGCTTTGCTGTTGCAGCCTTAAAATTCTTACGAGTTTCTGAACAAGAGCCCCACATTCTCATTTAGCCTGGGCTCTGCAAATTATGAGCTTGTCCCTTGGGAGAGGAAACCGACCGCTCCCCGAGTGATAAGACACCACCCTTCATCCTGGCCCCTGATCAGGTGCCTCTTTCAAATCAACACAGTGGAACAGAGCCCGTGTTTCTTCAGGCTCCACGGTAGGTTGTCTTAAGTGCATTGTGTCATTAATTGCTGATGAAGAGAGGAGGCTTTGTCTCATGCCTTGCCCACAGCCACACAGTTGGTAAATGGTGGGACCTGGTCAGGTGTGCCCAGTGCCCAGACCTGTGCCATCTGAACCCCTAATCATAGTAAGTAAACTTAATAATCATCCAGGAGGTATATATGCCAATGCGGTGGGCAGGGGCTAATTCTTTCATAATATAAGATATGCTTTGTATATCATTTTTACCCACCACACAATTTCTGAAGGGATCTCTCAGAGTAGGTCTCCCGGTCGCAGCCCTTGCCGATGTAATTGGTCTGTAGCTCCGTGGTGATCTGGATGGAGGACACGGCCCCGTCGCACGTCTCCAGGTGGATGCTGGGGAAAAGCGGCACGCTCCCCGAGCCAGGCTGATACTCAATCCTCTTGGTCCAGTCTGAATAAATGAGGAAAACATTAAAGGCAATCAGGTACGGCCAGTTCTGATGGAACACGTGTCTTTGAAAATGTGAATTTGTTCCAATGCAATTGACATCTTAGGGAATGACTTGAGGATAATGGGAATTTCACATTTGCCTAGGCAAAATCTCCTACTGGAGAAACACTAGGCGGATGCAGAAAACGGTAGCCAGCTGAGCTGAGCCAGGGAGGAATGCACAAAACACGCCTGTGGACACACCTCCAGCACCTCTCGGTGCCGCAGCCCACTATGCGTTATAAGCCACATCCACCTGCACCGGCAGTTGCAAATTTCCATCCCATCCAGAGAGCCCTGCGTCCGCCCCGCCACAGTACTGCCCCAACTGCCACCCTCCCCCGTCCTCTCTACATACAAACACCAGGTCTTTTCAAGGGGAAGTGCCGTGCTTATTGTAGTACTTATATATTTCTGAACCCTTTAACGTGTGTAAAACTGTGCTAATATTTTTTTCTTTGTGCCCTTTTTAACTGTCACCGATGACATTTTTGAGTGTTATGCCCCTCGCTCCCTGTTCCCCATTTTGTCTAGCGGGGTGCTTTTTAGGAACGCGTATGTCTTGTCACAAAATATGAGAGCACAGTAGTTCAGGATTACTTGGGGTCATGAGGTGGGGAGCGAGGATTCTTTCCCAAGCATTCAGGACCGTGGCTCACTTAAGGAGGGCTGATGGTCTTATGACTTCTTTTTAGAGGAAAAATAATTTGGAGGTGATCAAGTGTTGGAGAGGAACAAAACCACGATCAAAATGGCACCCCACGAAATAGAGCAATCAACGAAAATAAACACCAAGAGAGAGTGTACACATGAATTGACCTGAACAGCAAAAGCAGCAATTGAAAGTCAGAGAAGATTCCAGGCAACGCTCACACTGACTGGCAACAGTTCTTGCTGACGACGGCAGGCGTACCACGCTCTGTGAGGACACGTGTCTGAGAGGTCTGTTCGACCCTAAGCCAGACGTGTGGGTAGAATCAAGGAATGTGACCTATGGATACTATTAGTTTATGAATCGCAAATGTTTGTCACACAGAACCTTGCTAGAAGGTATCCTTTTGCTGAAGCAGAAATAAAAAGCTATGACATTGCCTGCGCTCACCTGTGAGAAACTGAGAAAGCCTGGCCTGAATGGGTCAGTGTTCTTCACAAGTGCCCAGTGGGCCACTGGCTGCCATATTTAGCAATTCCAGGGGAGGGGCCAGATGCCTTTGTTCACTGAGCACGCGTTTGTTCAGGGTTTCCATGTCCTAGGCTCTGTTTGGAGCATCAGGGAGGCAGCAGTGGAGTCAGGAAAGGTCCCTGCCTTGTGGAGCTGGGGTGAGGGGTGAGGGTTGGGGGGAGGGTTGTGCTATTCTATCTGAGAGGGTGAGTGTTATAAAAGGAAAAGTCGTGACAGAGAGAGACTCTTTAGATGGAGAGAATTCTGGTTTGAGCTGAGGTCTGTATGTCAAGGATGAACGTATGTGGGAAGACTCAGACAAGCAGGTCGGAAGCAGATGCCCCAGTGATCTTGGTTTGACTCTGCCTGGTCAGGAAGTTCTTGGGCAGGTTAATGAAGGTCTCCAAGCCTCAGGCACCTCATCAATAAAATAGGACACAATCATTGCACGGATCTCAAGTGTGGACTTGGAGGGAGGACTGAGGGCTTCAAGTGTGCATGGCATGCAGGAAAGGAAGGAGATGTTCAGTCCAAGGGGACAGGTGTCCCCTGCATTCCATTCCGGATAACCATGGAATCTGAGTTTAGGTCTGATTTTCTCAGAGTGTGCCATGAGCAGAGACTGCACACAGGGTTGTGAGGCTGGTCACCAGGAACTTACCATGGGAGGATATTTGGATAGGGACTTCATGCGAAACAGAATGTACCTGATTGCATGCTTTTCCTCAGAGCCCCCAGGAACTGTGTCTGGCCTAGCCCATCACCTCCTGGAGGATGAGATCATGGAGCTGCTCTGAGCCATGCTCCAGAGGCCCCAAGTTCAATTAAGATGAGCCACTGGAGGTCAGGAAGTCCTGTCAGATGCATCTGAAGGTCATAGAGCTGTCAGAAGCAGTCCACACCTGACAAGCCTTGAGTCTTAGGTACAATGTTTCATGCCTCTGTGCAGTTGATCATGCTGTGTTTTCTATAGAGAGCCCCCTTTCTATCCCTTTCTGTTTTGTTAACTCCATGCAACCTTTCTGACTTTCTCTAGTCTGGGTAGATACACTCCTCTGTGCTCCACAGCACCCTCAGCCTTCGACACAGCATTAGACTCCAAGCTTCATGGTTCCTCCGAGTCCCCCTCACGCTCCATGCCCAGTGCCTGGCACAGAGTAGATGCTCACTCGATGTTGGTAGAAAGTGTGAATGAATCCTGTAGGATTCAGTTGTGTGCTTGCCTCCCTCAGCACCTGGATGCTCCTTAAAGGCAGGGATTGCTATGTTTATTTTTGATGACTCTACATCGAGGTCACAGCGCAGGGTGGACCTGGGGAGCCAGAGATACCTAGCCGTGACTGCTGCCGTGGCAGCCTTTCTTGAGCCACAGAAAGAATTTGTGGCCTATCTGCCCCGTCGCCGGTACTGCCCCTGGTTGACCCCGACCTCAGTCCTACAGAACCACCTAGCCTGACAGCAGCCCATAACATGTTCATTTTTGTTTGTTTGTTTTCGTTTTCTTCTCAGGCAGGAAGCTGGGCCAGAACTGATGATGGAACAGTCTCCCTCCTGATAACAAGAAATGGCATCAAGGAGGAGGAGGCCTTTTTCCCTTCCCTGCCTCACCCCTCTTTCCCTGGATCCTCCCTTTCTTTAGAGATGCAGCTAGAAAGATGGAGAAAATGGTTTTGTGTAGCAGGCCTTGGTGTGAGTCTCAGGGACCAGTTTTTGAGGTTCTGCTACTTCTGCTGGTAGAAGCTCCTCCCACATTGCCTCCTTCTGGAAGTCTCTTCATTGGAGAAGCCCAAGCCATCCATGGCATTGATTCCCTTTACTCTGGGGGCGCTGCAGCTATCTAGATATTTTGGTGGTGATCTTTTTTTTTTTTTTTTTAATTTTTTTTTAACGTTTATTTATTTTTGAGACAGAGAGAGACAGAGCATGAACGGGGGAGGGGCAGAGAGAGAGGGAGACACAGAATCTGAAACGGGCTCCAGGCTCCGAGCTGTCAGCACAGAGCCTGACACGGGGCTCGAACTCGCGGACCGTGAGATCGTGACCTGAGCTGAAGTTGGACGCTTAACCAACTGAGCCACCCAGGCGCCCCTGGTGGTTATCTTTGATGAGACATTCTACCTCAGGTCCTTTTTAGAAGGAATGAAAATAAAGAAGCAAATAAATATTGAAGGGAAGGTGAGTGGAGGCACAGGCCGAGTAGAGGGTTCATTCCTCTCCCCATCCCCTGGCAGGGGTGAAATTTCCTCTTTGGGAAGAAATCAGGTACGAAAGACCGTTGGGAACATCACATCTGCAGCTGCTTTGGTGACCTCATGAGGCTTGCTTTTGAGGGTTTACGAGGAGCAGGCAAATTTGCAACCATATAATAAAAGAAATCGATGAAGCTTTCTGAGTGTAGTGTCCTTGAGAGAGTGGGCAGCTCGCACAAACATCTTTCATTTTCCAAGAAGGAATTTGGGATGGGGAATGAGAGAGCAAAAGGCAAATCATCAAATTCAGCCTCTGTCACATGAAATGTCTATTCATCCTCATTTCCTGGAGGTCGGATAGCAAGATGGTTAAGACTATGACTAAATTCAGTGTGCCTGAGTTCAAACCCCACCCTTACTCCTTCCTGCAAAATGTTTACCTTCTCTGAGCCTCAGCTTCCTCTTATGTGAAAGTGGTGCCTACTACCCAGGATTTGGGAGGGACTAAATGCAGACTTGTTTTAGCACCAAACACAAGGGTTATGTTCAATAGATACATTATTGTTAAATTATCATTTATTCAATGGCACTTATTGCAGGAACTAAAAGGACGTACAATTATTAAGCACCTACAAGGTGCTAAGCACTTCTACATCTATTCTTTTGTTTGGTTCTCCCAACAGCCCAGTGATTAGTAACTTAATTGTGCAGATGAGAAAGCCATGGTTGACAGCTGGTATGACTTGCCCAAGGCCATGCAGCTCTTTCACAGCAGCTCAGCCATGATTCTGAGGATTTGCCAGGAGGGAGAGCAAGTGTAATTTTTACAGATTCATTTTTGAATGTTTGATTTATACTGATAGATAGATAAAGATATAGACATAGATATAGATATACAGATATAGACAGATCTATCTATATAATGTATATTTTATATATTATATATACATATATATTATATATTATATATATAACACATATATTATATATACATATATTATATATAATACATATATAATATATACATATATATTATATATAATACATATATATATTATATATAATACATACATATTATATATAATGTATATATAATATATATACATATATGTATGTGTATATATAACACATATATTATATATAATATATATATAAATATATAATATATTATATATATAAATATATAATATATTATTTATATATATATATATACTCAGACTCCTGAGTCTCCACTGCCTCACCTGCAGATTCAAGTTAGTTACTCCTCATGGGCTTGTTATGAGCATTGAATGCTAGGGGCCCAACACAGTTGAAGCCCTTAGCCTTACTTAAATTGTGAGTTGAAGACTCACAATAGGAAAGTGTCACACCCTGCTTTACAAGCTTCCCACACTTCTCTGAGCTGTCCTGCTTGGAAATAAAGTCTTTCCAGTTTGTAAAGGACCTGGAGACTGGTTTATGAACTGTGGTTCAATTTTTTTCTTAAGTGAAGAGAAAGGAAGCAGACTACCTCTTGTTTTGATAAATCAGGCTCAATTACCTCATAAGTATTCCTGGAAAAGCTAACAATAGAATGCCTTTAGGAATTAAACTCCTTCCTCCTGGATTAAGGATTTAGAAACATAATGATTTTATTGTAATTCCTGCTAAATTTGGGGAACACATGTTTCTTATCAGGAGAATATTAACCACTTGGGACTCTCATATTAGATGCCTAGAGGTGGAAAAAAGCAAATCTGAGACTTCTGGACAGTACAGGCGTTGGGGGTTCTTGTAATCCAAGACGTTCAGAATTGTTCCCCTTCTGGGCTCAGAAGTGACACCGAAGGATGAAAAGGAAAGACACAGGTGTGTCAAAACACGCTTCTCTCCTTAACTGTGTGCTCGTGGGCCTGCAGCTCTTTGTGGCCTCAGCTGAAGAAGCATCAGGTTTTCTAGAAAATTGCTGGATTCATGCAAGGTGAGTGGCTGGATGTGGGGGTGCTGGAGCGTGGGAGGGCAGGAAGGGGTGGCCCCCTGCACAGGATTGTTCAGGCAGCTGACATTCTCACATTCTCTGCAGGCATCGGCCATCTGGTGTCTTTGAGGACTTTCTCCAGGAGATGGGTAACTTTGAGTTGGGCACCGAGGGACTTCCTTTCCTACTGGGAGAAGCTAGGGAGGTACTTTTGCTCAGCAGCAAGCACCTTTATCCCCAGGACCACCCAGTGCATCTGAATTGGGGGTGGGTTAGGAAGTAGAGAGGGGCTGGCAAAGTAAGTAGAGGTCAGATGATGAGGGTAAGCGGTTTGGGTTTCACCTTAAAGCTAGTGAAGAGCCTTAAATGGGTGTTTAGTAAGGACATAAAGTATCCAGATTCTGCTTTGAAAAAGTCATTTGGCAGCTGGATTATGTCTGGTGTTCATTTTCAGAGCATTAGCACACTCCTGATTGCCACCTCTTAATCCATGCAGAGGGCCACCCTCCGACAGGGTCACACAATGAGGAATTAACTTCAATTCAGTTAGATTCAATTTAATTAAATTCAAGATTGTTAACCCTGCAGCTGGACAGACTCAGGTTTGAACCCTGGCTCTGCCACTTCTTGGCTGTGTAGCCTTGAATAAATCACTGAACCTCTCTGAGTCTCATTTTGCATCTGTAGAATGAAGACAACCCCCGGGAAAGTTGCTTTGTGGAATTGGGGGAAAGGTATGAAAAGCAGCAGGCACAGAGAGCTACTGTTATTACTACTACTATCATCCTTGTATCATTCTTACCACTTTTCAGTTGCCAGGTCTTTACTGAGCACCTACTGTGTGCCAGGCAGAGCCCTAGACATGGGAGGCTGAGAAGGAGGACTCATAGCCCCTAGCTGGATGGCTCACAGTGAAGGCAGCAGCCACAGATAGCAGCCAGATTCTAGGCAGACGGAGGAACAAAGAGCAGGTCCCAGGGAACAGAGAAGAAGTAAATTACGCTGAGTAGTAGAGAGATCAACGGAGCCTCCCTGGAGGAAGTGACCTGGGCATTTGTTTTAATATAGGTTTTACTTATTTAAGTAAGGTAAGGCCAACAGATCAGGATGCTGTTCCATTGAACAGATTGTTTGTTACACTCCCAGATCCCAAGGAGTGGGGCTATGCCAAGTCACTGAGGGCATGGGGAGAAGCAACGCGGTCAGTCGGGAGGCAGAGGAGGGGGAAAACTGTGGGCATGGGCCTTTATTGTGGTTTCCAAGGGAAGGAATGGGCAAAGCATGGTAACCAGGTTTAAGAATGCCAAAAATGCAGTCTTATAAAGCGGGTGGCTCAGTGGTTTAAGCGTCTGACTTCGGCTCAGGTCATGATCTCACGGTTCGTGGGTTTGAGCCCCACGTCGGGCTCTGTGCTGACAGCTCAGAGCCTGGAGCCTGCTTGTGATTCTGTGTCTCCCCCTCTCTCTGCTCCTCCCCCACTCATGCTCTGTCTCTCTCTCTCAAAAAAAAAAAAAAAAAAAAAGACTGCCCAAAATGCTAGTTTGTGTAATTTCAGCAGCTTCTGGTATACAGGGGCTGTCCCTTGTTGTCTGCTACTGGCCCTGGGGTGGTTAGGGCAGATAGATGGTGATAGATGGTGGCACAGGGTATAAGAGCCCAATAAAGAGGGTGATTAGGGGAGTATGGGTTCTGGATTGGTTGGTCTGCATTTGAAAAGCAAAAGGGTAAGTTGTTTCCTATCTCTAGGAATTGGCTAGCCCTGATGGGGAGTCCCTCCAGGGTCAGCAGGGCCCCAGTTATCAAAACATCAGAATATAGACAATAAAGGCATGGTTAATGCAGAACTGCAGAAGGAGGGGGAATGCCAGAAAGCAGAATAGAATCCCAGGATGTCTCCACCATGGCCTTGGGGCTTCTCAAGGCCAAAGGAGGCTATTTAGACGGAAGGAGGCTATTTAGATGGTACCCACCACCCCAATCTACAGCTCAGCAGCCTAGCCATGACTCAGTGTCAGACCTGTGTGAGTCATGGGGTGTCCTCCAGGGGGCGTAGTGTCACATGGGCCAGAACTTCTGTAGAGTAGGGATCTTCTGTAGAGTAGGTAATACTGAGAACAAACTGAGGGTTGTTGGGGGGTGGGGGAGAGGGGAAAGTGGGTGATGGGCATTGAGGAGGGCACCTGTTGGGATGAGCACTGGGTGTTGTAGGGACACCAATTTGACAATAAATTATATATATAAAAAAAAACTGGGGAAAAAATGGAAAAAAAAAGTTAAAAAATAAAAAAAATAAAGATTCTTCCAAGGCCTTTGTAAAATGGTAACAAAAGCTGACTTCTGAGACTCACCTTCTCTCCCCTCTCCCCACGTGGCTCCTGGGGGTGAGTTCTTCTGTGCCCTCGCCTGGCTTTGGGTAGGGCCGTGATGACATTTAGACAACAGAGTGTGAGACCCTCCTCTGTTAACCAGCTATTGCACGCTGGGCCAGATACTCTGCCTCAATTTCCTCAAGTAAAATGAGGGGAGATTATAACCACATCTCCTGGGGATGTCGTGAAGATTAAGTGAGACAATACAGGTGGGAGACTCAGGACTTGTGCCAGGCCCACCTGACTCCAAAGGCAAACCCCAGAAAGAATTCCTTGCTTTTCTGAATTCTTTTTCTTGTTATATTTCCTGAACTGCTGCTATAGGTCTGTAACTATGGGGGGGGGGGGGGACATTCAGCTGGAAGGAGACAGGAGGAGGTGAGGAATCAGTGAGGCGGGACATCCAATCCTGGCTCTAAGACTAGCTTCATGCTGAGAAGGGCCTTGTGCTTGCTTTATTTTTTAATTCTTTTAGGTTTATTTATTTGTTTAGAAAGAGAAACAGAGAGTGAACAGGCGAGGGACACAGAGAGAGGGGGAGAGTGAATTCCAAACAGGCTCAGCACTGCCAGCCTGAAGCCCGATGTGGGGCTTGAAGTCATGAACTGTGAGATCATGACCTGAGCCAAAACCAAGAGTTGGACGCTTAACCGACTGAGCTACCCAGGCACCCCGCATTGTACTTGCTTTAATGCTCTGCTGTCCTTGTCTTGAAATTCTAAATAATTTTCACACAAGAGGCCCTCCATTTTTATTTTCATCTGGGACCCACAAATTATGTAACTGGTCCTGCCTTTCAGCTAAATAGCCTTGGGCATGTTCCTTAACCTTTCAGAGCCTCAGTTTCTTCATCTGCAGAATGGGGATTGTTGTTATCCACCCTAAAAGGAGGAACCCGGGCCTTGGGGTCAGACCTAAGTGTGAATCCTGGGTCTCCCACTTGGTACCACATACGGTGGGCTGGTCATCTCCCTCTCTGCCTGAGCAGGCAGACACTGGTTATATGCTCACCTAATGCAGAGCTCTTGATAGGGTTTGTGTCAGATAATAAATGCAAACCACTGGGGCGCCTGGGTGGCTCAGTCGGTTAAGCGTCCAACTTCAGCTCAGGTCACGATCTCGCGGTCTGTGAGTTCGAGCCTCGTGTCGGGCTCTGGGCTGATGGCTCAGAGCCTGGAGCCTGTTTCAGATTCTGTGTCTCCCTCTCTCTCTGCCCCTCCCCCGTTCATGCTCTGTCTTTCTCTCTGTCTCAAAAATAAATAAACGTTAAAAAAAAATTTTTTTTTAAATAAATGCAAACCACTTAGCCCTGTGCCCGACATAGAACAGGCCCCTACACAATTTAACAGGCATTAAATTATGTGGCTTTCTCTTCTCCAATTAAAAACAATTACACAGGCACAATTTACAAAGAAACAAAAACACAAACTCTCTGAACTCAATTACAAATATAAGGACTCCTCTCTCTTCCTTTATTACTGACCCTTTCCATTTACTATATTTTACTTTCACAAAGTCAGATCATTTTATTACCTTTTAATTCTTACTAAAAAGAGAGAGATATCTTAATTAACTATAAAAGGGAACAAGGGAGGGGAAAAACACCGCTGTGCCCACCCATATCCCTGGTTAAGCCTCAAGGCTTTGCCTCTGCCTGGGTGTTCAATTCCTGCCCTTCCTGTGGCTGGTCCTCCTCTGCCTCCAGGCCTCAACTCACTCATGACTTTGTAAGGCCTTCTCTGCCTCACCTTGATGACCAGCACCCCGCTTCCACATAATCCCTGCCTGTCCTCCCCTCTGGAGAATTATTTACTTATTTGTTTCTGGCCCATTCCTGCTCTGGAGCATAACCTATACATCACTGCAGTGCCTGGCCCATAACAGGTGCTCAGTAATGAGTGATTAGGTATATGGAAACCAACACACGCACACACACACACACACACACACACACACACGCACACACACACACTCTGATTTCGCTGTCAGAGGTGAGGAAGGCAATCATATGGATTCAGGGAACCCTTGTTGCTGACCATGTAAGACTGCACACCTTGCCTGTCTGTCATCCACCCAGCCCCCAGTCAGCCCCCAAATGACAGACTGCCAGGCATTAAAGTGGAAAAATTCGAGACGTGGCTGCTGTGTGTATGTGTGTGTCCATATGTGTGCAGGCACACACCCCAGCCTGAATGTGAGCGTCTGAGGGCAAGTGTATATGATGATGAAAGGGCATTGACATATGGCTCCAGCTCTGGAAAACTTCACGTATTTTCAACCCTTTTAATACCTCCCTCACCCTTGCGACATCACGATAAACGCCAAATGAAATAGAAATTTGTCCTCAAATTGTGTCCTGCCTATGAAGTTCTCTCTGGTTTCCTGATGGCAGAGGGGTTTTAATTTTGTCTCACATTCACACTGTGACTCGTTGGCGTGAGAAAACCCTCACTTTTCCACCAGGGTGATCTCAGAGTCATGTACATAAACACTTCCAGGCCTTACTCTGGGAACACCTGGCAAACTGTAGACAGCTTTCTGCCCAACAGCTCCTGGCTACAGCCAGCAGCTTCTATCCTACCCTCTTCCCAGCCTGTCAGTGGCAACCAGGAGAAACCACGCCATTAGGCAAGGACCACGGAGGGAGGCTTGCTGAGCAGACTAAATTGGAAAGATGATCCAAACCATGTTAGATTTTGTGGAGGGTGAGGGCAAGGCCATGTTGCCAGAACAATGCTGCTGTGGTCTGCAGACTGGTATGGTCCCTGAACTGCTTGTTATGTCTGTCATGAGGTCAGTAGAGAAATCAACTGTAAACATTTAGAAACTTTTCCAGCAATTTGGCAGAGGAAGTTTATGTTTGTTGAATCTAATAAAAATAAAATTTGGGTTTAGAGTTTGAAAGTCTTCGCCGATTATTTCATTTCCTCAGAAATTTGTTTCTATTACATTTTTATAAAGTTCTGGTCCACAAGTGATTGGGGAAAAAAAAAAACCCTGGTTCTTCACCACAGATGATTTGAGAAGCATGCTTCTAGATTATACCCTATTTTAACAGTTTCCTAAAACTTACTTCCAAAGGCTTTATATCTAGAAGGAAGTACTTCAGAGCATTGTAACATTTTACCCTCCACATGCAAAGGGCCGTTAAGGCTTCCTGCTTCTGAATTTTAGATGGCTACCAAGATCAAGGTCTCTCCACTCTAGTTTAAGGCCATCATGTCTTCTCACCGGGACCAATCACTATGACAATTTCCTATCTCTGTCTTTCTAATCTACACTGGTCACTGCTGCCTGACTGCAATACAACCAGTTCCTCTTCTAGGAAGTCCTCCATGATTGCCCCAGGCTGGACCACATTCTCTCCTCCCCAATTCACAGAGTTTGCAATGCACATCATCTATGTGGGATTCACACTGTGTTCCCCAAATTATCGTCTGTAGACAGGCGCAAGATCAGGGCTAGCCTCAGAAGAATCACCAGAAACAACTTCTGAAGACACTAATTCCTGGGTCCCACCTTAGGAGATTCCAGTGGAAGGTTTTGAGGACAAGGGTCTGGAATCTGTCATTTTAACCATCCCCCTAAGTGACTGGGTTGCGCAGACAGACTTGGAAGCCACTAGCCTGAACAATATGGGCAATGAACTCCCGTTCCTCCTCCCACTGCATTCATGCCCCAACAGCCAGCAAGCGGCTGAGAAAGGATTTCTGCCCCCCACGCAGAACGCCCAAAGGGAGACCTGTCTACTGCCTGGAAACTGACCCAGCAGGGTAGGACAACAAGCTGTCTTTTCTTTCTCTACCTTCTGCAGGGCAAAGCACAGGTTCTAGTCCCAGAAGAACCACGAATGTGGGACCCAGGGCTCTCAGTGGCGAGAGAGCCACTTCTGGTTGTGTGCATTGGATGATTACTCCTGACCATGCCCTCCTCCCAGTGATTTGGGACTTAGCCATGCAAGTGGCTTTGACCAGGAGAATAAACTAGTCATTTATTTCTGTAATTGTTTTTTGTCTGCAACTCTCTATCCCCCGCTACCCCATCAGAAGTTCTGCTAGAGCAGGGTCTATGTCTGTTTAGTTTTAAAATCTCCAGTACCTGGTACACTTCCTGGACCACGGTAGCCTCTCACTGAATATTTGGGAAATGGACTGGCGAGGATGTTTCGTGAAAGGCACCTGTCTTTCTGGGGCTCAGGGAATTCCATTGGCCGTCCTGCTTTGGTCAGACTTTCTCCTTGATGCATTCCTTGTGGATTCTCCTGCTTGCTCCAGCCTCTGTGAACTGAAGAGGCCCGGATCCACTCTGTGTGTGCCGCTTCTCCAGGGCCCCCGGATCTGCACACAGCCTTTGGGCTCTCCTCTGCTCCCATGCCTGGTGCAAGCCCCTGGACACCGCGCCCCAGTGCAGCTAGCCCCTGGCCAGCCACGTGTTGTGAGGGGACCCATTCTCTTCTGTGTGGCTCTCTGATGTCAGTGCCAGTGCCTCCGTTCCCCAAAAGGCCTCTGAGCTTGCTAGTATTGGTCACCACCTCTTTAAAGCTGTGTGGTCCCCCTTCGCCCTGGCTCCAAGCTCCTTGGGGGTGTTGGGGAGCAGCCGGTGCTGCCATTGAAGAGAACCCTGTGGTGTTCAGCAACCAGGACTCCCATCCAAAGCTTGGCTGCTACTTTCTCCCCAACTCCTTTGTCTCCAAAGATTCTCAACTCACATGCCTCTCAACTCCCAAACAGAAACACAGCAGGCAGAATTGATGCTAGAAAGGTGTGGAAACCAAGCAATTTAAGAGCAGCTTTTCTGAAGGATAATTCTCCCAAGGGGGAAATCATTAACTCAACCAACCAGGGTACTTTCTCTTGGATTTATAGAAACTCTTCTCTCTTATGTCCAATAAACATGAGCATTTTCCAGGCAATTTTCTTATCTTGGGACAAATGTATTATTGGTGCAAGATGGAGTAGCTATTCTTCAAGAATCTTTAGTTTCATGGCTTTGAAAAGCTTCTGCAGTGCAGGATTATAGTTTTGTTCACGCACACATTTTCAGCCTTTTTGTAAAGATGTCCTCTGTATACTTTTCCTGCTCCGGCGATATAGATCTCCTTAATCTACAGATCACTTGTACACGGTCGCAAAACTTTTTTATTTTTTAAATAAAAAGACTGTGACTCTGGGTGATATTACAGTCCGGGAGGACTCTTCATTTCACCGAACGGCATTCTAAAATTGGAACCAAATTACCGTCTCTTCAGAAAATACAGTACACATCTGCAGAGTTGGTCACACACACTGGAAGCCCGGGAGTGTGTGTGCGTGAAGGTGGGGAGGGCTGTCACTCATGCTACTGCGGGGCCGCACAGGCCATCACAAATGATTGCACTGGCGCTTGGCAAAACATATCTCAGGCCAGGAAATGCCCAGGTACTTGGGCCCGGGTGACATCCTCCCGAGAAAGCGATTCAAAATGCAAAGACTTTTGCACAGAGAGCTTTACTGGTGCACAAAAAGGGAAAATGGAGCCAAGCTAAAGTCAATCACACTGCACCCTATCTAACTGCAAGGACACAGGCAAGCACATCTGTCCTTCTGTGAAGGAATATTATGCAGCTGCGGAGGGGGTGGTGAGGCTTTACGATGCGCGACAGTGCATAAGGCCTAAAGTAAGCGCAGCTTGTAAGCACCAAGCTGTCCTGGGGATACTCCTCCCTACCCCTTCCGCTACTGCCCCTTTCCCCACACCCTCAGTGCACCTGGAGAACTGCACTGACACCTCAGGTCTCAGCCTCTTGTCACCTTCCCTGGGAAGCCTTTCTAAAGGGTTGGGCACCCCTGCTCTCTGCTTTCCTAGCCCCTGGGTCCCCTGGCGACTGCTCTGACTTCCCTGTATGGGAATGATCTCTTCCTGACCTGTCCACCTGCTTGCCCTCACCCCACTGCTCCAGCTCACGGCCCCGAGGGGCTCACCATCCGCCTGGCACAGAGTTGACCCTGAGTGGAGTTCCGTGAGTGGAGTGGAACTTTTGAGAGCTCCTCTGTTGTGCCAGGACCATGGCTGGCCCTCTGCATGGTTATAGAGGGTCAACGCTCCCAAACCCTACAATGACATCTGAAGGAACATGATATGCTCAACAATGTGACTCCAGGGCCCCCCTGGCAGACCAGGGAAGACTCATAACTACATGTGGTCACTCTATCTCCCAAGTACCATGTGAAGTGGATGAGGGAGTGTCACGTAGGTGGTGACACTGGTGCCCGGGCTGGCTAGGTCTGTCCTCCCACTCAGGGATGCAGGGAGCTGGAAGAAAACCACCATTCAATGGTCTTTGTGCTGGGCTTCTCACAAAGCCCAGTCTGCCTGGCATCCATGCGGGGAAGGGAGTCATAGGAGGGGCATTTCACTGATGAGAGAGCTGAGGCTAAGATGTCAAAAGACCTGCCGAAGGTCACACGGTCAGAAAATGATGCCAAGAGGTTGGCCCGACTCCTAAACCCACTATAGTAGCTTCTCTTTCTTCTCTTCCTTCATCCTCCTCACTGGTACCGTGGGCCCGTTCCTGTGGCCGGCCACAGGTCTACCTCGTGACAATCCTCTGAGACAGGTACAAGAGCCTCATTTTGCAGAGGCCACATCTGAAGGTTCAGAGAGGTTATGTGGCTCCCCTAATGGCCCTGAGCTGAGAGCATGGTAGAACCTGCATTTGAACTCTGCTCTTTCTGGCTTCACAGCCATCGCTCTAAAGCCCCACCCTCTGCTGACTCCCTGCAGGGAGCAATTCTAGCAGGCTGCAAAAACTTAAAAGAACTATCAGTCGAAGAGGCTGATCGCGTGTGGTTCCAGGGCAGACCCGTGTCTACAAAGAGATGGGGTAGAGCATGTGGGTTCTAAGTCAGAAAACCCAATACCATCCACTGTTCTCCCTCTCAGCATCAGTGTGTCCTCGGGTAAGCCCCATATCCTCGGTAGTCCAGTCCCTAAGGAGTCATCTAAGAAGGCTGAGAGGTGGCCTCACTACTCTGGATGCAGGCAGGTCCCAGAGGTGGGCTCGTGTGGCAAGAGTGATACCTCCCCCACACCATTCCACAAGCCACAGTCCTTGCTCAAGGCTGCCCCGATGTCCAATCACGCATTTTTCTCACAACACGAGGGAAGGATTCTAACTACAAAATTTTTCTCAAAATAGCCTTCAATGGTCTCAAAACGTGGTCAGCCTTCCCCTTTGCTTGGAGACACATTGTAGATGACAAGACAGGAGATCTGTGTCTACAGACAGATGGGACTGAGATTGATGTAGGTCCTGGATATAACTAGTTAAGGCCAGCGTCTTAACCTCGATGTTCTCATCTGCCAAAAGGGGAAAAAACAGCTTTCAGGGTATATGCTGAGGAGTAAATGGGACAATACACGCATCCCTGTTAGACAGGGTTTGGCAAAGATTAAATGCTTACTCATTGGTGACCGTTACGCTGATTGAGCTCTGTTTGGGACAAATGCGGTCCACCTGCACCCCCTCCCCGCCAGGGCTGAGACGATTAGACCCAGAAACTTCCCAAGCCCATTTCCACTCATGTTCACATGGAGGCACAGGGGAGCCAGGTAGAAACAGGCTCGAGCAGACAAGCTTCCCCAGCAGGTCTTTAAGCACATTAAGACGCCACCGAGTAGGTAAATCAGCATCGTGTACAGAAGCCATTTGTTGCACCATAATGATCGACTGTGTCAGTGATGTCAAAACAGGTCGTTATTCACGGAGGAGTGCCCCTGGAGGCCCTCTGCCAGGAGCTGGGATGCTCTCCTGGCAGATCTGAGCGGACCCAAGGTGCAGCTGCCCCGGGGTCACTCTGCCGGAGTCAGTGGAATTGGGCTTCAGTGATGGCTTTTCCAATTATTTGGGAAGAAAATGCTCCATTGTAACTTAAAAAAAAAAACCAGTAGAAAGGGAACTAAAAGAGCTGCTGTTCATTGAGCCCCCGTGTGTGTGGTTAAGAGCACGGTGTTCCACAGGCAGGCTTGCTTCTGGCCCTCAGGAGAAGGCATTATTATCCGTTTCTATGTAGGCAAGCTGAACCAGGCAGGAGTGACTTTCCTGAGGATGCAGCGTGGGTTAGAGCTGAGGAGGGACTGAGGCCTGTGTGCCCAGCCCCCCAGACTGTGCTTTTTCCACACACCCCACCCCACTGTCTCCCTTTGGTCCAATCTAAAGCTCTAAAATCAAGACTGCAAAGCTCAAGACACACAGCCTTACTCAATTCTATAAATTTCTGTGTGTGTGTGTGTGTGTGTGTGTATGTGTGTGCACACACAGGCACATGTATCCATTTATATGATGGTACCTATCTTACCAATTTTAGTCATAACATTATTTGCATGGTAATCTAAGTTTTATAAAGCACTTCCAAACATAGGACCTCTTTGGGCCTCCTTACAATCCTGCCAGATGATTAGGCCAAGGGTTATGATTCTCCATTAACAGCTGAGGAAACCCAGGCTCAGACAGGGCGGTGGCTTCCGCAAAGGCTATGGCCAATCACGACAGGGCTAAGGGTTGGCCTGAGCCCTTTTCACTCTCACTCAGCGCTGTCATCACTAGTTTGTTCCTGAGTCCGGCACCCCCAGACCCCATCACCTTCCTCAGCCTCGGGGAGGGTTCAGAGGATGGATATCTAAGGAATAAGGGGAAGGGGGTGACTGTAGAGAACAGGGACACAGGGAGAGGAGATGATATGACAAAGGGGAAAGTCAAGAGGATAGGAGAAGCCTGAAGGTGGAGAACACCTATGGGATGAAAGAGCAGAGCCCCTGGGGATGAACGTCAAATAAAGCCAGGTACTGGTGAATGGAAGGGTGGAAGGTGGGTAATTTTCATGTTCGGTTCTCTTACAGGGGAAGGTAGCCTTCCCTACTCTAGGGTGAGTTGCTGTGCTTGGGTCCGCCATCTTTGGGTTTGAAGTTTCACTTAAGTCTCAGGCTCACATCGTGTTTCTCTGGCCCATGTGATCACCAGAAGCAACTTCAGATTCAGGCAAAAAGTATCTGAGAGATGGACAGTCTGCAAGTGTGGGTTTATTTTCACATGAGCTGTCATTTAAGGTAATGGTGCACCAGACCAGCATCAATCCAGGAAAGATGGATGCGTTGGGCTGGGCAAGGAGAGGGCACAATGAATGTCAGGGGACCCCTTAGGTGCCACATGTACAGTGCTTCGTTGAACTGGAGCTACCCTTTCAAGCTAAGTCTCATCGCCTTTTTGTAGATAAGGTGATGGAGAGGTGAAATGTGTTGCCTGAGGGTACTCAGGTGGCTTCTCTTCTGAACAATCTCCTGAGATGCCCTTTTAGAGCTAGTAACGTGTCCCTTTGGAAACTCCCAACCTCCTTGTTCTAGCCTTCTTCTCCTGCTGCTTCAGTAATTCTTTGAGATAGGCAGTTATAACTTTGAATTCTATCTATGCCATTTATCAGCTGTGAGATATTGAGCAAGGTCACTCAAACGTTCTTAACCCTAAGTTTTCCTTATCTGTAAAGTGGGCTAGAATTGCATATCTCACAGGGTTGTTCCTGTCCTCTGTGCAGCAATACAGAGGACTTTTTGGACTTCCGTGTTCCTTTTCTTCTGTCTTAATGTGTCTATTTGGGTTCCATTCTTTCTAGGCTGTCCAAGGCGCTCCAATAAATTACTTCTCACTAAGGTGTCAATGGAAGATAATAGCTCCACGCAGGTGTCACCAAGTATTCTCTGTAAAGGGCCAGAAAGTAAACATTTAGGCTTGGAGGACCATCTGGTCTCTGTTGAAACTGCTCAGCTCTGCTGTTAGAG
Source organism: Acinonyx jubatus (assembly GCF_027475565.1). NCBI lineage: Eukaryota > Metazoa > Chordata > Mammalia > Carnivora > Felidae > Acinonyx > Acinonyx jubatus. The sequence continues at coordinate 121,015,877 of NC_069384.1, forward strand.
TGCAAGAGCAGCCATGAGATGATATGAAATGGACGAGCATGGCAGGATGCCAATAAAACTTTATTTACAGGCACTAAAATGTGAATTTCATGTGGCCCAAAGTATGATTCGTCTTTGATTTTTTCCAATGATTTAAGGTGCACAAACCATTTTCTGACTCACAGTAGTACAAGGACAGGTGGTCAACTAGATTTGGCTTGCGGGCTATACTTTGCTGACCACTGGGTTCATAGTGATTCTTCCAAGAGGCATTTACATTTTAAGCTGGGAGTTATCCTTTAGAACAAAAAAGTTGGTACCCGAATGGTGGCATACTAGACACACTGGCAGTACCGTGAAGGCCAGGACTGAGGGCAAGGAGTCAACCTTTCTTCTGCCATTCTGGCAATGCCCTCGTACATCAACCTGCATTAAGGGAAGCACCATCATGCAAGCTTCAGATGGACACAGTTTCACCTTCTGAGCCTTGCCTGTCTCTAAGCAAATGTGGGTGCCGTCTGGGCTTATCACCCTAAGATTTGAAATCAATGCCTTTCATGTAGTAAAACCTAAGCCAGCTCTTCTGTGTACTTGACCAATAATTGATCTGATTTTGGAAGGGGCAGGGTGAAGCCAGCTGACCCCTGGGGCCTGGAGTTTTTTCTCCTTGGCAGGGTGATGGGCAAATGGATGGCTGCAGGGGGACAGGGACATATACTTGACAAGACTTAGCAGCAGTCTACCTCAGACGTGCTTGGCTGCCAACCTCATCCCCTTGCCTGTGGGCTCTCATGGGCTTTGACTGTAAATCTAACTTCCTTTGCTGTCCAGTACTTTGGATTGGCTTTTGAAGAAATACATGATTTTAGGTACTTTTCCAGAAGTGATCCATTTAAAAGTGTTCTCAGGACAAATCATCCTTTTCAGCTGGTTCCTGACCAGTCTCTGCATCTATGTGGTTGGCCAAGAAGTCCTTCTTTCCCCCCAAATCCCTCTCACCACACAGGGTCATGAAAGCCTCTAGGCTCCCCAGTGCTTTTGAGGTAACACAGGAGGCCCTGCCTTCGTGAACTGGTCCCCATAGGCCCATCCAGCCTCCTTCCCCCATGGCCCAGCCACACCATGCTCCTTCCCACCTTCCTGACCTCTGCTCCCTAGTGTGGAACACTCTTCTCTATGCTGAAACTATTATCCTTCAAGATTTGGCCTAGGCACATCTCCCCAGGACCCCTGCAAGGTTGTGTCTCTCTTCTGTGTCCCCAAAGCCACCTCCACCAGACCTTTTGTCCTCAGTACCTTCCTTGCCCTCATCTCCTTCTGCACTACGGGTCCTGGTACGTCATGTCTGTCTCTGTATCCCTGGGCTTCAGCACACAGCGGGCCTCAGTAAAGCGTGAATGAATTCACTTGGCAATGTCTCCCCCTGAGTAGTGTGTGTGTCAACTCTCACAATGCAAATAACTAAGGGATAATTCATCTCAACCAGCAGCTTTTGTGCTGAGGTCCTTCCAACATGGAAGTCCTAGACGCACTCTGTGTGTTCATAAATCTTTTCTGTGCGACCTTCTTTCTTGTTCAATGTGAAGGCCGTGGACCAGCTACATCCAGAAGCGCCCCAGACTGAAGAAGTCAGGATCTGCAATGTACCCTGGCTCCCAGGTGCTCCTGTGCGCGTGCGGGTGCCAGAAGCCCTACTCTATCAGATACCACCTTTCTTCCTGACCAAGGCCTGATTTGTGGAATGGCAGAAACACTGAGACCATCTGATGTACCTAGCGAAATAGACAAGCCCAAAGAACAGAGAAAAAGTGGCTTGTTATGTGGCTGCATCTTTTTTTTCTCTCCATATGAAATAGGGCAGCTTACTGTGAAGGTGAAGGGACCAGGACTTGGGCCCGTGAAAGGAGGTCTAGGAACTGACAGTGCTGGTTGAACTGGTGCGGGGCGAGGGGTGGCTGACCACCGTGGGCTTGTGCTCAGCGATGACGGGGGCAAGGAGAGAGGGGGTCCTGCGGGGGCTGGAGTCTGGAAACTTGGTCTGGCACACGAACAATCCAGAATGGCTGCACGTCTGGGCAAGAAATGGGGAAGGGCCACCAGGGAAGTCTGCCGTGACTCTCTCCAGAGGGCAACTGTTTTGCATAAAGGGACTTGAACTACTGAACTCTGCTTCTCTACTGGCCGGAGCAGGTAACAGACACAAAATCTGACTTGCGATAATAAAAGGAAAAATACAGTAAATAAGTGTTATGAAGACAATGCTTTCATCTTGCAACATAGAAAGAGATGGGCTAAGAGATTATAAAGAACAACGAAAGAAGGCATAAAGAGGGGATGTGTTTCTCCACATAACGTAACAACTAAACAAACAAACAAAACCCAAATCAGCAACCAAATTACAAATGATCCTCTAAGACACATTCTGTGGCCCCTGGAAGGAGGGGTCCACAGGAGCAGCTCCCACTGCGTCCATTGCCACTATCATCCCGATGGCCTCTGAGGGCACTATATCCTCTGTTCGCTCTGATCCATGATCAGATGTGGATTCTTCCCAAAGTCCTCAGTGCCCACATAGGCCCAGGCTCGGGCACATGTAACGGCTTGGCAAGAGGGAAACAGACACCAAGAAGGCTGCAAAAGTCTGGCATGAGAGGCAGGGCACAACCCAGCCTTTAGGCTTCTGTAGGCTACTGCAGGGGCACCTTTTTTCCTGCTTCCTAATAGAATCTTCTACCTCCATGAGTAAGGGCTACTATAGGGATACATGAGGTCTCCAAGCTCAGGACAAAACATGGAGATTTTGTTCTCTATTCCACCCGCATAGGTCTAGTTGGTCCTTGGAGGACCAACTTCTTCTCTGGGCAGCTGAGAATGGGAGTGGCATTCCCTTGGGTAAAGCTCCACCTACCCCCCATAGAGTGAGCTGACCCTACTACCTATTCAGAATCTCAGAAGACAATCTCAGAATCCCAGCAGAGAGGATAGAACTCATATTGTTTCTGGGAAGACAAGACCCAGCCATAGAAAAAAGATGGAGAACGGAAAACCATAGCCCGAGCAGACCATGTCTTGGTCAAGGTGTATAAGGCAGGTGGCAGAAGAGTCAGGGTCTGTGATGTCCTTGTGCACAGCTGGTTAGGGCCAGCAGCATGCTGGGAAAGCTGCAGCCCCACACTCCTGGAAGGGGTTGTTGTGATGGAAAAAAGGGTCCATGTCCTGGGGCACCGTGGGAGTCTGGGAGCAGTCCCTCATTGGCCTGGGAAGGAAAGGAAGGCTCCAGCTGTGAGCAGGGTCCCTTACTCCTTCAGGACAGCTTCTGGGAGAAGCTGATGGTGCTGACTGGGAGTGCTCCCGGGAGACAGGATGTTCCTGAGCATGATGGATTGCTTTCACTGTGCTGCAGCCCGCTCCTGCCTGGAGGGAAATGACTAAAAACAGGTACAAGAATTTGAACTGCCAAACTGTGTTTGCTTGGTGACTCTTGTTGTTTGTGGGAAATCAGCTCAGGGAAGAAGAGCCTCTGTTCTCCTGGGCAATCACCTCTGGCACATACCCGCAGACCTCTCACTCACGGCTGGGTCTGAGGGGCTTGGGTTCATTGCAGCTCCTGACCCCGGCATTCAAAATCTTGACTGCCAGCCATACCCTACCCCTGACCTCTCCAATCTTGCTTCCCACCTCCCCACAGTCCCAACCACCTATGCAAGCCAGACTGGCTTCCTTACACTATTCACTGGTGCCCTGAAAGGCCTCCTCTCTCTGTGCTCCTCTCCCATTCTATACAGGGCCGGCTTCACCCCACACCCACTTTAAGAAGAGCCAGCTCTTTCCCCTAGGGACCTGACAACCCCTCAAGTGAGGGGCAGCCTGCTTACCCTGTGGTTAAAAAAAGAAAACCCATGAACATTGGCTTACTCCAGTTTGCTCTGCAAAGCTGGGAGAGGGGAGTAGACTGGTCCCACCACTAGGGGCCAGTGGTGGTAGGTATACTCTTCACTGGAGAAAGGGCTATCCAGCTACAAGGCAGCAGCCCTGACCTGGCGTAGAAGAGAGGATCAGCCCCAAGGTGGGTCAGCTGGAGGTGAGGGCTGCCCAAGTGGAGGAATAAAGTGGGCCAGCCTTCTGGAAGGAGAGAAGATTGCTCTCCAGGTCTGGGGGCTGGGATGGGAGTAGCCGGAAAGAAGTATGAGCACTGCTAACATACGTCGGAGAAGCTGGGTGACCTGCTATGATCTGAGAACCTACTGGGATGACGGCTGGGGAGAGAGACCTAGTGGCTTCTACCGGAGCTAAGCTGGAGGGAGGAGGGACACGGTGCAGAATCCAGTGTCAGCGTCTGCCACCAAAGGCTGGCTAACGTGGGCAGAGAAGCCACCGTAAGGTAGTTGAGTCTGACTCAACTTAAATGGCTTTGCCGGACACAGTGAAGGGATGCAGGGAGTCGCTGTGTCCCTGTTTCCTTTATTCCACAGAAAGGTACATTTCCGTGTACCATCCATTCATCCATGCAGCACTGGCCAACCACCTGCCTTGTGCCTGGCCCTGCGCTGAGCACCGGAGACACAGCGAATGGGCGTGACCTCTGCCTCCAGGAGCTCACAGTCTGGCTACAAATAGCATTGGGCACTAGCAGGATAGGCGTCCCACACATTCTGCTCACACGGAGCCCAACATTATTAACATGATTTTCTGTGCATACGTTTAACACTGAAGCAAGTACAAACGCTTTTAGGAAATGGCATTTAAATATAGGTACAAAAATGTAATCCCAAATCTGTAGGTGTCTCATTTGTCAAAGACACAAAACATTGGGATCTTTTTCCAGATACTGCTTTGTGTTTTACTCTCCCCACTGAAAATCCCATTATGAGCATGTTCCCTGCTTAGAAAGCTTTTATATTCTTTCCAGGCTTTCTTTTCAAAAGCTAGACTTTCACTGGGTTAGTCCTTATAAGTTAAAATAAAAGAAGCTGAGTTCTTCTTTACTCAACTAGCTTTTCATTCATTCATTCATTCGATGGCTGTTTCTTGAGCACCTATCATTGGGGTCAGATATGTGCTAAGTCTGAGAAATTCAGTGGTGAACAAGAGAGACAGAATCCTGCCCTCAGGTCCCTTAGGGTTTAGTGAATTATACCAACCAGAGCCCAGGCTCCCGGAGGTTGGTGACACGTAGTTTCCCACTCTGGCTTGTTCCTTTTTCTCTTTTACTTGATCCAAAATAGGTGGATCTACTTTGTTCTTTCTGTCGCATCTGTCTTACCCGTGACTCCTCTATTGGCATTTCATCTTCTCTACTTTGTTCAAAGGCAAACGACTCTGGCTCTCTCCAGAGGTGGGTTTAATTACCGCCTCCCATTTTTTTCTAGTTGAAAGAGTAAAGGAGATAAAGTTGCACAGGGGAGGAGCCTTTTGAGAGCTGCCTTCTGAGGAGAGTGACCCCAGATGGGTCCTCAGGGGTCCTTGCAGTGTACCATGAGAATGAATGCTTGACTAATAGGCGCCCGTTCAAAGTCTGACCAGTGACCTCTATGATATCGTGGCATCAGTCTGTCCGATAGAAATACAGATGATTACCATAGTTAATGACATCCTCTCAAGTGGAATTTAAGAATGAAATACACGGAGAGGAAGAGAAAGAGGGAGAGAAACAGGTAGAATATAACAGGGGCTCTGAAGCTTAAAGACACGTGGAGAGAACAGTAGACAAAAGCCACAAAGCAGGACTCCAAGAAGTACCCAAAGTTATGAGTGAGTGGTACCTGTAGCAGCAACAGCACAGGAAGCAGAAACAGAAGCCAGTGACCAACCAAAATGGTGGCCCAGAGATACATCCAGCATCCCTGCCCGGCCACTGGAATATTGGTGCCACCACTAGAGGCATTGTTATTCTATAAGCCATCCAATTCTTGGCGAGATCCATCTATGCACATGGCCTTGCGTTCCTTACTTCCCCTGAGGTCAGTGATAAACCTCTGTCATCTAAGGGTAACCTGAACCTTTGCTCCGTCTTTGCATACCCAAACAGCTAAACCGGGGCAAAAACCCACCTCCATCTAAGGCCATTGTTTCTCCATTCCCGGAGCCAACACTTGAGAAACTCCTTAATCTAGAGGCTAGATTCTGGGACTCCAACCTCTGCTTGTGTACCTACCTTCTGTGCTAGCCCAAAGAACAAGACAACCTTCCCCAGGTACTGAGTGATGAGTCAAACTTGACACACACTGGCTCAACTCACTCCCTTAGATAAAGCGAATAGGCTTGCTGGCACTTTCTCCCGAACACGGTGGTATAATTACTATCGATTCAAAAGTGTCATGAGATTTTAGAAAAGGTGAGCTGGACAAACAGGGCACACGATATGAGACAAGTTGCCTTGGACATTCTCAACTGTAAAATGAGGATAATAGGTCACCCAGGAGTTGTAAGAATAAACAAGCTACTTTATTTCTTGCAGCAGAGTGACCGCATGTAAGAAATTCCTCTAGTTATAGGTTGTGTTGGCTTTCAGGATAGGTCTAGCACCTTCTCTACACCAGGCCAAGCTGCCTCCGCTCAACAGCATCAACAAGAGATGGCCCACCTTGCCAGCCAGGCTTGCAAACTGGCTTCACGTCCACCTGCACCAGCGTGTCCTGAGCGGCGGGCTTCTGTCCACAGTCGTAGGCGGTCACCAGGATCTCGTACTGGCGTTGCTTGTCATAGCTCAGCTTCTCGGTATTTCTGATGTTGCCTGAGGACGCAGGGATATTCAAAAAGGTTTGGGATCAAGTTAACCACACTGCCGTTCTTTAAAATCCCTTCTCTACTCCGCTAACCTTCACCGGCATGGAATGACCCCTTTCCTTGCTTGTGCCTTGGTGGCAGATTGCCAGGAACCACTGGCTGGAGCCACCTCAGCTGTGGGAAAGGACTACTAGGAGATTCCAAGCACATATCTGGAACCCAACTGGTGGATTCGTTAGTCATGGGTTGTCAGAAAAGTCCCTCCTAGAGTGTGCCCGTGTGGTTGTGTCCCTGATGACGTAGGGTACCAAGGCTCATCTGCCATGAAATCTCTGGGAAAAAGATGGGATTCAGAAATTTCCTGGCACATATTTTTTAACATCTGGGCTCGTCGCCAGAAATGTTCACTGCCTCTTCTCACATTATTTTGCTACCAAATAGGAAGTAAAATCAATAAGAAAACGTGTGACCTCTCTTCTGAAAGCTACACAGAATAACAGATTCCTTGCCCTGGTGGCAAAGATATTTCTCTTCTCCGAAAGAGACCACACCATTTTTCTGGGTCATGTGTGTGTTTTTGCTCCTGTGGGTTTGGTATTATAATTCAGAAATAAATCTTTGATAATTAATGAGCAAAATTCTAATTGATTATTTTTGCTGAAATACAGTTTTGCTTCTAAGGGATGAATAAAAGCCCAGTGTGCACTGAACACTTCTCAATTTTGGATTCCAAGAGAGTGAAGTCTTCCTTTGCAGAGAAGAATTTCATTCTTGCTTTTTTTCTGACAGTGGAGCTGACAGCAAATTAGAACTCCAGTGTTATCATTATCCTTTAGCAGAAGTGAAATTAAGAAAATGGAAACTTAGGGGCGCCTGGGTGGCTCAGTCGGTTGAGCGTCCGACTTCAGCTCAGGTCATGATCTCACGGTCCGTGAGTTCGAGCCCCGCGTCGGGCTCTGTGCTGACGGCTCAGAGCCTGGACCCTGCTTCAGATTCTGTGTCTCTCTCTCTCTCTGCCCCTCCCCTGCTCATGCTCTGTCTCAAAAATAAATTAAAAAAAAAAAAAGAAAGAAAATGGAAACTTAAAAACAAACCAATGTGCTAATGGCTGACTCAGGTATATTTTTGTATTTCATCAAAACTAAGGGAAAAATTCCCAATGAGATTTCTTCCATTTCAACTGATGTCTATGGCTCATGTGAGTGGAGGCAACAGGGACTACATGAATCAGCCTCTGGGGAATTACGAAAGTCATATAATGTTTTAAAGATCCGAAGAGCTGGTGCACTCATCACCTAATACCAGTGAAACGGTCCTCAGTACCAGGCCCTGAGCAGGGCTTCTCCTGTGAGAGTCCAGCGTCTGAGACACTGGACCAAGAATTAGGATCTTTTATTCCACCGTCAGCTCCAGACCGTTTCTAAAAATGTACCCGCAGCCGCTGATTTTGAAGTAAAATTTAGTTTAACAAAGCCGTTCAAAAATCTCTGAATAAAAATGAGTTTGATATATTTTTGGCCTCGTGCCTGGTGTTCAGAATCCCTCTCACTAACCCCCCCCCCCACACACCTTTTGGCTTCGGTCTCAGCTCAGGGCCCCCCAGGACTGGGGCGGCTAGGTGTTGGGTTGGTGATGTTCCCTGTGGGCTCTGTTAGCAAACTAGCTTGTGGTTATAGTGCTCACGGGGGAGGATTTCTTGCAGGTGGAAGCATTGCAAAATAACCGCAAGAACGATGTTGCAGCAGCATCAAATTGAATTTTGAACAAAAAAGTTTTAACTTTCCTTTTCCTTATGGTTAAATGGCTCTCAAAAGATACGCCTCTCGGAAGAGGAAGGCTCAGGGTTTACAAGCCGTGTGACATTAAGCAGACCAAACGCTATTGACCGTGGTAGACCAATAAACACACAGGCGGCAATCCCTGGCCCAGTCTGCGGCAACCGCACATCCTAGCGGGTCCTAATGAAACTGTCGGAGAAACAAATGTACTTTCTCCGCTACCGCCGGCCTCACACATGGGAGAATGGGTTTCAGAGCCCGGAATTTGAAGCCTTAGGTCAAAAATGAGTGCATAATGTGGTGACCAATTGTGTTGGGGAGGGTCCTATGTGGATAAGACACATACTTAAAAATTTTTGGAAGCTCAAAAAGTCACCCATTTTGCTTCTGTTACAATTGTATTCTTCTTTCCATATTTGAATGATTTCTCCCAGCAGTGCCTAAGAAGGAGACCTGAGTTCCTAGCTAGCCCAGGTGACTAGGGGTTCCTGGGCCCATTTCCCTGCTCCAAATGAACCTGGGGAAGATAATTCTCAAAGAACAGCTAGTATGTACCATGCATATTAGTGAAGGTGTTCTTTTTTTTCCAAACTGAGGCTGGTGGAGGTGCCAGGAGCCAAGCACACTGGCCTGCAGCCTCCTTTCAGTGGAATTTAAATCACAATAGCCCCTGGGGCCCCTGGGTGGCTCAGTCAGTTAAGCATCTCACTTTGGCTCAGGTCATGATCTCAAGGTTCTTGGGTTCCAGCCCTGCATCAGGCTCTGTGTGGACAGCTGAGAGCCTGCAGCCTGCTTTGGATTCTGTGCCTCCCTCTCTCTCTGCCCCTCCCCTGCTCATCCTCTCTCTGTCTCTTTCCCCAAAATAAGCAAATAAACATTTAAAAAATCGGAATGACCCTTTTGGAAAGTTATACAGACCAGTCACTTTGCAATTGTTCATACCTTTGGGGCATGCAATTCCACATCTAAGAAATTGATTCCGGGAAAATGATAAAAATTACACATACAGGTGCAAATATGTTCATCTAAGCATTATTTCCCACAGTGAAAAATAATAAACTGGATGTCTGATAGTAAGGCAAGAGCCAGGTAAAAGAGTCTGTGCACCAGATAGAATGTTTTTAGCGCTGAACGTGGTAATTATGAAGCATTTCTAAGGGTGGAAAAAATCCATACTATCGAATGTTAAGTGAACACAGCAGGGTAAGGAAAAACAAGGCGAGTGTAACCTTACTTTTGTTAGAAAAAAACCCCACAGAAAAAGTACTGGTAGAACATCAATAATGGCTATCTTTAGTGGGATTACAGGTGATTTACTTCCTTCTTGTACTTTTCTATGCTTTCCAAATTTCCTGCACAAGGGGCAAGTGTGACTTTTCTATTCAGATGGAAAAGAAATGTTTGCATTTACTTTCAAATAAGCCAACTGTAGGGCACACTTGGCCCAGAGGAGGCGGAGTCTCCTGACTCACCAGGGCAGCCCTGTTGCCCAGGAGAGGCTGCCTGGGGACCGACCACGGAACTGCTGGAAAAAGAGAAAAGTCTGCCAAGTGGTGTCGTGTCGTGGAGACTCCTGCTTCTCCTTCTGGCCATTCCCAAGTGTGGCTGAGAGCGTGGTTTGTGCAGACACGCTGGCGAGCCCCCTCTTGGCAATGCACCCAGCCTCTCACACGGGCATGGCATTGAGCACGGGATTTAATTCCCATTTTACCGGGGAGGATCTGAGGCAAGGGTTAAGTAACTTATCAAAGATCTCTCTCTGTCTCTCTCTCTCTCTCTGTGTCTCTCTCTGTCTCTCTCCCACACACACACACACACACACACACACACACACACACACACACACATGTAATGGATGTAGGACTAAGATGTAACTTTGTAGTTTTGAACTTAAATACCATAGCCAAGCATTCCTGTCAAATATCACTGAGGAGTGTGATCACATGACTGGTGGAAAGGCAGAGAGGCCCATGCTCAGGTGATCTGGGCTCCAGTCCCAACTCTGCCAGCGGGGTCACAGGTGCTGTTAGGCAAGCTCTTAATACTTTAGGACTCAGTTTTTCCATCTGTTCAACGGAAATAAGGATTTGGTCCCTACTGATCTCAAAGAGACCAGCCAAGTGCCAGGAGATGGGAAACAAGAAGCCATGGGAAGTGGATCCGGAACTTCCTAAGAGGGAGTGGTGACTCAGTTACCTGCTTATAATTTCAGCCTGGAAATCTATGGGGTGTGTGTGTGGGGGGGGGTGGGTAATGAAGAAGCTTTATGTCCCAACCACCCAGGTAAACATCTAATAATCATGGCACCATGAATGGAGCATTCCCTAGGTGCCGGGTACCCTGTGAACATCACCCCCAGGGCACAGCCTCCCTGAGGCCTCACAACCCCACAAGGGGGCAGGGACGGTTCCCGCCATGATTTCATGGGGAAGGAATTCGAGGTGGGGAGGCCAAAGACCTCTAGTAGAAAGAGGCTGAGTTTTGGGTTAAGACAGCCCAGGCTGAATCCATGGAATGTCTTCGATCTTCGCTGCTGCCCGTTCCCCTTCCTTCACCAACAAGCAAAGAGCTTGGCAAGCTGGAGGAGCCAGGACCCATCTACCTGCCGTCATGCGGTTCCAATGAGTGGACCCCGAACTCAGCAGTACTTTCTCTGATGTGCATACAAAGAACTTCTTCAAGGAGACGGGAAGGTCGCTGGGAGAAATGATGGATAAGGGCCAAGTGGGAAACTCATTAGAATGGGGAGCTGCCGCTTCTGTCTGTCCCTGGGTCCTGCCTTCATTACTTGGAGAACCACTTTTGTAAACCTCGATGTCGGGGGCCCACACTCCCTGGGAGTGCCCACTCTCCTCTTCATCTTCTGTTGTAAACCAACGTTGGAGGCAGAGGCTTGGCAAAAGACCATTACTCACTTTTAATGAGACAGCTAGGGAAATAAATTGGCATATGTTAGCGAAATAGCTCATCAAGGTGAGTAATTATCTTCATGACTGGGGCAGTTTACCCTTAGATGAAAGGATTTGCATCTCAACTCTCATTGGGCTGTGGCTTTCCAGAACTAAGGCAGGAAGTCAAGTGGAGCCTGACCACTCATCACAGATATCTCCGCTTGTCTGGTCACGCTCTTCACCAAGGACTCATTGCCCCTCAAGTTCCAAAGCTTTTGTGGACAGAGACCACGCAGCTGATCATAGGGGAACAGAAAAATACAAACCAATTGTTGTATATTTCATAGGGTGGTGTGTGCATGTGCGTGTATTTGATGTGTGTGAGACATACATCTGTGTGGTAGGGACAAGCCAGCCGCCTCACAGGGCTTGTAGGAAAAGCCATCAAGAAATAGTTCTGACAGACCCTACTAATTGAAATTACCTACTTCTTAGTCCTGAACCAATCTTTAACTTAAGTCCAATATTTTCTCTTTTACTTTCTTGTGCACTGAGGCACTGATCTTGTGTTCCACACAGTGAGCATCTCTCAATGTGCTGGTTTCTAACATTCCCACATGGTTTATCATTTGATAAGGAAACTGCCTTATCTTTGTCTGTTACAAGAATGCTTTATTTCATCTTCCAAGGCAGATCACAAACCACTGGAGATCAGGGACGAGGGTGTCTTGTTGGCTCCCATCCGCTGTGGAACCTGCTGCAGTTCTCAGGATGCAGAAGACCAGGTCCCAGGACACGTTTCTCCCCCATCTCAATGTCAAGGAGCACGGGAAGCACTGAATATTGGCAAGCAGGTCACTGATGGTACTTCCCTCTAGGCGTCGGCTACCGGGAGGCTCACAGTTAATCCACTGCCTAATTCTGGCTCACGGCATGCTTTATGCACCAACCTCACCCTTGGTGCCCCCTGACTTTCTAGTTTTCATTTCGACTTTCTTTCCACTGGATGGTAAGCTCCACTGGATGGCAGGCCCCCGTCGGTTTTGAGTTCCACTCCCACTCCGTTCCCAGTTCCCAGCACTATGCCTGGCACTCAGTAAATAATTCACAGGGTAGAGGAACTTCAGGTTTTGTAACTTTTGCATCTTTGTGCAGTGCTCTATGATCCTATTCGAAACAGAGTGGGGATAATATACCTATAAGCACACACTCATGCTATCAAATAATACACTTGGCAAATAATTATCATCTGATTAACATGGAGTTATTGAAAATTGCATTTAATGTGGGCGGAGTTGACTGGGCCTCTGGCTGAGGTGTTTGCACTACAAGTGTTTTGCGAATGGTGATGGGGAAATGCACAAAGGGCTTTATAGGACTGTTTTCAGTTCGGTAAGTTCAGTTTGGGATTGGGGTGTGGTGGGAGGTTTAATTCTTTCATTGTTTCATTCTTTCATTCTTTCATTGTTGTCATTGTTGTAGTAGAAATTCTCAAAGGACATTGACAAGAATATAAAAGATTCTTAAATGATTCTAAGCTCAGAAGGTGTTTCCAAAAATCTCCATCTTCTCTTTTAGCATTTTTTTCTTTTTTCCTGGGAGCAGGAAGCAGACGGCTGGAGTGGGGGGTAGTGCCACAAGTTATGGTGCCGGAAAGGGACTCAGGTATGGCTGAGTTGACGGCATGGAAAATTCTACCAGAAAGCCATCCTGTCTTAAGTATCCAGATGTGTGGCATTATGAGTTCTAGCGGCTGTACTCACTGAGCAGGTTTCTGAGGTATCTGGGGGGTATCTTCGACCTGGCTGTGCTAATAATCTAAGGACATCCACTCTAGTGCAGGGCTGAGTTCTGGGTTACAGAGCCTAGCTCACGGATGGCAAGGGAGTCATCACCTGCCATGGACATTCAGAGCCTTCACTTGGCCTTCAGAGAGGGGGTGGTGGACTTGTTTCCCTGCCCCTCCCCCCAGGGGGGCCCTCTCAGGACACTCACCATTTCTGTCAATGGCAAAAGGCACGTCAGTTGTGACGATCTCATAGTTGCAAATCTGGCTGTACTGAGGGGAGCAGTCCTCGTCCACGGCCTCCACCTGTAGGATGCTGTCATAGATCTTGCCCTCTGTCACCACCGCCTTGTAGGCTGGCTCTTTGAAGGTGGGAGCAAACTCATTGACGTCCTTCACCTGGATATGGACCACGGCCCTGGGACCACACACCGGAAGGAAGAGATGGCAGTAAAGGGAGAATGACACTGTCCTCCCACACCTCCCGTGGGCACTGACTCTGGTCGGTCCCAGGGCCGAAGGAGCAGAGAAACCACAGCCAGTCAGGATGGTTGCTGTCTGAGTGTTCTGTCCGCCCTCCCACAGGAGACGCTTCTACCTGCTTTCTATTCAAAGCAGCAATGCCCTGCTTTGGAGATGAATCCGCCCCTTCTCGGGCCTTCCCAGCTACCCAGCTTTAAGCAACGATTCCTTCTAGACTGCCTCCCCTTTCCTTTATCTGCTCCTCCTCCTCTGTTCATTCACTCTTCCTTTCAGAAAGAATTTAACCACTCTCTGAGTCAGGTTCAGAATCAAACTCCAAATGGGAGAGAGCTACAACCCAAACTAAAAAGTGCCAGGACAGAGATATGCGTGTGGCATGGCAGAAACCCAGAACAAGGTCCCAACCAGCTCCGCAGGGATGGGCTGGCTCAGGGAAGGCTTCCCGGAAGACGTGACACTTGAACACAGTCCTGATGGCGGAAGGGGAATATTTTCAAGGGAGGCACAGGGGCAGAGTATTGCAGGTGGAGGACTCCGCCTGTGCTGATGCCTGCAGGGGCCCGGGGAGCTGGCAGAAGAACCATGGTATGACCACTGGGTATACAGACCTGAAGAGCAGGGTGTGGTACCGAAGGGTGGGAGGGAAGTGGGGTGGGGGGTAGGGGTGCAGGGATCCCTCTCCGGCCACTCACTTGTGCGACTTCTTCCAGGCCGTCTCCCGGGGCCCTGCGCCACAGTCGTAGGCCTGGATGATGAACGTGTACTCTTTCTGCAGCTCACAGTCGATGGGACTCTTGGCGCGCAGCCGGCCCTCTCCCGACGTCTTGTTGAGCACCACGGCCTCAAAGGGCAGCTCCTGGCCGTGGATCTTGAACGCGCAAATTTCCCCTGCAGAAGGATGGAAGACAGTGAATGGGGATCCTGAGAATTGCCAGACGGAAGACAGAGCTTCTCTTGGGCCAGATTTGCAAACCCAAAACCTCCAGGCCATTTCCTCCACACAAAGAATTGTCACACTGGAAAAAGAGGCCTCCAGAGACCCAGATCAACATGCTCATTTCATGGATGGTAAAATTGAAGCGTTTCACACATGGAAATGTCACCCATCAAGTGTATCCGGCAGAAAGGAGGGGAGTCACGGTTGCGGGGGTGGGGGGGACTGGTGACTGTCCTAGTTTGCTGCTTTCCCGCTTGCCCTCGCCTGGTGTGAGAACAAGGATTTTGCTCACAGCCTAAAGATAAATGGCTGTAGAGGAAGGAGAAAAAGGCCAAAGCTTGCATAATTGTTTGTCCCTTGAACCACCAGCGTGAGCATTGCTGGGGAACTCGTTGAAAATACAGACTCCCAGGCCTGACCTGGACTCCTGAATCAGATTACAGGTTATTGTGTTTTTTTTTTTTTTTAAACCAGGTTCCCTGGTGAGGTATTTGTCTGCTCACTAAATGTGAGCAGCTCTGCTCTGTCCTTTCCTCCTGGCTTCAACGCCCCATGGTGCTGCAGCCAGCTTCCCACCCCTCCAGCCTCCATTAAGTCTCTCCACCCACCACTTCCCTGGCAGGAGAGGGGCACCAATCAGGTGCAATTTTCTCTCAAAACAGCAGGCGTGAGTCTGAGTTCCAGAAGCCCCGTGGAGCCTGAAAAGCTAACTTCTTAAAGAGCTGAACATGTTGTGAAATTAATGCATTTCTCCCCCTCAGCTGGGTTAATGTGTATTATAACTATTTCTCTGCATTAAAATTATGAGGCCATGAAAACATCTTCTTTTTCTCAATTGATGGATATTTATTTCTTGAACCCCGACTGCAAGTAAGCCGTGTAGTAAGTGCCTTGTGAAATACTGAAAACTTGAGACACATTCTCTTCCTGACTTGTCAGGGAGACAGGGTGTAGATGTCCAGAAAGACCACTCATGGTGCAAGGGAGGGGGGGTGGTAAACATCACGCGACACGGGCAGCAAAGAATTCATCTCTAGGCTGCTGGGGGTAAAACACAGACTTAGAACCTCCCACAGACTTGGAGGCTTTGAGTCACGTTCTAGGTTTTCCACTTTGACTCACTGCTGTAGTTGAATTATGATGACTGTGGGTCTCAGTTGTGTCACCTAGAAAATGGCTCGGGAGATGGTGTTGGAGGAGGGCATCTACTCTGATGTGTCCCAACACTGTTGGCACCGGGGTGAGGTGCCTAGTGTGCACAATTTAAGGGGGTCCTCATTTTGGAGGCAATCAGGTGTTTTCTTGCCTCTAGTCCAGGCCCTGGCCAGCTGTTCCAGAGAGGAACAGTCTCCTGATGCTGTGGGGAGAAGGGGTAACACGACCGCACGCCTGCTCTGTACCTAGTGCCGAGCTCTGGATCTCCACCCGGGTGACCTTATTCAATCTTCATAGCAAACCTGGAAGCAGGTGCTTTATGCCGATTTGTCAAATTAAGAAGGAGGAGGAGGAGTTAGAGGAGGAGGAGAAAGAGGAAGAGGAGGAGGAGGAAGAGAATCAGAATCAGAGAGGTTATTACTTGCTCCAGGTCACAGAGCTGAAGACAGTGTAAACCCCAGGTATGGCTGGCTAACCCCTGAGCCGGGCCCTTTCTCCTCCACCGCACCATCCATAAGCAGCCCCGTAATTTCAAGGGCACTGCACTGGGGATTGCTTCCAGTAGCATTCTATATTCCCATTCAGGTCTCGCTCTGGAGAGAAATTCCCCATTTTACATATAGGAAGCATGCCCTGATCTCTTACTAACAATGTTTTCTGAGATGGTCAATCAATACCAATCTTACCTGTAGGCTTTTATTTTTTATTATTTCATCGATCCTCAATTTCATTATGAGCACTCCATTTTCACTACACCCCCTCCTGGCCATTTCTCAGATGTAGGTGTGGAATCATGGATAAGACAGACAGGTTGCAGACTGGGCCCCACCAAGAGGACCGATTCGCACTCTGTCACTGTTGTTCAGGGTCGGGGTTGACACTGTACTGCCTCTTGGACAGGGTTAAACCTGCAGCCCTCAGGGCGGAAGGGTAGGTTTCATCTGGTTCTCGAGTTTAATTTCTGCTTTGAGTTGGCTGTTGTTGAATGCATGAACTTCTGAAGTGTCTGCCTTGTGATTCCCAAGATCAAGGCCAACGTGGGAATATTACCAGCAAATGTGCCCAACCTGGCTCTGGGGCAGTCTCTGGAGTGCCCAACCACTGCATGATTACAGGACCAATCAGACCATTTTTCTTTGAAGAGTCGAGTTAAACTGAAAATAAATGAGGGTCATTTTCTGTTGGAAACATTTGATCACAACTAAAATGGTTCTCAAGACTCAGAAATCCTTAACAAGAGGGAAGGAGAGGACAGAGGAAAAGGAGACACAGGGGAGGGAGAGACATAGGAAGCTTCGGGGCCACACATTTCATCCAAGTCCAGCTAAGTTCAGTTCAATGGACCAGAACTTTCGGAGAGCCGAGCAAGCACCAGGAACTTGCCTGTGGCACCAGAGACACAAAGGAAAGCACTTGGATTCCTTATAACACAAGGACGGCCAATCCTTGAGCACTCATTACCCAGAGGAGACAGCAAGGAAACAAGGGTATGTGATGCTCACATAGTCTCACCAGCTCAGTATGAGACAGGATTTAGCCTCTTTCGAACAAAAGCTAGAATTCATGCGGCCCTCATCCCACCTCTTCATCTGATACTTGTGCTCCTGTTGCAAAAACACACATTCAGTTTTTTATCCATTCATTCACCTTGTAGGTATTGATTAGGGACTGCGTGCCCAGCACTGGTGAAACACGGATGAGCAAAACCAAACACAGTCCTAGCATATATGCTGCTGGCAGTTCAGCGCGGGGGACAATAAGCAATCCGATGATGACATCCCTAAATAAAGAACAGTGATCTTGATGCGTGATTGAAGGAGAGCTCGGGTACTAAGACAGTTCTGACCTGTCTGCCAGGCGGGGAGCACTACCTAAGGATGCGACAGCTGAGCTGAGATCCCAGGAGGAGAAGGAGGGACATGCCCAGGCCAGGAGGGAGGAAACTGAGTTTCAGGCAGAGGGGCGGATGCCCTGGGGGCCCTTTAGCGGGAAGGGACATCTTGAGCCCACCAGGCCTGCAGGGGACAGGGTGGCAGGAGCACAGGCACTGGGGTAGGGCCAGCTTCACGGGCATGTGACCTGAGAGCCACATGGCACTCCATGCTTAAGAGGACCCTGAGCTTGGTTTAAACCTCTGTTGTTGCCATCTTGAATTCTTAATCATTTTATCTTTGAACTTGCGTTTTGTACCTGAAGTCTGATGGGACAATGCAGCAAGTCCAGGAGCAGAGGAGACAACGATCCACTGTTCTGTCTGCCCCATTTACTTCCAGCGCTCAGGATACCCAGTGAGCACAGAAACTCAGTGCCCTTACACTGTGTGGGAGTTCAGCAGACGCAGTGCGAAGGTAAGCGTATGGTGTCTAGGACTGAGAAAGCAGGCAGCGGACAATCCCGAGAGGTACCTTTCCTGTTCGAACCAAAATTGCTTTGAATGCGGAAGGAAGGCAGGGATGTTTTAAGAAACATGACCAACCAAAGAACTCTGTCTTGTCTTTTCTTACTCATGGTACTTCCCTGTAGTAGTCAAACACTTAGGCTGAAGTCGGCAGAGAGGAGGAAAGCTAGGACACCCAGCAGTTCCTTTCGTTTGGGGCTGCCCTTCCTACCAGTAAACCGAGGGTAGAGAGCGTGGATGAAATGTGTGCACATCAAGAAGCAAAATAAACACAGTTGAGCGCCGTTTGTGTTTGTGTGGCATTTACAATGCTCTGGTAAAGAATTGAACACATAGGCATACGTGAGCTATGAAATGTGAATTCTGTAATTTTCGGAGACTCTGCACAGCAGTTAACTGCTCTTATATTTGCATTTGAAACTGGCATTGCATAGTATATAGACGAATGGTAAAATTCATGCCCATAATTTAGCATTCTAATCTGTCTTTACTTACAACGGCGTCGAGTAGCAAATTAAGAGACCACAAATTGAGAGAGGAATTTGTAGGACCTGTAGAAGGAAGGATGGAGCTCCCGGGATGGAGCGTGAAGGCGGAAGGATATTTAAAATTGTGGGCTGGGGTGCTGGTACGTGACTCACTGGGCTGCCTCCATGTTTTGTGAGGTCTACCACTGGAATGTGTTATTACTAATAAAGAACTGCAGTCGGGGCGGGGGGCAATGTGCATAAAGGGTTTGTAATGGTGACGATAAGTGGTGGTGTCCATGTAAACATGTCACTTCTAAAAAGTGGCTTTCTAATCTGCTTTCATGGGTAGGGGAGTAGCGCAGTGATGGACACGCACGCCAGCCAGCAGTGGGCGCTGTGGGGAAGTGAGGCAGGCAGCACTAGGCTGCCAGGCTTCCGGCTGTGACCCGCCCTGACGGTGGCCCCAGGACGCTGAACTCGACTTCCCCAAAGGCCCCCTTGAAAGGCCAGGCCGGAAGATGGGCCCCTGCAGGGCTGGGGGGGGAGGGGCATGAGGCTCTCGCCCCTCCGCACCCCTGTCTGCCTCACAGGTGCCTTCTCCTCCCATAGTGCACCCTCGCAACACCTCGGCAGACACTGCCGGAGCTGCTGCTCAAGTCCTCCCGTAAGAGTCTGGGGCAAATGAATGAAATTGACTCATGAATGGGGGAATGAAACAGATTTTTAGAATATATTTTGATCCTAACCTTGAATACCCTTGAACAGCAGGTTGTGTTGATTCCATTTTTCAGCCGAGGAAACTGAGTCTCAGAGAGATCAACTAGTTCACCCAAAGCCACTGTGATAGGAAGGACCAGATCAAGGACGGATTTGGACCCTCTGATTCTAACTCCAGCACCTTCTTTGTTCTTTCTTGTTGCCTATCACTGGGCCAGTGTGACATTCTAGGATACCGGGTCTCCAAGTGCGATCTGTGGACCCCTGGGATCCCCGGACCCCTGGGATCCCCGATACCCCTTCTGCCGGGTCCACAAAGTCAAAATTAGCTCTCTACTGACACTAATGCATTATTTGACTTTTTCACTGTGGTGATAACTTGTACTGATGGTACAAAAGCAACAGTGAACAAACGTGCTGTGCCTTAAGTAGACCTGGCTGAATTCTTTACCACATAGAGTTGGAGTAAAAAAAGTAAAAAAAAAAAAAAAAAAAAAAAAAAAGCCAATTTCACCTAAGAATGACTTGAGGGGCACCCGAGGGGTTCATTGGGTTAAGCATCTGACTCTTGATTTTGGCTCAGGTCATGATCTGACTTCGTGAGATGCAACCCAGTTTTGGGATCTGCACTGACACCACAGAGGAGCCTGCATAGGATTCTCTCTCTCTCTCTCTCTCTCTCTCTCAAAATAATAAACTTTTTTGGAAAAAAACACAATGACTTGAATAATGCAGTAAATATTATTGATTTAGTTAAATCTCAGTTCTTGAGTACACATCTTTTTCATATTCTGTGGAACAAAATGGAAAGTATACGTAAAGGACTCTGCACAGCAAAGTATGCTCTAAGAAAAGCATTTGTGTGAGTTGAGTGGGAGCTGAACTAGGACCTTTTTTCATGGAATGCCTTTTTGACTTGGAAGAATGATTGTTAGACAAACTAGGTTTATTCAGATTGGAGGGTGTGGCGGACATTGTTTTAAAAGTAAGCCTGTCACTCCAAAGAAAAGAACCGGTAGGATTTGTCGCCAGTGACAAGATGAGAGCTTTTAATTTGGAAAACTTGTGTCTGCCACATTAAGTTTTAACCATTTACCAATATATTAATACTTTTCTGATGAGATGGTTAGTGGTATTAATGAGGGTGACTGTGTGATATTGTAGAATGAAATACATCGGGTTTTGAAAGATCTACTTGCCAGTGAATCACTGTCTTCCAAACGATCAGTGTGTAGTATTGCACAGTCGTGTTATGGGTAAAAGAGCCATTCAAAGAGCCAGTGCAGGCGGAGCGCCCAGGTAGTTCAGTCGGTTAAGCGTCCAACTTCAGCTCAGGTCATGATCTCGCGGTCTGTGAGTTCGAGCCCCGCGTCGGGCTCTGGGCTGATGGCTCAGAGCCTGGAGCCTGCTTCCGATTCTGTGTCTCCCTCTCTCTCTGCCCCTCCCCCGTTCATGCTCTGTCTCTCTCTGTCTCAAAAATAAATAAACGTTAAAAAAAAAGTTTAAAAAGAGCGAGTGCATTTTAATGTAGTGGTCAGTATATGGTAAGTTCCTTGATGCGATTTCAGATTCCTTATTATAACGAACCTTTAAGAAACTATTACTTATGAAGTTCTGGTGTTGTATCCGAGAAGAATATCTACAATTATCCGAAAAGATTTTTAAAATTTCCTCCCTTTTCCAACTACATACCTGGGCGAGGCTATATTTTTTTCTGCTTGCATACTTCACCTAAACAAATGTATCTCAGCAGACTGAAGGCAAGTGCAGATACAAGGATCTCGCTGTCTTCCAATAGGCTACACATTGAAGAGATTGCAAAAAATGTAAACAACAATACCACTCTTCTCACTAACTTATTTTGTTTTGGAAAATATAGTCAAACTATGTTATTTATGTTAACATGTAATGAATTTATTATTGTTATTTTTAAGTGAATTAATAGATAAGGACTTGGAAGTTTCTCAGTTTTAATTTCTTATACAGTAAATATTAATAGACACAAACCCACAAAGACAAAAGCTGTTGGGGGTCCTTAATATTGTTTAAGAGTGTAAAGGGGTCCCGAGACCAGAAAGCTTGAGAATTACCGTTCTTATAATTTACCAACTACGCTTTCCACCCAGATCATGATTCCATATCCCGTTCCTGATGCTTAAAAACACAACCTGCCACCTCTCAGTGAACTCAGAATATCAGAGCAACACAACGTGCTTTGTATCTCGCAATCGAAGGTTTTATAGTGGGCGCAACTAGGCAGAACTTGATGGCTCTTGGAGCCAAAGACGCTGGACTCGAACCCTACCTGTCTGGTTAACTACCTGTGTGACCCTGAGCAAGTCACCGACCTCTCTGTGCCTGTTTCTTCATCTGTAAAATGAGACGATATTAGTAATAGTCACCTCAGCAATTTTGGTTGTTGGGTGGATTAAATGAGTTAATACATACAAAACACTTAATAGTGCCTGATATGAAGTTAAGTACTACATACGTGTTAACCCTTATCACTGCCATTATACTGAAGAAAAATCACACACTTCTGGCAAATTCCCTGTTCATGTTTGAGAGCTGAAGGGGCTGAATGTGGAGATCATTTCATCAGCAGAAATATTTTGAATCATTCAAGAACAGTCTGCTCCTTGAAATACCTGGCACCTGTCAGCCACAGCTTACACACACCTGCTTTCCTGAACATCCCTGGTCAACGACTATATCCTGTGTCCCCCAAAGTCTCATCCAGGCCTGGTACTGCTTCACGGGGAGAGTTTGTGGGGTAGGTTGGCTTTGTCTGTCTGATTTTGCTTGTCTCGGTGGCTGGAGGTTGTTAATGGCCTTTATTGTGCAAGAGTCAAAGGTGCTAAATAGTCAGCTCCGAGAACCATGGTACCCAAAATGGCTATGGTGCCCCCCTTGAGAAACACTGTACCCCAAGCATGTAGCCAGTCTTCTGTTGGAGCTAACGCCAGGTCAGTTTCATGGCCCCAGACCTGGGAAAATGATAGACCTTGTAAAGGCTTCTCCTCCAGAGTGGTGAGGTGCCTCCAGATGGGGATGATGCCATCTGCTTTCCGCGGCAGGCTGTGGCCTCCAGCAGGCACGCTCGGCAGACAGTGAACCCTGACCACGCTGCCAGAGGGCTGGGAGGGTGTGCTTTTGAAAGTGGACCCTACACCTCTAGCTGGAGCCTTCTGCAGTGACTTTAAGTATAATAAAATGGGAAAGGACAAATGCCAATCACATCAAGAGGCCATCATGCCCAGAATATCCGATCAGGGCTGAATTCAGAGATAAATCTATATTTTAAAAAAGAAAGAGTTGATTTTAAGCCCTCTTGCTCCAGATGAAAACTTAAAATATCCCCAAGTAGAAAGTTAAAGGGGAAGGTTCAATGGATCGTCACTTCTGCTGGTCCTTCGTGCGTCTGGGTGGCGGGAAGATGACCTTGTTTGGGGTCCCCGGCTCTGTTCTTCTCAGCCGTGTGACCTTGGCTGGTTCCTAAATCCCTCTTCATATAACTGAGGATGAACCATGCCTAATCCTGAAAGTGCCAAGAGGCTGCAACGACACACTAAATGTGAAAGCACCGTGCGAAGTATAAAGGTCTACCTGCTTTTTCTTATTGCGATAATAATAAATCCTGCTTCCAGCCTGCAAGTAGCTAAATGCATATTGGCAGCGTACCTTATTTCTCTGAGACACCAAAGTCAGGGGGAGGGGAGGCGTCACCATTTATAGCTTTCTGTCTACTTAGTATTGAGCAAAAGAAAACATACTCTTTTATGTAAAAAGCCATCTTCCTACATTCCAAGATCAAAATTCCCTTTCCTTTTGGAAGATTTAACACTAGTTATTGCATTGCTGAAAAACCGATGAAGACAACGCATTTTTCCTTATTTGGCAACGTCTCTTGAACAAACAAATGCTGTAACAACCGATCTATATGCTGAGAGACTTGAAGAAGTCCCTCTGGCTCAGCTCGTCACAATGAGGTCAAGTAGGACTTAAAGAGATGTCAGACGGTCATTTGCTCCGCCTGGTGCCCAGTGGTCTGGCGTTGAAGGACTCCAGGTACAAAAATGTGCTATATTTGTCATTCACTCAGCAACCTTCCCTAGGCATACATAATATAGTTAAAAGCAGCTGAGTGAATAATAATTTATAAAATTCACTGCAGCTCGCATTTATTGAGCATTTACAATGGACCAGGCTCTTACTCCGGCCTATGGTGAAACCAACCTGCATCTCTTGAAGTGCTGACTTACCTGGCCAGGGGCTAGAGATCCGCATGAATCTGAGACTAGCTCTGTGTTCACAGACGGGAGAAGGAGGTAGATGACTAAAGAATTAAGCACAATAAAGTACTCAAAGGCTGCAACAGGTGTCTGTTCTGAGTGTGGGGAGAACACAAAGCACGATGGCCAGTCAATCTCACCCTTACATGCTTCCAGACACAGTTGTGTGCCACCACGGAGCCACCATAGAAGAGTGTTATGGCTGCCAAGGGGAAAGAATATCAGCCTTAACAGCGCCGGTGGGACAGGACCCTGCCTGTGGACCCCGTCATGTCTTCCTCTTGATAATGGCATTTCTGTGCCTTCAGTCCTAGCAGAAGGCTAGTACAGGTCATTGCCTGGCCTATGAGATGGCTCTTTCCTAGTCCTGTCGTTCGCTGTGCCCTTGCCGGTGGGAGCCACACCCTGCCCTCCTGCTGACCTCGCTGGTTGATCCCAAGGCGTCCACAGTTCTGGTCAGGTGTTGCCACATGGCAGGATGAGGGAGGGAGCCAGGAAACCACACTGACTAGGATAGTGACTGAGTTCATAATGACTGAATTAAAAAAAAAATAATGTTTATTTATTTTTGAGAAAGAGATAGAGTGCCAGGAAGGGAGGGGCAGAGAGAGAGGGAATCCAAAGCAGTCTCCAAGCTCTGAGCTGTCAGCACGGAGCCCAATGTGGGGCTTGAACCCATGAACCGTGAGACTACCACCTGAGCCAAAGTTGGACGCTCACCTGCCTGAGCCACCCAGGCACCCCATAATGGCTGAATTTTTAATGTTTGCCAAGAATGTGTTAAAACTCTGTGTCTCAAAAATTACTGACCCGAATGCAATTACCACATGGGCACACACACCTTTCTCACCGCCAAACAGGAACAGGGGACTGTCAAATAAGGGTAGAGAATCTTATTTAAAAATGAAGGGCTCTTGTTTGCCCACAGCTGTTAGGTGCAGTTCAGTCAGATCCACTCCATGATCATTATCTGGAATCTACTTCAACTAACCCCTACTTGTCCTTTAGGGGAAGTAATGGATGTTGAAGTGCCTGGAGAGTGAAAAATGTCCTATGCAAATGTCCTGGTCCTTTAGCACTCTACAATTATCTCCATCAACAAAGTTTTTGTAAGCATCTACCTCCTGCAGGGAGGGAATCTTAGGAGATACTGAGGTCCCCAGAATTAGGGCCAGGGCTTACAACTTCAGAAAGAGGAGCTATCCATAGGACCAAATAATTCTTTTCTTTTCCTTTTTAAATGTTTTAATGTATATTTATTTTTGAGAGACAGAGAGATAGCACGAGTGGGGGAGGCCCAGAGAGAGAGGGAGACACAGAATCCGAAGCAGGCTCCAGGCTTTGAGCTGTCGGCACAGAGCCCAACGTGAGGCTGGAACCCATGACTGTGAGATCATGACCTGAGTGAAGTTGGGTGCTTAACCGACTGAGCCACCCAGGCACCCCTCTTTTCTTTTACTTAATCGAAGTATAGTTAACATACAGTGTTATATTAGTTTCAGGCATACACTATAATGATTCAACAAATCTATACATTGCTCTGGTCTCACCATGATGTGTACATTTGATACCCTTTATCTATTGCACACATTCTCCCACCCACTTCCCCTCTGGTAACCACCAGTTTGTTTTCTGTATTTACGAGTCTGGCTTTTTTTTTTTTTTTGGTCTCTTTTTTTTTTCGCTTTTTGTTTCTTAAATTCCACATATGTATGAAATCATATGGTATTTGTCTTTTTCTGACTGACTTATTTCACTTAGCATTATACCCTCCAGATCCACCCATGTTGTTGCAAATGGCAAGATTTCATTCTTCTTTATGGCTGAGTAATATTCCAATATATATTCTATTATCTATCTATCTATCTATCTATCTAGATACAGATAGCACATTTTCTTTTTCCATTCATCTATTCATGGACATTTAGGTTGCTTTCGTATCTTGGCTATTATAAATAATGCTGCCATAAACATAGGGGTGCATATATTTTTATCAATTAGTATTTTTCTTTTCTTTGGGTAAATATCCAGTAGTAGAATTACTGGATCATGGGGTAATTCTGATTTTAATTTTTTGAGGAACCTCCAAGCTGCTCTCCACAGTGGCTGCACCAATTCTGCAGTTCCACTAACAGTGCAGGAAGGTTCCTTTTTCTGCACATCTTTGCCAACACTTGTTATTTCTTGTGTTTTTTATTTTAGCCATTCTGACAGGTGTAAGGTGATATCCCACTGTGGTTTTGATTTGCACTTCTCTGATGAGGAGCGATGTTGAGCATCTCTTCATGTGTTTGTTGGCCATCTGGATGTCTTCTTTAGAAAAATGTCTATTTAGATTCAATGCAATCCCAATCAAAATTGCACCAGCATTCTTCTCAGAACTAGAACAAGCCATCCTAAAATTCATATGGAACCACAAAAGGCCCCGAATAGCCAAAGTCATTTTGAAGAAGAAGACCAAAGCAGGAGGCATCACAATCCCAGACTTTAGCCTCTACTACAAAGCTGTCATCATCAAGACAGCATGGTATTGGCACAAAAACAGACACATAGACCAATGGAATAGAACAGAATCCCCAGAACTAGACCCACAAATGGATGGCCAACTAATCTTTGACGAAGCAGGAAAGAACATCCAATGGAAAAAAGACAGTCTCTTTAACAAATGGTGCTGGGAGAACTGGACAGCAACATGCAGAAGGTTGAAACTAGACCACTTTCTCACACCATTCACAAAAATAAATTCAAAATGGATAAAGGACCTGAATGTGAGACAGGAAACCATCAAAACCCTAGAGGAGAAAGCAGGAAAAGACCTCTCTGACCTCAGCCGTAGCAATCTCTTACTCGACACATCCCCAAAGGCAAGGGAATTAAAAGCAAAAATGAATTACTGGGACCTTATGAAGATAAAAAGCTTCTGCACAGCAAAGGAAACAACCAACAAAACTAAAAGGCAACCAACGGAATGGGAAAAGATATCTGCAAATGACATATCAGACAAAGGGCTAGTATCCAAAATCTATAAAGAGCTCACCAAACTCCACACCCAAAAAACATATAACCCAGTGAAGAAATGGGCAGAAAACATGAATAGACACTTCTCTAAAGAAGACATCCGGATGGCCAACAGGCACATGAAAAGATGTTCAATGTCGCTCCTTATCAGGGAAATACAAATCAAAATCACACTCAGATATCACCTCACGCCAGTCAGAGTGGCCAAAATGAACAAATCAGGAGACTATAGATGCTGGAGAGGATGTGGAGAAACAGGAACCCTCTTGCACTGTTGGTGGGAATGCAAATTGGTGCAGCCGCTCTGGAAAGCAGTGTGGAGGTTCCTCAGAAAATTAAAAATAGACCTACCCTATGACCCAGCAATAGCACTGCTAGGAATTTACCCAAGGGATCCAGGAGCACTGATGCATAGGGGCACTTGTACCCCAATGTTTATAGCAGCACTCTCAATAGCCAAATTATGGAAAGAGCCTAAATGTCCATCAAATGATGAATGGATAAAGAAATTGTGGTTTATATACACAATGGAATACTACGTGGCAATGAGAAAGAATGAAATATGGCCTTTTGTAGCAATGTGGATGGAACTGGAGAGTGTGATGCTAAGTGAAATAAGCCATACAGAGAAAGACAGATACCATATGGTTTCACTCTTATGTGGCTCTTGAGAAACTTAACAGAAACCCATGGGGGAGGAGAAGAAAAAAAAAAAAAAGAGGTTAGAGTGGGAGAGAGCCAAAGCATAAGAGACTGTTAAAAACTGAGAACAAACTGAGGGTTGATGGGGGGTGGGAGGGAGGGGAGGGTGGCTGATGGGTATTGAGGAGGGCACCTTTTGGGATGAGCACTGGGTGTTGTATGGAAACCAATTTGACAATAAATTTCATATATTGAAAACAAAAAAGAAAAAAAAAGAAAAAAAAGAAAAATGTCTATTTAGGTGTCCTGCCCATTTTTAATCAGATTATTATTATTATTATTGGTGTTGAGTTGTATAAATTCTTATTTATTTTGGATGCCAACCCTTTATGAGATATATCATTTGAAATTATCTTCTCCCATTCAGTAAGTTGCTTTTTTGTTTTGTTGATGGTTTCCTTTACTGTGCAGAAGATTTTCATTTTGGTGTAGTCTCAATCATTTAATTTTGCTTTTGTTTCCCTTGCCTAAGGAGACATTTCTAGAACAATGTTTCTATGGTCCATGTCAAAGAAACGTTTTCTCCTTGGAGTCTTATGGTTTTGGGTCTCATATTTATGTCTTTAATTCATTTTGAGTTTATTTTTGTGTGTGGTATGAGAAAGTGGTCCAGTTTCATTCTTCTGCAAGTAGCTGTCTGGTTTTCCCAGGACCATTTATCAAAGAGACTGTCTTTTCCCCACCGTATATTCTAGCATACTTTGTCATTGATTAATTGACCATATAAGTATGTGTTTATTTCTGGGTTTTCTATCCTGTTCTATTAATCTATATGCCTATTTTTGTGCCAGTACCATACTGCTTTGATTACTACAGCTCGAATCTGTAGCATATCTTGAAATCTGGGATTGTAAGAACCAAATAATTAATGAGTGCTAGTGAGTTCTCAAGATAAAACAATGGAACATTACAAACTCCTCAATTAACCAGGAGAATACCTGAAGACTAATATTTAAATAGAATTGGTACAAATCATACTGACAGGTAAAACCTTTAAAGGTCTTCCGGTCTCCTTTTTCTCAGTGTCCAAGCAGGGTCTTAACATACGGTCTCAACGCTGAACCAGTCAGAAGTTCTAGTCCATACAAACCTGAAGATTTTATTTGCCTCCACCCAGTTTTTTTCTCCACCTGATTTTCTTTAATTAATTTTTCTCATCTTCAGTGTCTCTAGGAACTTGGATAGACATGGGATGTAGGTTTCCCTTCGAAGGATGCCTTGTGACTACTCTGCACTTTTCAGGGCAGAAGCCACAAGCCACCATATGGCTTTTGAACACTTGCTATGTGGCTAGTGTGACAGAGGAAGTGGATTTGAATTCTATTTCATTTTTGTCATTTTTGAATTGCTCATTTAAGAATAGTTGCTCAATTCAGTTACTGGAAAACTTTTAAGTATGTCTGGGTATGTGAATCAATTTTTTGCAACTATAGATTATACAAAATCTACAGACAGATCAAGTATTTCCAATGAAAATTTAGAGTCCAAATTGAGATGTCTCGTAAGTGGAAAATACCCATCAGATTTGAAAAACTTGTTTTATGGAGAATTTCTCACAAATGATTTTCTATTTGATAACATATTGAAATGATAGTGTTAGATATCTTGGGTTGCATACCACATTATTGAAATCAATCTCATCTGTTTCTTTTTATTCATTTAATGTGGCCAGTAGAAAAGAAATAATTATGTATGTGGCTGGAATTACATTTCTGTTGGACAGGGTTGCTCTGCCTAATTAATAGTATACATCATGAAGGCTAATTTTCCCATAGAAATAAACATAAAGTAGAGAGGATGCATTCTGTAATAACTGTAGAACTGTTCTGCTTCAATGCTGATTTTTATTTCTCAGCATTATTCCTAATATTTAGAGTAATGCTCCCTCTTAAAACAACTGCCCATTTGGCTTTCTTCAGGTGATTAAGCCAAATTTAGCTCAAGTTCCTGAAGTGCTGACTGTCAGGCTTTTAATTAGCATGGCCTCTTAAAACTTTGGATGGCTTTTATTATAAAACAGAAAATTCTTTGAAGTTTTAATGACACTGCATACTTAAATAATCGCACCTTGGTCACCTGTAGAAATTCAGATGTAGGCACTAACAAATGGCTTTTGTGAATTATCATCTAAGGTTGAATGGCAATAGGATTTGAGTTTATAATTCACTTAGTCACCAAAATTAAAAAGGTATAATCCTTTAAAAATAAAGTTTTATTTTATAACATAAATTTAATAATCTTACATTGGTACTTTATCAACAGTAAAATAATAATCTTATAAAAGAATAATTATATATTGCATGTTGGGTCATATTATGTCAATATTCTTATACTTTTCTAATTAGAATATTAAAATTCACACAAAACGTAATACACTGTGTTTATTTCCCTGAAACTGGGAGGACAGCAAACTTGGGTTGTGAAAGGCACAAATAAAGCGACCTAAGGAGTTCTGCTTGTGATGTGCGTAGGCTTCTAACACACAACCCTCTCACAATACCCTTAACCCTGGAAAAATAGCTCCCCCCTCCCGAAGACCTGAAGCCTGGGGAGTGACAGATTTTGGAGGGGAGCAGAAAAAGCTACTAAAAATGGGTGAGTTCTCTGATTTTTAATAATTCTTAAAAACAGTGATAAAATTCACATGACATAAAATTTATCATCTTAACCACTTTTGGGTGTATAGTTCAGTATCACTAAGTGCATTCAAGAGTTTTCTGTTTGTTCCCTTGCCCTGAGGGTGGTCACAGTCCTTGTGGAACAAGGGGCTAAAACTCTGATTTCTATCAGATGAGCGGGCCATCTTTCTGGCCAGATGAATGGCACTTCTGGAAGGTGAGGGAGGACTCTTGGAGAGGAGCCAGCCAGGGAAGGGACAGCCCAAACTGTGTTTCAAATACCCAAGTCTCTGGCCGGCCCCAGAACTGTGCATGTGGGGGACAGACTGAAAGCCATCTGCACTGAGATCTGAACTACTGTCCATACGAGGCAAGAGAGAATTTATAGTTTGAACTGAAGTAAGTGAACTGAATTGCCTGTTAAAACAAAACGTCAACCGTTTTGAAGGAATACGACAATCCAGTGCCATCTTGGCCCAATGTGCAAAATATCCAGGATATAATCTAAACTTAATTGCCATATGAGGAGTCAGGAAAATGTGACCCTTTCCCGAGGGAAAAGACAACAGGGCCCAACCCCAAGATAGCTCAGCTATTTGTATTTTCAAACAAGTATATTATTTATTCTTATAAGTATGCTCAAGGCTATAAAAGAAAATATGCTATAAATCTCATCAGACAAATGCAACATAGAAAAAGTAATCTAGTACAAATTCTATAATTAAAAGAGATAATATCTGGGATGCCTGGGTGGGTCAGTTGGCTAAGCATCTGACCCTTGATTTTGGCTGAGGTCATGATCTCATGACCAAGAGATCTGCTCTGGGTGTGGAACCTGCTTGAGATTCTTTCTTTTTCTCCCCCTCTGCCCCCTCCCACTCACACATGCTCTCTCAAAAATAAATAAATAAATAAATAAATAAATAAATAAATAAGTAAGTAAGTAAAGTAATATTTGAAATAAATTACTCACTGAATGGACTTGATAGAATAGGTAAGTGAATATGTAATAAATCAATATAAAAGTATCCAATTTGAAGAAAAGAGAAAATAAAGACTGCAAGGAAAGAAACAGAGCTTTGATGACCTGTAAGAAATCTGAAGTAGAAAGAGAAAAAATATTGAAGGAAAATGTAACCTCAGGGACCTATGGGTTGATATCAAAAAGTCTTACATAATAAGTCATTGGAGTCCCAGAAAGAGAAGAGAGGGAGAATGAGGCAAAAATAATATTCAAACAAACAATGGCTGAGACCTTTCCAATTTTGGTGAAAGACACGTATTTACATGTTCAAAAAGCCAATAAATCCCAAGGGAAATAAATATGAATGAAACTATACCTATCTACCATAAATCTGAACAAAAAGAGAAAGCAGCCACAGAAAAACTGGCATTAAATACATGTGAATGACTGCACACTGATCAGAAACCATGGAAGCTATAGGACCACTGTGTTTAAGGGACTAAAAGAAAAAAAATCTATTAGCCCATAATTCTAGAACAAGAAAAATGGCCTTCAAGAAAGAAGGTGGAGTGAAGACATTTTAGTTCATCTCCACCAGACTGGTCTGTAAGAAATGTTAAAGGAATTTTTTTTTTTTTTTACTAGCAAAAGAGAAACGATATTAGGAAAACATGAGTCTTCAGGGATAAAGGAAGATCATCAAGAAATATAAGTATCTAGGTAAGTCTAAGAAACCATTTTTCTCCTCCTATTTCTTTAAAATATATACATGATTGTTTAAAGTAAAATTATAACATTGTGTGCGTGGCTTATAATACATATAATTATAACACACGAGCCCTATAGCATAAAAGATGGCAAGAGAGAGGTGGTAAATGTATCTATATGGCTGCAGCATTTCTGCAGTTTGTACAAAGTGGTAAAATACCAATTCTAGGAAGCCTGTGAAAATTTATAGATCTATACAGAGAGCAAGTAACCACTAAAAATAAAGGAAAAGAGGTATAGCTAAAAGTCAGTGATAAACCAAAGTGGAATTCTAAGAATATTCAAACAATCCCAAAGAAGGCAGGAAAGAAGCAACAACAGAGAAACAAGTATGGGAGGTTAAACAGGTAACAAACAATAAAATAGTATATCTGAATCCAACCACATCAAGAATTACATGAAACATTCCATAAGAAGGCAGAGATTACTGGAATAAAAATGTAAGCAATAACTATGGTGCTGTCTACAAGAGATGCACTCTAGGTATAAAAACACAAATAGACTAAAAGGAGTAGGAAGGAAAGATATCTGATACAATGGTAAGCACAGGAAGGCAGGAGGCGATTAATTAATATCAGATGAAACTGATGTCGAACAAATGTTGCCAAAGAAGGGCATTTCATAATTACAAATGGAAGAGGTAACTATTATAAAAGCACATGCATCTAATTACAGAGCCTCAAAACATGAAGCAAAAATGGACAAACTTAAAGGAAGAAATAGACAATTCTGCAATCATAGGAAAATTTTAGTAATTGATAGAATAAAAACACAAAAAATCAATAAACTCACAGGTAACGTAAACAATGCTATCAACTGCTTTGTCCTAACTGATATTTATCGACCATTACGTCCAGCTGTAGAATGCACACTCATTTCAACCTCACATGTCATGTTCACAAAGACCATGTATGGGCCATAAAATGACCCAATGAATTTAAAAGCTGAAATCCTAGAGTATGTTCTCTGACCATAATGGAACTAAATTGGAAATCAATAACATTTAACTATACGCAATCTAAAGAAAGCCCAGATATTTGGAAATTAAACAATACACATTTAAATAATCCATGCACAAAGAAGAAATTGAAAGAGAAATAATTAAAACTGAAAATATTACAAATCAAACATATTAAAATTTGTGAAATGCTGTTAAATTGGTGCTTAGATAAACACCGGTAGCTTTAAATGTATCTATTACAAAAGAAGAAAGAGCTAAAATCAAGAAGGTCCTAAAAGAGTAAAGCAAATCCAAAGTGAGTTAAGGAAAAAACCCCCTGTTGATTATTACCATATTTAAATCACATATTAGATCATTTAAAATTTTTTTGTAGAAGATCTTCCCACAAGGAAACTCCAGGCCCAGATGGTTTCTTTGGTTTCTATCACGCATCCAAAGAAGAAAAACACTAATCATATATCATTTTGTTTTTAAGAAATAGAGGAGGAGGGAATGTTTTCTCCTTTTCAGAGGCTGCCATTACCCTAATACCTAAAACTGGCAGAGACACTACAAGTGAAGAAAATTACAGACCCCTGTCTGTCATGAACATAAACACAAAAATCCTCAACAATGTATTAGCAAATTTAATCCATCTCTATAAAAAGGATTATGACTAAGTAGAATTTAACCCAGAAATCCAAGTTTCGGTCAATGTAATTTACCATACTAACAGGAGAAAGGAGAAAAACCCTTCAATAGATGTAAAAAAAAAAAAAATTCGCCAATATTCAAAATGCATACCCAGTAAAATCTCCCAGTAAACTACACATAGAAGAGTTGTTCAAACTGATAAGGGGCACCTGTGATAAATTTACAGCTAACATCATACTAATGGTGAAATATTAGATCCTTCCTTCCCAAGGTCAGGAACAAGGCAGGAAGCCTGTCCTCACCACTTGATAGTTCTTGAGTGCATATTATGTGCCAGATACTGTGCCGGTGGCTTTAGAGAAGAAACCCTTTGTGCAAGGACCAAATTTCCTCCCATTACAGAGATGAGCATGTTGGCGCACAGGGAGGGGAGACTTGCCCAGTGTCATAACGTAATCGTAAGCCACGATTTGACTTCTGATCTCCCGGACTTCAGAGCATGCCTCTTCATCACAACTCTTTTCTCAGTAGCATGGCGATGATTATTAAAGGGAGCTAGACGCAGAGTAGAAGCTTCTGGGTCTGGCTTCTTCACACTTTCCCCTCTCAAAGGCCGAGGGGCAAAAACCATGGCCTGTGCTTGTCAGGCCGGAGCCTGGCAGACGCAGCAGGCTCACTGGTGTGTGGTCTCCAGGAGACGCAAAACAGCCCTGCCTGATTTATGTGCCTCCATCAAAGGCGCCACGCTGTCCATCAATAGGAATATTCAAATTATAATGGTATTTCGCTACTAAAAGGGAGTCTGATTGGCTCATTTTCATTATTTAGAGGCAGTTAATTAAAAACCCAGCCGATATTTATTTTGCTCCTTTCACATCACCAGTGATTTCTGGCTGCTAGGCTTTCACAGCATTACAGTTTTATGACTTGACACGGTTTATAGCGGGTTTCTTATGGTTGTGCCTCCCATTACTTTAATTTCAAGCATCGCATTAAAGCGCTGTAAGATTTCAGCCATTACTGGTAAGTGTGAACCCATCGTGGCACCCGTCTTTATGAAAGAACAGACTTTACGGGATCATACTCCAGGGAATGGACCCAGGTTCCTTCTACAGGGAGAGTATGAGGGTTCAGCTTTTGAGCAGGTGAAAGATCGACCCCAACTGTTCTACTGCCCAGTAGCAGGTAACCTTAATGCGAGGCCCATTCATATATTTCGTTATCTCCTAATGATCGAGAAGGTGTTACTATGCCCAAAAATGGCCCGTGTCAACGGTGACGGTGACATTTCCAAGAAAGCTAATGTTTTATTTCTCAAGAATCATGCTAATTTTGCAATTCACTCTATAAACTATCTAAATACAATATGACATTAACATTGTTTACCTTTGCATCTTTGAATAGAATTAACATTACAAGAAAATGTATCATGTTTATCTGGTGATTCCATACCTGCTTCAGGCAGAGAGAAGCCTTGCTTTGAAACTGTTGCTTGAAGGTTAACTTATCAAGGAGCCAACTGGTGATTAATACTCAAGGTTTATAATCTGTAAATTAAGGAGGAACTAAAAACACTCCCTTTTTTAGAGCCAAAACAGGATCTTTGCAGTTTACCTGCAAACAGAAACGCATGGAAACAGAAAGCCTTACAAGCTGCCCAAATGAGAGATTAGTAAGTAGCTGTTACTGCCATTTGCAGTCTTTGTTGCCAAAAAAATGAGGGGCGCCCGGGTGACTCAGCTGGTTAAGCATCTGACTCTTGATTTTGGCTCAAGTCATGGTCTCCTGGTCATGGGATGGAGCCCTGTGTAGGGCTCCATGCTAAGCATGCCAATCCTGCTTGGGATTCTCTCTGTCCCCGTCTCTCTGCCCCACTCCCTCTCACTCATGCTCTCTCTCAAAAGAAAGACAAAAAGAAATAGCCATCCTAGCTGCTCTTGGCCAACTAACGAAGAACACTTCTTTGTATCAGGAAAACTCCTATAGAAGCTTCAAAACCCAGTTTAAGCATTACCTCTTTTGAGGAGCCTGTGCGGGCTTCTCAGGCTCAGATAGCAGCTCTCCCATGCCTCATGCTTCCCTGGCTCCCTGCACATTTCCTCCTGCATTGTCAATTGTGTCCACACATATTTTTTCCTTTCAGAGGTCCCAGAGGCAAGAATCTGTACTTACTCACCTCCTTGACTTTACTGCCCAGTTTAAGGCCTGGCTTAATAGAGGTGCTCAGGGAATTCTTGCTGGATGTCAAAGAAATAAAGTCTCAATCAATTCAAAGGAGTGTGGTATGATGGTTAATACCAGAGTCTTGGGATCAGAAATGACTTGTCTTCAAGTATGAGCTCCGACTTCCCTAACTCTGCGATCATTGGCCGAAATGCATTAACTTCTCTAAAGTTCAGTCTTGTTGTCCATTAAATGTGAACAAAAACAGAACCTACTATCTTGGGCTATTATGAAGTTTAAAATCAACAAGTTTAAAATCAGCAGGCTGGCACGGAGAAAGGGCACAGTAATTGCTAACTCAGTGGTAGCTCCTCGTGCTGAAGCTGACACTCATTTTCTCCTGATTGTGACCTCACAAGAGAGAAAGAGCCTCTGAGAGGGTCACCATGTGGTATCAGAAAGATCCCAGCAAGGCCATCACTAAGACTCTGCTTCCAGGTTTCTCTTTGCCAGCGGTCACACCCCACCTCCTTCAAGCAGCCTCATTTGCAGGTCTGCTTAGCCCCTGTCCCAGACCCCCGCTTGCTTCTGGGGCCCTGAACGGTGAGCCCCTGCGGTGGACAGCTGTTCCAAGTACCAGGGATCCTCTCATGTCTGCCCGCCTCCCTGTACTTATCTTTCTAACTTACTTCTTCTGAGCTGATTCCACTGCTCTGTCCTTCCCCAGTTCGCCACGGACACTCTCACGCTGCCTGCATGATCTCCCCCAATGATCCTGCTGTCAGGGCGTAGTCACCCCATTTGGCAGATGCGTCATCTGAGGCACAGAGCAACTGAATGCCTTATTCACACTGGGATCCGGCCCCACGTTTTCCCAGTCCTGGTACTCAAACTCTACACCAAGCCACCTCCTTGTATAGCAAAGCCTCTGGAATCGATGAACAACCTGCAGGTACACAAGACCTCATATTTCCACTCCCTGACAAGTTTTGCCCATAATCCATATGCTGTGCTGAAGTTCCCAAATGTTCAGGTGGGGAACCCCAAAGGGGCAGAGGCATATTTTAAATGTTTAATTCAAATTAAGGCGGGTGTCAGGAAAATCCATATTTTGAGCCACAGAAGAAAGAGAAATGGCAGCCCAATCAATATTACAGAGGTATATGGACTCTTTTACTGTTCTATCAATTCCTGGAGCTAATAAGTCAGCATCTCAGGGGACAGCTTCGGAGTTTAAAACAAAAGTTCAGAGGCCGCTGCCTGTCAGGCATGATTCCAGCTTTCGTTCTGATCAAGGTGAGTAGGAGATGAAGGGCCTTCTCACACATGGCCCAGACGACCCCCGGGCACCTGTCATCAACACCGGGACGGTTCGGCTGATAACAAGCACCTCCGCCGTGGCCGGCTAATTCTTCATCTCCTTGTCATCAACACTGCCGGCAAAGCCCCCACAGAAGGCACGCAGATTAAAATGTTAAATCAAATTCAGAAGAGAAATCTGAAAATCAATTTTAGGTTCCCGAAGAAAAGGCCAGGGAGGATAATTAAGACTCGTAACTCCCAGGTTCAGCTGCTTTATTTTCTAATTCTGGAGCAAAATAAAACCATTATTTTCCAAGGAATCGGCTGGAAGAAGAATGCAATGGTAGAGCAGCCTCCGTGACTGAGAACCAGGGTGGCCGAGACGCTCCCAGTTCACGGACAGGCACTCCAGCGAGCCACCCTATCAGCCGACGGACTTGGGACACTCTCTCATTTTCTTTTCCTGTACCTTTTTTCCCCCCGCCTTGGCAACAGAAAGCCAATGCAAATGTGAAAGGTTGGCTGCTTCCAAGTTTACAGTAAATAAGTTGAAAGAGCTGTAGATTACCCAGGCCCCGGTGTCAGGAGCTAATGCATTCTCAATGTAACCCATTTGCAGCAGAGCCAAACTCTGCTTTGACATTTTCCTTCGCTGCACACGGATATTTGTATTATTGGTGCTTTGCTCTTGCTCTCATTTGCCTATTGTGATTCACACGGACCAGCAATGCTAATAGGATGCTTCATTTCCTCCGTGGGCCAGTGCAGGATAAATCACAGCTTCGTGATCCATTTCACCGTACGGTAAATACCCTTATGCTGCTGCTTACTTTCCATGCAAAACCTACGTGAATGCAGTTCACTTTTAAGCTACCCAGAAATGCAAAGAGAGAGAGAATTCCTCCCTCTCTCAGCAGGGGGTATTTGTAGAAGACCTAGAAGAATTTAATTCCCTGGCTCCCGGCAGCGAAGGTCACATAATTATGTCATCCCCAGTGAGCTCCAGAATTTGGCATACCCCAGAAGAGGAAAATTGACAGAAGGAGTCATTTTCGCAGCTCCCCGGAATTATTAACGTCTCTACTGATTGGGAAGTCTGCACTGCGTGTTTCTACACAAATTTATCGGCAGTAGTTTTTCAGTTTTTCATCTTGCTTCAGCTTCCCGAATGGTATTTGGCTTAGAACTTCCATGACAAGCTTGGAGTTCAACTACTTCGATCTTTTGTTACTTGTATTCTCCCGGCCAATCACACTTCACGCATGGGATATTAGGAATCACGAATGCACACCTATTCCATACTGGACACTGCAGAGGAGGCAA
Organism: Acinonyx jubatus; assembly: GCF_027475565.1. Lineage (NCBI taxonomy): Eukaryota > Metazoa > Chordata > Mammalia > Carnivora > Felidae > Acinonyx > Acinonyx jubatus. The sequence continues at coordinate 121,053,941 of NC_069384.1, forward strand.
AAGGAATGGGACTCCATCACTGTCCTGTAAGCTGCTATCTCCTTAGGAAGAGGAGCTGGGTGTACAGGGAACCCGAGGGCTTTAGACCAGAGAAGAAAGATTCAGAGCTCTTACGCCAGTATTTCTCAACCTCAGGTTTTCAAGGATCACCTTCGTGATTTTGGCTAGAGTTGAGGAAGACTTGTGATATTTTTACTTCATAATTTTAAGCAGATTTGATTGTTTCTACTTCAAATAATTTCTAAAGAAGACTTTATTGCTATTGTTTGGAAAACAACACAAGCAGCCACAAAGAGAGAAAGCACTGTTTATGCATTATTTCTAGTTTGACGGCTTTACCCTCACAGTGAGGAAATAGACATGTGTCCATTTCATTAAAATGGAGTAGGATAAATACAACAGAGAGAAGAGGGGAGGGAGCAATTAATCAACTGTAGGGGTAAGGGAAGGCTTCCTGGAGGAGGAGATTCCTAAACTGGGCTAGAAGGATAACTAGGAGTTCATTAGGAAGACCAGAAAACCCTTCATACTCCACTGTGGTCTTGCTTGTGTCTAGAACCAGCTGAATTGTCTTGCTGTTAATTTACCTGCTGTTGTCTCTGGAACATGCAGAGACAGCACCTTACTGATTATCCAACATGGACATCAAAATCTATTTGCACCAACACTTTTCAAACTGCTTAGGCTGTTGCAGACATGCTCTGATCATTCCTCTTGTGAAACAACTCTAAAATGTTGCCTGTTCTCACATGCAGCATCTCTCATATGCTTTGATTATTGTGATTTATTTTAAGGTTTATTTATTTAAATGGTTATTTATTTTTGAGAGAGAGAGAGAGCACAAACTGGGAGGGGGGTGGGCACAGAGAGAGAGAGGAAGACACAGTATCTGAAGCAGGGTCCAGACTTTGAGCTATCAGCACAGAGCCCGATGCAGCTTGAACTCACAAACTGAGATAATGATCTGAGCCAAAGTCAGACACTTAACTGACTGAGCCATTCAAGTGCCCTTATTTATTTAATTTGAGAGAGAGAGAGAGAGAGAGAGAGAGAGAGAGAGAGATGAATGAGTGGGGGAGGGGCAGAGAGAGGAGAGAGAGAGAATCTCAAGCAGGCTCCATGCTCTGTGCTAAGCCTGACACGGGCTCAATCCCATGACCTTGAGATCATGACCTGAGCTGAATTCAAGAATCAGACTCAACTGACTGAGCCACCTGGGTGCCCTGTTGTGATTTATTTTAAAAACCACACCGCGGCTACTCTCCTTCCCCCAGGTTGTGATTCTCTGCTAGGGTCAGAAGCCCAGCCTCTCTAGCTTGCCAAGAACTTGCCGTGAACTAAAGGGCACTGACCTCAGGAATGCCTGGAGATTTGGTTGTGGTGACAACCCTGAGCTGAAGAATCTATTCGCTGGTCACCTGGTAGGGGATAACCCCCCAAAGCCTTTTGCTTGGGTTTCCCTCATTTCTCCCCTTGGGGGAACACAATCATTTCACTGTTCTCACAGAGCATGTGTGAAGTAGGCTTGAAAACATGGGGTTTATGCCAAGGATAGCAGCCTCTGGTGTTTCCTCTTGGTGCAACACCATGTGTTTGTAGAACGTAGGTTTTTAATAGGGTTATCCCATTAACCTGAGCCCCCAAGGAATGAGGCAGAGCACAGACCACAGACACAAAGGTAGTGGTGGCTGCAGGGGTACTTGCCAACTTCCACGAAAATGAACCAACTTCTTCCACAAATCGCATCGATTAAATATCACTCGGTTGAAAGAAGCTATGAGTCGTTCATTTTCCCCAAAGGATCAGCTTCTCTCAGTCTTATGAGGCCACATCTTGTCTGGGGAAGCAGTGTCTTCTGTTTCCATCCATTGGATAACCACAAAATAGTCCCCAATACCTTCTCAGTGTGCAAGACCTTAGCTGGGTGGGAGGTAGTCCACGGAGAATAAAACTGACAGAGACCCTGCAGTCTGGGACCTGGTCTGATGGAAAACGGCAAATATAAATGACTAAACACAAGACTGAAGATATGGTTATAAGTTGGGTTAAATGTTAGGAACGGAATAAACAGGAAAATAACTGGGGGAGGGGATGAGTGAGTAAAGAACGAAAAGAAATGAGATAAACTGGGGAATGGGGAAGGAGGGTGGAGGGTAGCTGCGTGGTGTATTTTAGGTAGAAGAAACAACAGTGCGAAGGCCCTGAGGTAGAAGGGTACAAACTTCCACTTAGGGAACAGAAAGAGTCTGAACATGGTGGTGTCAGTGGCAGGAGAAGAGTTAGAGAGGTAGGAATGGACATATCATGTTTTTCCAATTCAAGGCTCTCTAGTCTGACCCCAAATTTATTCTTTGAGGACCCCTTCCTTCCTCCCTCCCTTCCTTTCGAGAGAGAAAGAGCACAAGCCAGGGAGAGGGAGAAAGAGAATCCTAAGTAGGCATGGAGCCCTACGCGGAGCTTGATCTCATGACCATGAGATCATGATCTGAGCTGAAATCAAAAGGTGGTCATTTAACTGACAGAGCCACCCAGATGCCCCAGGACCCCTTGCTTTCTTATACCCAGCAGGACGCAGGGCAAATGTGGCCTCTGTGAGGTTGTTTAAAAATGGCAAGCTCCAACTGCTGATTCTGCAAACTTTGATACATCACTAGCCCTGTGTCTGGTCCTACGCTCTTCCTTGCTTGGACACCTAGCTGGTCATTCTGGGAGACCTCTGCTGACATGCCACCCTTGGACCCTCTACAGTGTGGAGCTAGCTAGAGGTGCAGGGTCAGCCCTGGTTGGCTCAGGCCAGACTCTCCCCTGAATGGAATGCCTATGTGGCCTGGAAGCGGTAGCTTCATAACAATGATGAGAAAAAATCATCTAAAATCAGCTAGGTGTCATGTTGCATGCTTTACACATATTACGTCCTATAGACCTTGCGACGACCTTGGAGTTAGGTGTTCTTTTTAACTTCTGTTTAACAGAGTAAGAGGTGGCCGAAGTTTGGAGAGGTTTTGTGATTACCAAGGTTATACACTTAGTGGGTGGCTGAGTCAGTCTTAGAAATCATTGTAGACTGAACTATGTACCCGCCCCCCCCCCCCCCCCCACCAAAGACACCTTGAAGTCCTAACTTCAGAATGTGAGTTTATTTGGAAATAGGGTCTTTATAAAGGTAAGCGAGTTAAGATGACATCATTAGGGCGGGCTCTAATCCAATATGATGGTGTCCTTATAAAAAGGGGTTAATTTGGACACAGAGATAGCTATGCACAGAGGAAAGATGCTAACACAGAGCAGAAGGTGGCCATGTGACTGGGGAGATGCATCCACAAGCCAAGGAATGCCAAGGATGGCCAGCCAATGGCCCGGTTGACATCACGATTTCAGATTCTAGCCTCCAGGACAGTAAGACAACATATTTCTGTTGTTTTCAGCCACCCAGTTTGTGGCACTTTGTTATGGCAACCCTGGGGCACTAATCTAGAAACCCAGCCTGAGGCAGATAGACTCTTCCTGAGCCACAAAGTCCGTGACCACATTTTCCCTCTGCTGCCATTGAAGTCCACCTTGGTCCTATGTGGGAGCCTTGGAGGCTGAAGAGGGAGAGAAGGTCTTGGAAGGAATGTCTGGTCCAGCCATGGAAGTTCTCATATCTGTGTCCCCTTCTGCTCCATTGCTTCCGTGTGAGCAGATGTGGTTCTAGCATACAGGGAAGCTCCGAGCGTGCTTGTTAAGTACACGAGGAATTATGCATCAGAGTCGGCCATAGAGGCCTAGCCCGTGAGGCACAGACTGGGGGTATTTGTGGAGGGGTTGGGGTCGAGAGTTTACTGCAGATGCTTAACTAGGTTTCCTGCCTCTGCCCAGGTTTTCTCAGGAGGAAAGAAACTACTCCTTGCCAGTGTTTCTAAAAGTTGGAGAAATTTCAGAATTAAAAAAAAGAAATTCTTAAGTACGTCAATAAAAGGGCTATAAATATATCCGTTATTTCATTGTTATGTGCTGTCCCTTGAGGCAGCCAATCTGATAAGCATTCCAATTTACAACTGGCTGGACAAGGCTTGGAACACACATGGATATGTCGTTTGGCCATCTCAGGAAACAGGGCCAGGCCGTGGTGAGGGCCCTGCTCCCCCTCCAGCAGGGATCCCCCACAGGGGCTGATTTTGGCGGCCTTGCCTGGCTCTCTGACAGGCACGCACTCCCAGCTGCCCCTCACAAACATTCCTGGCTGTCCCCAAAGCCCGGCATTGTCAGAGTGGGCTCAGTGGTCAGTCACACACACCGCTGTCAGGCGGGGTGATTGAACGGGCCCCAGATGGCTCTGATTCCAACAGCAATAGGCCTGGCAGTGCCTGAAATCCCACCACTAGAGTCCATCTGGGCTTGGATCATCCATGCTGGCATTTCCCGATGTTACTTTTGTTTCATTTTCCATTTTTATCTTTATGTGCAGTAGGTAAAATTTAGAAATATAAAAAAGTTAAAAAAAAAAAAAAGAATGATAATCCTACCTCTGGGAAGCAATCAAAAGTAACTTTTAGGCATATTTGCTTCCAATTTTCTTCCAGTGCACTTTTTTTAAACAGCGGAGATCATGTTTTATGTACAATTCTGTGTCTTACATCCCTGTTTCATATCATAAGAGTGTTTTCCTAGCTCATTAAAGACTCTTTGCAAGCACTACTTTAATGGCTACATACTATTCCATTCTATGGATATAGCTATCATATATGATTGGATCCAAGTGATTGAAATGTAGGTTGTTTTGGGGCGAGGGCCAAAGGGAGAGGGGGAGAGAGAGAATCTTAAGCAGGCTCCAGCCCAGTGCAGAGCCTGACACAGGGCTTGAGATCAAGCCTTGAGCTGAAACCAAGAGTTGGATGCTTAACCAACTGAGCCACCCAGGCGCCCTGTCATACATAGTTTTAAATATTGGCAAATTATGATGAATTCTTGGAAGTGGAAATACTAAGTCAAAGGGCATAGATATTTTAAAGTTCTTGTTGTGTTTTGCTTTTTTACTTAAGATGCAGCTTCCTGCTTCTCCCTCCTCACCAGGAGGACACATTTTATCATTAATGCTCCTCTGCCCTGATGACAGCCTGCCAGGACATGGAGAAGCCTTCCCAATTGTGGTGTGGACCCTGGCTGAATGACTATCCAATGACTCCCAGCAAGTTTCAGCCAAAAAGCTACTCTGAAGAGTCATTGTTGCCTCCTTCCCATTCCTGGCAACCTCCACATGACCTTGACCTCCCTGGGATCAGTCCCCATTGACACTCTGGGAGTGCATCCTTCTCAATATGGTCCTGGGACTGTCTGCTTGTTTTTGGGCCAGGCTGGTGCCCAAGACTATGAGCAAGAAACAGCAGGCTCCTGCTTGCTAAATGAGATGATCTCAGCTCCTGTTGGCAGACACCCCGTAGCAACTAAAGGGGAAAAGTGACCCATCATTGCTTCTTCCTTCCCCCAGAATGTGGCAGCCCTTTGGGGATTTTCAATTAGCACCTCACTCTCCAGGCAGCAGGGTGGGAATAGAATGGAGTGGGGCAGAATATGCTCACAGGGGAAACCTAGCTGCTAAGCTAATGTGGACAGTGAACAGTGACCACTGAAGACTGCAAGCCTCAAGTGCATTTCAGCAGGTAGCAGGCTCAGGCTGTGATTTAAATCACAGTGATGGTGGCAGGAAGGCCAGGAGGGGAAAGCCATCTATAAATGAGCATCTAGTATACATCAAACACTAAATGTGGCATTTCATGTATATTAGCATCCTTAATGTTGTCTACACTCCTGAAAGCTAGCAGCTATTTTACCAAGTTTTAGAGAAAAATAAATTGGAGTTCGAAGAAGTTACGTGACTCACCTAAGGCCACAGAGCCAGTAAGCAACCCTCAGGCTTCAGACACAATCTGTCTGCTTCCTACGCTGATGCTCCTTTTAGGTACTAGTGTCTAAAGAAGCTTCTCCTGGTGGACTCTCAAGGCCTCCCTGCTGCTTCTTCCACAGCCAGGTTCAAATGGACAACAGGGTCCTCATGCCAGTGAACAAAGTCTAGGTCCCAGGTCTCTAGCAGACAGATTATGTAGCCCCAAAGACAGATAAACAGAATTACTGCATTTCCAGTCCCACCTTTCCTAGTTCTAGCAGAGAGCTCTTAGTCTTTGGACAGAGTCCATTAAGTCAGGAGGTTGTAGGCACTGGCTTTATATAGCTTGAGTGTGTAAAGTGCCTGGAACATAACACATATGAGCAGATATTAGTTCCCTTTTCCCATTAGGGTCAGATGGCTTTGCGGTTCACTCATCAAATATTTACTAAGCATCTACTATATGCCATCCAGAGTACTTCCTATATAGGTCTGCTACCAGGAGAAAGGAATTAGGGAGCACTCACAGCAGCAAGAGATGTTCTTTCCCATAAGTCCAACTGGCAGGAATGTTGTTCCTTTTGGCTTTAAGAATTCATCAAGAAATGATGATAAAACATTCCCAAACCCAGTTCACAGATCTTTCATTATGTCTTTTTCCAAGGAGTCTCATGAGTATGCTACAAATAACCTGGTGGCTTATTTCAATTAAACTGAGACATTGCTCTCTTGTTGGCACATTTTGCCAAGTGTTCTGGGGTTGCACAGTCTGGATTTACAGGACACCCCCTCATAGAGACTGTAAAGAATGTGATATGAAAAACCAACTTTGTTGCAACATTTAAAAGCAAAATCCAGGTAGGATTTGCCTCTTGGGAAGGGGATTTGGAATTTTGGCCAGTTGTCTACTAGATAATTCAGCTAAGTATTTTTAAACTCGTTAGTTGAATATGTAGTTGAAGAAGGAAGAGATGGAGGGATGATGCATAAGGAAGGGGAATCTATGGGAGAAGGTTATGATGTTATCACAGGATTATCTGGAAGGAGAAAAGCATCCAGCCTCCCTCCCATCCCTGCCCATCACTGCCCTTAGGTGGGGAAGCTGCCTGACAAAGTCTAGAAGGCACACCCTTGAGTGAGTACTACTTGCTGCCATCCTGATAGCTAACACTGATGGGTGGGGGTGGGGGTGGTTAGGGTTGGAAGTGGAAAACTGAGCCAAGGTGAACTGCAAAATCAGATCCTCTCTTCCTGGTATTTGGCAGAGGTTAACAGAAGCTAGTCTGTTACATGGTAGTAGGTTCTGGACTGGAAGGTATGCAGACTGGAGCTTGGTGGTTAGGCTGGGTCCTGAGAAAGCAGACCTGCACTATTTGGAGACAGTGCATGAACCAGAAGAGCAGACAGAAAGAAACCAGCATCACCAGATTGGGAGACAGATGGAGAAGGCAGTTGCTGGTGATAATTTTCCATTTCTAATGAGCCTTGAATATCCTTATTACACTTCATTTCTTTGATATTTGTATTCTTCCAATAAGTCTTCGCTTCATGGAGTTAGCCTGAGTGGCTTGCTGCCTCTGGCCACTCGCGATGTCCTTTCTAAGACACTGGACAGCCGTCACAATCAGCTTCTGCACAACTCTGCTTCAAACTTGCTATTTTGTAATGAGAGAGCATAAAAGCCAACAAACAGTATGCTACCAACAAAAAGATGAATCAAGGCAAAAGTCATTAAAAAAAGCAGAAAAGGCAAATAACAAGGCTGAAATAAAAATGAACAACATAACAATAAAGCTCAAAATAAAAGTTGAGTATGATGAGAGAAGTAGATAAAATAGGAGCCACGGATAAAAGTAAAAGTGAGATCAAAGAAAGCCATTAAATTGTCGTCAGCTGAGAACAATTAAAATACAAGAAACAAAGAACAAAGTGAATACTGAAAGAATATAATCTACAAACTATAAAACTGGGATAATCAGGCAATAAGACAAAATGGATAAGAAGATAGAGCTCATCTGGTCCTGGGGCATATGCCAAAGGGTGGAGTTTCCAAGAGCGAAGACTGTCAGGGCCTTTGTGCTGGGGCACAGGCCTCCCACCACTGTCTTCTCATGGCAAGGGGACCCCAGCAATGTTCTCTGGAGACAGACCCCCAGCTGCTGGAGAGCGGGACATGCATCCTTGCCTCTTCCCTTTTTCCCTCTCTCCTTCAATGTGGGCCTCCTTCCCATGCCAGCCCCCTTGTTTAATGCACCAGAGTGAGATCGCAGCAGATCAGCTGCTCTTCCTCAGCCCCTCCACTACATTCTGTGAACAGCAAAGAGCAGTGCCCATACATATAGTCCATTAGGGAGTCCAAGTGTCAAGATCTAGCACCATACCCTGCCTGCTAGATGGAGAAAGGGAGGCAGAAGGCTAAAGGCCTTGTCTGTCTGAAATTCTGCAAAATGCATAGAAGCTTTGGGTTAGGCTGATATGGCCAGAGGAAATCACTGGGTCAAGAGAGTTGTTTGTGAGCACCTGACCTCCTCCTTCCAACCCTCGCCAGGGTACTGAAAAGGGTCCAACGACCAAAATCAGTCAGGCAATATTGAGATATACTGTGATGCTATCAAAGAGCTCCTTGTATACCAAGGAGACAGGCATGCTATTATGAAGAAGTACTGATTGCATTTATTTATGGGTTATTGGATCACTTAGGCTTTCCATTTCTTCTTGAATCAATTTAGGAAGTTGTGTTTTTAGAAATTTGTTTATGTCAGTTAAATTTTCAAATGTATTGCATAGTCATTTATAATGCCACTTTATTAACACTTATCATATGATGTTCTGTTCTGTCATTCCTACTACAGGTTATGTCTTCTTTTTTCTTCACTTGGTCATCCTTAACAGAGCGTTATCAGTTTTATTAGTATTTTCAAAGAACTAGCAAATGCAAAGAATAGAAATTAATGAAATAGAATAGAGACGTACAATAGAAAGACTCTTTAGGGCAAAAATGATACCTATAAAAATTAGCTAACAAAACAAGAGAGGAAGGCTAATGTTACAAGGATATTTTGTACTAAGTCCTACCAGAGGCCACTCTAGGCCACTAAAGACACACTAGGCATAATGTGAAATTTCAGTTAGGTTGTAAAGAATGGCAATATTTGCACTTTCTGGGAGTGGGTGGTTGGGTGGGTGGAGTCCTGAGCCAAGGAGCAGAACAGACAGGTTGATCAACTTGGTTCTTGTCATAGGGTTTAAGGTCACAGAATTAAACAGTAAACAAGGGCCCCATCATAAAGGGCTGTGATGTGAAAGCCAGGGGGAAGGGTTTTATGCCACATCCTGGAGTTGGATGTGGCGGCTACTGAAGGTGCCTGGTAGATGATGGATGCTGTCCTGAAGGAGGACCTCTCTGCAGAGCAGCAGAGGGGAAAGCATCTGAAAATGAAGACTGTCAGGCAATGGGGGTGATTTGAACCCAGTGATGAGGGCCTGCAGCAGGAAGCCTACAGAGAAAACAGAGAAGGGTCTAGAAGCTGAGCAACCAGGAAAGGAAACGAACTGAGAGCACGTGACATGTCCAGTCCAGAAAGTTCTGGCAGGGATGAGTGGCCCATTTTCATGCTCCAACACTGACAGGGAGCCTCCAGCCTCTTTGCTCTGACCCCTTTCCCTCCTGCTGATTGGGAAGCCAGACTCCACCTTGCTTTTCAAAGAGACGATTATGCTTTCCTGACTTTCCCACTGTTGAAGCCTCACATGTGATAGTGTATGTAGGTCAGAGTGATTGTTCCTTTGCCCTAAAATAGAGTTCTTTCTCTCTTGAGCCAACAGTACTGATTGCCAGTGCCCTGCGCACTTAGAGAGCTCTTTCCCCTAAAGACTCTCTTCACACCCTGGCTATGCAGCCCCATAGCCTGAACCAAGTGAAGAGGGAGAGATTTCTTCTGGCTCTTGCTGTTCCACGTGACAGCACATAAGAAAGCAGCACTCAGAATGGACCTTTTGTGGGAGCAGAGTGAAGCAGAAAGTCGATCGTTTTCCATTTGGAAATGTAGTTGTTAACACTGGGCACGTTTTTAATCCCTGGTGGTCACACAAGCAGTAGGGGAAAGAGGTCATATTTCCCTGATGGCTGAGCTGAGTTTCTCCCAAGAATAAGGAACAATAGTCCTCAAAGTTCCAGTGAGATTCTCTCTCGTATTATCACTGTTGAAATAGTGTTATGACCATTTTTGCTAGAGTATGCTCTGCCATTTCTTAATGGACATTATACACGCAGTTCCCTTTATGGCCACCCATGTTTGGAAAATGCTGACTTAACAATAGGTTTCTTAACTGCAATACTTCTCAGAGCCTTTAATATGCTCATTTATACTGTGCATTTCCAAGAGAACCAGTGATCCAGAGAGGATGCATTCTTGAACTACCTTATTGTAGAGCATCTCAGGCAACTAGAGCTTACAGCATGCCTGTAGGGAAAATGGTCAAAAGGCCATCTCACCTCCATGTTGATGAGCCACCCATGCTCTGAGCGTTGTGTGTCTCTGTGAGGTGAGAGAGACTCGCCTCTCTCATTTGCCTCTCCAACAGAATCTCATGGATGCGATGGGATTTTATTGCATCATGACTGGTGATACCAAGTGGCCTAAAGTTATCGTTGTCAGCAAAATGTGTTGTCTAAGGCCTCTCTCGTTCCCTGCCTTCCCCTTCTTTTCTTTCCTACCAAGTACCCTTATGTTCCCTCTGACAGTTATCCAAATGTCCTCTCATAAAAAGGGGGAGAATATTTCACACTAAGGCTGCTCGCTGGTTACCCACCCATGCAGGCATTCTTCTATCCTCTCATTTAGTCATTTGGAAACAGTCAGTGCTGACTGTGCTGAGTAGAAAGTGAGCTGTAGACCCTGCCCTGGAGAAGATCTCAAGTCCACTGAGAGAGACAGAGAACTAAAAATATAATTACTCTTCTGGGTGATATGCTATGAAAGAAGGATGGACCAAGAGCTTTGAGAGCAGATGAGGGACACCTCACGTGGTCCAGGAAGCATGCATTCGGAGATGGCTTCCAGAAGGAGGTGATACCTAACTGGGGAAGTGAGAAAAGGTGCTAGAGTAGAATAAAGGACATAGGCAGGAGAGAGACACAGAGTGCTATGCTTGGGAGAAGACCATACAGCCCACCACAGCTGAAGAGAAGGATAACTTCAGAGAAGCGACAGGAGATGAGGCCATCAGGGAGGTGGGGACCAGATCAGGGATGTTCTTACGGAGCAAGGAGTGTGGAAGTCATCCTGAAAAAGGGGGGGAGCACTATGTCCTCATCCACTAGGAGTAAACTGAGTTCCTATTACTCTCTCCCTACTCTGGGATTTCTTAGGCTTGGGGCATCTCCAGCTGCTGCACTTCCTTCTCCAGATTCATCCTACGTCCTTGCAGTTACTCCTTCTCCACCCAGATCCCCCAATTACAAACCCTGTCGCCATGCGGGAGTTACTGGCTTGGTCTCTTCAGCCGCCCAAGGCCCATCATGAAGCATCAATGTATTACAACATCTTCACATCCACCCAGGAAGGGAGAGATGGGCATTGTGGGTATGTCCCTAAGGTTAGGGTTAGGTGCAGACAGCACACCCACTTACTGGTGGTGACACCACCTAATGCGAAGCTCCCTGACCACAGATTTGATGAACACGTGCTATTTGGCTATTATACCATAACTGGTTTGATGGGGAAACGCTGAAATTAATGAGTGTGTAGCCCTAGGCTGGTCCTATAACTTTTCTGAATTGCAGTTACTTAGCAAAGTATGAATAGAATTTTCTTCTCAGGCTTTCTTTAGCGGAAAGATGATGGACACTGAGGCTTTAGTCTGAGCTTAGACCAAACCCATCATGCCCAGATATGGTGGCCAACTAGAGTGCAGGACCTCAGGGGCTGATTTGCAAGAAGGGTCCAGGGGCAGCTACCTGGTGGCCTGAAGGAAAGCCAGTTACCTCAGCCTGTACCGGGTGGCATAAACAACAGAAATTTGTCTCACAGTTCTGGAAGCTAGAAGTCTAAGATCAAGGTGTTGGCAGAGTTGTTTTTTCCTGAGGGGCATGAGGGAGGATATACTCATGCCTTTCTCCATGCTTCTGGAGGTTTGAAGGCATTGCCTTATCTCTGCCCTCACCTTCACATGACATTCTCTCTGCATACATCTGTGCACCAATTTCCCCTTTTTATAAGGACATCAGTCATATTGAACTAGGGACCCACCCTACTCCAGTATGACTTCATCTTAACTAATTATATCTACAAAGGCCCTATTTGCACATAAGGTCACATTCTGAGGTACTGGAGGGTTAGGACTTGAGTGAATGAATTGGGCAGGGGGACACAATTTAACCCATAATAGGGAGGAATGTGGGATGACCTATTAAGTTCATATGGGACCCTCTGGGAACTGCAGAACTTTTTTGATGGTTTGCAGCCCAGTATTATGGGCAGCCAGAATATTATGAATATGTATGTTCATAGTATGTTACTAGTGACTGGTGTGGAGGTCTCATTTGCATCAAAGATTGGTGAGGCTTGGGGAAACTCGCTTATGCACAAAGATGCTTGGCATGTGCCTGGCCTCAGTACATGATAGTTCCTTGTCCCCCACCCCCTAATGCCCTGTGCCCCAGCTGACCATGTTTTCTCCTTAATCCTCTGAAGGCTGTTTGCAACAATCTTCCAAGGCCATGTGTTCTAGGCCTAGCTGTCACTTATCTTCAAAGATTAACCTACATGCTGCCTCAGGTCCTGAACCCCTCCACTTCCCAAAGCTCTCTCAGATCCCAGTCTCCAGAGGTACCTGCTGGGACTTCTGGAAGGTAGCCTTACCTGGATCCCTTTATCTTTTAGCAGCTTCAGTGCCAGGGGAATTGCCAGTGAAATATGTTGCCTCTGAGAAGTGAGAAAATTTCTGCAGAAGGTGTTTGCCAGAAAGACAGCAAAAGGTGTTGTTTTCACTTAGCAGGTGTTTAAATTTTTATGAGACACAAACCTGTGGAAATCGCAAACTTTCAGATGGGTGTTTGATATCTAGAGTCCTAATGCTTTCCTGGCCAAGGCACGAGAGGTGGATGGGATGTGTGTGTTGGCTGTGGGTGAGGGGTGGTCCTGGGATTCTAATGGAAACAGTAAGTCCTCATAGGTCTCACATGGTCCTTGCTGGGAGCTGGGTATTGACAAAAACTGTTGAGCTCCCAGAAGATGGTTCTTCATCCTTGAAATGTGATTTGCTCTTCTGTAAGCCCTGAATGGCGCTCTTTACTCAGCTGTGTGTACTTCCCACTTAGCTGGACTTCAGACCACCCAGGGTGAGGGCATGCTGAGTAAATAAAGTTCTCTCAGGCCAGGGGAATTATCTCGCCGTCTCCTCCTTCCTCCTTCAAACCTGACACAATAATCCTATTCTAGAACTACAAAATCAGCACCAAGCCTGGCCATAAGGTTTCCAGGACAATTCCTTTCCTCAATCCCTTTCTTTTTTCCTTCCACAAGTGTATACGGAACATATACTGTGTGCCTGGTTGGTGAAAGACACAGGATGAGCACAAAGCCATCTTGGGTCTTCAGTCTGGTGGGGCAGGCAGCACTCCCAAGCTTTCAACCCAGGACTGCACTTCAGTTCCATGATTACTGACCTTCAGCAGACAGCCTTCCTTGGGACAGTGGTCGACTGCTCATGAGAATCACCACACAGTTTTTACATATACTCGCACCAGGCCTCACCTGAGAGCAACTGAACTCGACTCTGGGGAGAGTGCATACCGTGCAATCTAACGCAGAGTGTAGGTGGAAAAGCCTGCCCCGGGACAGCCTAGGGCCTTAGATAATCTGTTCACACGTCCTATCCCCTGAAACCCATCTTGCTTTAGTTCCCAAGACTGATAGGGGGTTGTTCCTAGGTAAAACATGGAAGCCAACTCTCTGTGAAGCAGGGGCCTCTCAGACTGCAGACATGACCCCACAACCCTATGAAAGTAATTCTTATCAATTCCCAGAACACACATGTAGTCTCACATTTTGTAGCTACCCATCTGTAGTATCAAATGGCCCCCAGAAACAACTTGCAGGGGGACCACTATCTGCTTTGCATGGTGCTCCCCATGGTGAGGCCTGTGTGTCCATCTATAGCCCTGTTCTTCCACGATCTGAAGCTCAGCATTTCACCTCCTGCAGGCAACACAGGGCCAGGTACCAGGAGTGAATGAAACAGGCTGAGTTAAGGACAAACAGTGGTGGAAGCTGGGGCCACAGGAGTGCTAATGCTGGGCCCAAACTGGGTGGACCATTATAACTTCCACTAACGGTGGCCAAGCAGGAACTATGTTGGCATCGAGTTTTTTTCTGAAGATTTTTAAATGAAATCTCTTGGTTTTTAAAAGTGGAAAGCCAATATAATTTTAAAATATTAAAAACAAACAAGCAAACACACCACAAAAACACACTGGGTAATGCAAGTCAGACATGTCAACCGATCAAATTTGGTTTCCAGGCCAAAAGGATAGCAAGCGGTCTGGCCAAGCAGGGCTCTATGCACATACAGACCTTCCATGATAGATCATCACTGTGAGCTGCTGGCCCCCTGGCTTAATTAGTAATGTTAGAGGCAGGAAAGTAATGTTAGAGGCTGGTACCCCTCCACTGCCTGCTGTGACAGACAAGTACGACATTCACAGACACCTGTGATAGGAAAATATCTCTGTCCGGCTCAGTACTGACTTCTAAAAAATTTTTTTAATGTTTATTATTTTTGAGAGAGAGAGAGAGAGAGAGACAGAGAGCGAGCAAGCACGGAAGGGGCAGAGAGAGAGTAAGACACAGAATCTGAAGCAGGCTCCAGGCTCCGAGCTGTCAGCACAGAGCCTAATGTGGGGCTCGAACTCACAGACCACGATATCATGACCTGAGCTGAAGTCAGCCGCCCAACTGACTGAGCCACCCAGGCGCCCCCAGTATTGACTTCTAATGGCTGCTGGTGAATTTTACACAAGACAATTAAATAGCAAGCTATAACAATTGAGGCGCCTAGAACCCAGCTGATGAATTTGTGAATTATTCTTCCTCACGTAAGCGACTGGTCTTACATGTTGCTTGGTAACAGAACAGCCACAATCTGGCCAGAAATTCATTCTCTTACTTAAAAACTGCTACTGACCCTCTACTTGAGATGGGCCTCACCTTCAAGGTCTACATGCTCCTAGAGAAGAAGAGTGAATTGTCAGTTAAAAGGCCTCAATTATGCACTGGCTGTAAGGGAGGCAAGCTAGCCTTGACTATGGAACAAGATGGGGCCACCCACCCTTCTAACTGCTTTCCAGATTGTTTTCATTTCAAGCTCACACAGAACACCGTAAGCAAATCAATGAATGATGATGCTATAAAAAATAAATTTCCATAGCAAATGGAACAGCACGCAGTGCGCACTCTAGAGAGAGAGGGCAACTTCTCTGCTTTCTTACGTAAACAAGGCAGAGGCAGAGGGAGGGTGGGGGCAGAACTTATAGGCCTGGGTCTACCCCAGGTACTTGCATGGCTTTTTGAGGATTCCCATGGATCATCTTGGGGGTGCTTTAAGCACAGGTTGAGACAAGGACTGGTTGTGAATTGACTGCAACTTAGGGAAGATGGGACTATCTGGCTTTGACCCATTGAGTTGTGGGGCTTGACCCAGGCCAAAGATTGTGTCCTCCAGGACCTGGATGTCTCTGGGCCCCATCCTTCCTTTCCCCCAAAAAACGGTCTCCTCCAGCCAGGATGGCTTATGTCCTTCTATGGGGTTATTCCCACATCTGAGCCTCTTCTCAGCATCACAGAGGTCCTGCCTACACCTCTGAACATCTCCCTGCCCAAGACATCTATCTCTGAGGCCAGTTTTAGTGCCATGGAATCTTCTTCTCCAGGAAACCCTTCCAGTCTACTCCAACCCCTTCTGCAGGCTTCTGCACACAAGCATTTATTGTGTGCCTGTCATATGCCACGTGCTGTATCTATAAAATAGCCTCTTTGATTCTCAGCTCAACTCGTAGAAGGTCTCCTTTACAGAAGAGGAAACAGACGGTCAGAGAAGTTCAGCATGAGGTGCGGGCCCACCCAGCTACTAAGTGCAGTTCTAGAATCTGACCTCACAGTGTCCTCCCTCTTCTGTGCCTCGCAGACAATCACCATGCTACTGAGATGGATTCTGGGAGACAGAAATCGGGGAGACCACGGGTCAGAGAAGAGCAGGAGAGTCAGACACGGGGGTACGGGTGGTCATGGCACAGACTGCCAAGGGGAGGAGACAGCTCCTTTTCCATGTGGCCATCTTTCAGCATTTCTGTCAGGAACTATATTGTGCACAAGAAAATTAGGATTTGTTTTAAAATCATTTTAAAACCGACGGAATGGGAAAAGTTATTTGCAAATGGCATATCAGACAAACTCACCAAACTCCACATCCTAAAAACAAATAATCCAGTGAAGAAATGGGCAGAAGACATGAATAGACACTACTCTAAAGAAGACATCCAGATGGCCAACAGGTACATGAAAAGATGCTCAATGTCACTCCTCATCAGCGAAATACAAATCAAAACCACACTCAGATATCACCTCACGCCAGTCAGAGTGGCCAAAATAAACAAATCAGGAGACTATAGATGCTGGAGAGGATGTGGAGAAACAGGAACCCTCTTGCACTATTGGTGGGAATGCAAACTGGTGCAGCCGCTCTGGGAAACAGTGTGGAGGTTCCTCAAAAAATTAAAAATAGACCTACCCTATGACCCAGCAATAGCACTGCTAGGAATTTACCCAAGGGATCCAGGAGTGCTGATGCATAGAGGCACTAGTACCCCAATGTTTATAGCAGCACTTTCAACAATAGCCAAATTATGGAAAGAGCCTAAATGTCCATCAACTGATGAATGGATAAAGAAAGTGTGGTTTATATACACAATGGAGTATTACTTGGCAATGAGAAAGAACGAAATACGGCCTTTTGTAGCAACGTGGATGGAACTGGAGAGTGTTATGCTAAGTGAAATAAATCATACAGAGAAAGACAGATACCATATGTTTTCACTCTTACGTGGACCCTGGGGGAGGGGAAAGGAAGAAAAAAGTTAGAGGGGGAGGGAGCCAAACCATAAGAGACTCTTAAAAACTAAGAACAAAATAAGGGTGGATGGGGGGTGAGAGGGAGGGGAAGGTGGATGATGGGCATTGAGGAGGGCACCTGTTGGGATAATACTGGGTGTTGTATGGAAACCAATTTGACAATAAATTTCGTATTAAAAAATAATAATAAAAAATAAAAAAGAGTCAACCTTAAAAAAAATAAAACAAAACAAAATAAAAGAGATTCATTCTCCTGTCAGAACTTTCTTTCTTTGTTTTTAATATCTTGCCAAATGGAACTATCATCCACCAAATCTTTCGATCCAGAACAATGAGAAGTTTCTCTTTGTTCATCCCTGGTACTTTACATGTACTTAATCCCTTGAATCCCCCCTTGTTATCTCACCATGTGTTTTGGCCTGTCCTCATAATCTCTCACCTGGAGCACCCGAGTGGCCTCCTACTGGGGGTTCCAGCTCCAATCTGGCTCCCCTCAAGCCCATCTTCCATAAAATGGCCAGAAAGTTCTTTCTACAAAGCCAAGCTTGATCTTGCTACCCCGGTATTTAAAATCCTTTTGGGGTTAGCATTTACCTTCAAATAAACTCCAAGCTTTTCAGCTTAGCACAAAAGCCTCTGTCACAGGGGCCCCTGCTTCCTTCCCCAGCATATCCACACCCCAGATACGGGGTGTCTCCCATGCAGAGGGCCTGGTAGAGCCCAGGTCCAGTTTCAGTCTTTTTACTTGTGGTGGGTTCCTCTTTCCGTCCATCTGTGTGTCTCATGTTTACCTATAACCAGTCATGGTCCCAGCAGGAAACCAGAGAGGTGGGTAAAGGGTGTGGTTCCGGTGCAGAGAAACTACAGAGGCTGGGGGAGCCAGGACGGCACCCCTAGGCCTGGATGGGAGTAAGGAAGTAGCTTCAGAGGTCTGAGGCCAGAGGCTGAGGATGGACCCTTTGACCCTTGATCAAGAGCACATCCAGCCTGCAGTGGCCAATTAGGGAGGGTGCTGGGGCAGCGAATAACCTGGTGTCCCTCGATCTCCCTCCCCTGAGCTCCTGCCTGGCTCCATGGGCCGAACTAGCTGGAAACTAGAGAGCAGGGGACAAAGCAAGGCAAGGAAGGGGGGCTCGAAAGGGCAGAGTCACACAAGCCCAACACACTACTCATCTCTTAAAATGCAGCCAGGCCACTTTGTCTGGGAGAGCTTCCTGACCACCCCATCCTCAGGCCAACATGGGTGTCCCTGTGTCTGTGACTTGCTCAGTTTAGGTGCTCAGTGTGGGGGTGTGGGACACACCCATGAATGCATCATTTTAAATTTCACGGGTGACCTGTTTCCCCTCAAATTTGGAATAATAAACTTTACATAGTTACAATTTTCTGCCTTAACTAGGCTTTCCCTGATTGGTTTTTCCAGAAATGCTCACCTGGAAGCTTCCATGGGCCTCTGTGCTTTAGAATTCAGGGTCTGGAGTTTTCCTTTCACCCCTGTGATGCACCGTGTACCGTGATTGCCTCCTCCGGAGCCCAGACAGAAGTAATAGCAGCCCTGCGCACTCGCTACACCCCAGGCCCTGCACTCAGAGCTTACAGTTGAGTTTCCAAGAGGTTCCCAACCATATCCGGTGCCACAAACTCAAGTAGTAAATCTAGGACTGGGATAAATACGTTAGGACCTTCATGCATTAAACAGTGCTATGGAGCCCTCAGCCTCCCCAATGCAAAATATAAAGAAGTAACTCAAAACACTGATGCAAAACTAACGCCCACAATGGAGGATTCTAAGTTTTCGAATTATAAAGTTCTGGGTGCATTTCTCTGAAGCTGAACGTCTCTCCTTATTGTGAATCCCCTTCAGGGTACCAGCTGGGTCCCCTGGCCCTGAGGTGAGGGGGTGGAGTCCAGGTGGTGGGCCCAACACCCGTGTTCTTACCGCCAGGCCCGCTGCCAGGCTGCACAGCCTGCAGAGTGGACTCAGAACCTTCCTGCCTGGCTGCAGGTGGCCACGCCAGTCCATGGGAGCTTGGCTTTGCCTCCCCTCCTGGAGATGTTGCCCAGGCCCCACCCGGTGCTGATTGGACTCTGGGCTGGCCAGTGAGAGCACCCTGGTCATTCCCAACTCAGGTCTTTGCACCTTTGACGCTTCCCAGTCACCAGCTGGCCCCAGAAGCTGGAAGGGAAAAAGCCAAAGACGCAAGAAAGGTCCTAAGTGTACGGACAAGTCTCGAGTAGGAATAATCTGGTGGGAGTTTTGAGAAGAGAGTGATCAGTGCCTGCCAGCAGAGGGATTCTGCAGGTGCTGGGAAGAGACTGTGTCGGAGCTGGTGCACAGCGTGGAGAGGATTCAAGAAGGAATGATGTGAGGGTTTAGGCCCCTGGCAGGCAGGACTCACAGGGGCAGAGGAGAGAGGGAAGGCAAGGGTGCACTAATGACAATGCATGTGGGTCTGACCCCGTGCGGTCGTCTGCAGGCTGTCTGAAGTCAGCGCTGCGTGGCTCAGCCCGTGGCCCACACAATTCAGTGCCTTGATTTTGACTTATGTATTTTTCTTTCTAAATATTTGACAGCTGCTTTCTTAACTGTTCTCTTAAGGCAGAACAAATCCTGTCTCCGGTCCTCCTGCAGCTCACAACTGGTTTCAGAGCAAGGAAGTAATTAGGCTGATTGCTCCAGACTGGGGCCGCTGCCCACACCCGATGGGTCTCATTCTCCTCACTCAGACGGTGTTTCTGTTTACCTGGCAAGGCTTCTCCAGCATGAATCATAACCGGTGGCTTCTGGGCGGGAGGGGCAGAAGGGGGTGGTGGAGACGCTGTGTCCCATCCATCCCGTGGGTGGGTTCTAGAGGCAACGTGTGCATGATGCCTGTGCCTCTGTGACACGTAGCAGCCTAGCATGTCAGGCTGTCCCCGGCACCGTGTTTTTCCCCTCCTGGGCCAGCTGGTCTCCGGCCAGCTGTACAGGTTCTGCAAGTGCGGCTTCCTTCTGAGAATCAGGGTGAGGAAGTGGCCTGGGGCGTGGTCCTCCAGGAGACAGAACACAAGCTCCTGGGGAGACCCCCCAGCTAGGGCATGGGGCTGCACCTCATTTTCTCTCTAGACATTTCCCAGGTGCTTCAGGAAGCTTTGCGAATGGGTTAAAAGTTTTTTTAAAAAGAGAGAAAGTTCTTGTTTTGAACGTGCAGTTGTCTGTTTCCCTATCTCTCCAGAGCACCGAGCCGGGAACAGGGTTTGTCTTGTCTCAGGCACGCAGTGAGCATTGGGTGGACACATGAGAGGATGGTGGGAGGAAGACGGGCTCCGGGGCTTTGATTTTGAAGACCCCTCTCTGGCACCACTGTTCACCACACGTGTGGACTTTGGTCAGTGCTGTCCTTCCTGGGCAATCCCGAGTCGTGCTCATGTTTGGGTGAAGTGCTCATCCTAGGGGCTCTCAGCTCCTTGGGCTTCCTCACTGGATTGTAAGCCCCCTTATTCAGCACTGTGACCCCAGTGTGTGCCCACTGTCCAGGTGGGGCCTGGACAACTGTGGCACTCAATTAGTCTTTGCTGAGTGAATGAACACATGAATGAATGGATTTCTGGTGAGTTGTAGCCCATATTTCCCTCCAAGGTAAGTGATGGCATGGGATTTGAATCAAGCACCTTCCACATGCCCTTCTACAGGTGGGCCTCTGCTTCTATCCTGGACCTCCTCCTGCCTCATTATCCCCCCCACAAGCCCCAGGGGTTGGCCGCTCTTGTCCCCTTTTCCCAATTGCTATCATAAGCTTCTCATGCCCTACCCCTCCCCTATGTCTTGTTTCTGGCACCCTGGACAGGGGTGCCCCGTATTCCTCACTGCTGCCTCTTAAATGACCTTCAAATAGGCACCAGTCTCACATATACAAGTTTTAAGTTGGTTACAACCAGGTCAGACTAGGAGACCAAGTGGCACATGGAGGGGAAAGTAAAGTTCTGGGGACCTTGGGCAGTTTCCATGGTAACTGTTAGTTTCCCTCAAACTCCCTTCCTCAGCAGGAGATGGAGATGGGGCCTTTTGATACCTTAGGACAGAACCCATCAAACCCCAGGTGTCCACTCTCGAAAGGGGCCAATGCCACTCAGAACTCCAGGGATCTCCTACAGGGCCCCCCTCATGGAACTCTGGGTGAATGTGTCTGATGTCTATGATTGCCTTTTTTTTTTTTACCAAAAACATTAAGTTCACCCCTTGGAATTGACTTATGGGAAGGAAGTGGACTAGATGGGCAACTCTTTGAGAACGTGCACCCTGAGGTCTAGATTCGGGACTTAGAAGAAGATGCAGCACAGAAGGACCCTAGAGGGACACTCGTTCATTAAACACACATGGACTTGTGCCAACCGTGTACCAGGCACTGTGGATGGTGCTGGGGTCCTATAGTTTACCCCTTTCGGTTTGCAGATGAGGAAACCAGGGGAGGCTGTCAGTCAGGGACATGGAACTGAAGGTCAGGGTCACACTGAGACTCCCAGTCAGAATCCAGCCTCCCACTCATCTTACCATTCCAACTTGGGCCACTGGCCTCCTGCCCTTCATACTCCCTATCCCCAGTTCATCCTTCACTGAGCCATCAGGGGAATCTTTGTAAAATCCTTGTTAGCCCTAAATTTAGAGTCTGCATTGTTGCCCGTTGTACTCAGCATAGAGTCCCAAAGGATTTTGTTTGCCCTTCCTGTTTTTACCCACCATCCACATCTGCTCAGAGGAGCCCCGTTTGGGTGGAATTCAGGGCAGGGAGAAACAATACATAGACAGGATCCTAACTACGGGTTAGGCCCCACCAACTGGTCAGGCGTCTCTATCAGTGGTCACTGAACCCAAGACTACCATCTATCAGCCATGGTTCGAGAATCAGAAGTTTTGATCTCATTTTTCTTTAACAACTTAATTGAGGTATAATTACAGATCTAAAAATCACCCATCATAAGCGTACACTGCAATGATTTTTAGTAATTTTATAGCAATGTACAACTATCATCGCAATCCAGTTTGAGAACATTTCCATCACCCCCAAGACATCCCCTTTGTGCCTATTTTTAGTTATGTTGGGGGCTTCCAGCCTTCATCCCGGGCAACACCCGAGACAGATCTGCTTTCTATCTCTAAAAGTTTGACTTTCTTGGACATTTCACATAAATGCAATCCTAATATTGTTATAATATGGAATAATATAATAGTCTGTTGTGACTAGCTTCTTTTACACAGCATGTTTTTGAGACTCATCCATGTCATACTGTGTATAAGTAAAGCATTCCTTCTTATTGATCAATAATGTTTTATTGTTTGGGTATACCATATTTTGTTTATTATTCATCAGTTGATGGACATTTTGGGTTGTTTCCACTTTTAAGCTATTATGAATAATGGCACTATTAATATTCTGTATATAGATGTATATTTTTCATACCTTAGATGAATACCCAACAGTGGAGTTTTTGGCTCATATAGTAAGTTTATGTTTAACTTTTTGAGAAACTGACAAATTGTTTCTAAAGTCATTGTATGATCATGATTTCCTCACTCCGACCCTGCAATACATAAGGGTTACCGTTTCTCCACATTCTTGTCAACATTTGTTATTAAGTCTGGTTTATTATTGTTTATTGTTTATTATTATCATTATTACATACATTCTTGGGATGTTGAAGTGGTAGCTTACTGTGGTTTTAATTTGCATCTCCCTAATGACCAATGATGTTGAATACCTTTTCACTTTTCATTCTTAAATCTTCTTTGGTGAGGGGCGCCTGGGTGGCGCAGTCGGTTAAGCGTCCGACTTCAGCCAGGTCACGATCTCGCGGTCCGTGAGTTTGAGCCCCGTGTCGGGCTCGGAGCCTGGAGCCTGTTTCCGACTCTGTGTCTCCCTCTCTCTCTGCCCCTCCCCCGTTCATGCTCTGTCTCTCTCTGTCCCAAAAATAAATAAAAAACGTTGAAAAAAAATAAAAAAAATAAATCTTCTTTGGTGAAATGTCTATTCACACCTTTTGCCTATTTTAAAAATTAGGTTGTCCTACCTCTTATTATTGAATTGTAAGGGTTCTTACATATTCTGCATTCAAGTGAGTCCTTCATCAATACATGATTTACAAATGTTTTCTTCAAGTCTGTGGCTTGTCTTTGCATATTCTTAATGATGTCTTTTGAAGCAAAACCGTTTTTAATTTTGATGAAGGTCAATTAACTTTTTTTGTAGATCATGCTTTTGGTGTGATATCTAAGAATTTCTTGCTCAATCCAAGGTCATGAAGATTTTCTCCTGTTTTCACCCAAAGGTTTATAATTTTACCTCTTACATTCAAGTTAATTAATGATCCATTTTGAGTTAGTTTTTGTGTTTATTGGGACGGATCCATATTCATCACTGTTGTATGTGGATATCCAATTATCCTAGCACCATTTGTTGAAAGAACTACCCTTTTCCCCATTGAATTAATGTGGCACCTGTACTGAAAATCACTTGATCACAAATGTAAGGGCTTATTTCTAGACTTCCAATTTTGTTCCACTGATATATATTCCTATCCTTCCAACAGTTCCCCACTGTTTTGATTACTGTAGACATAGTAAGTTTTGAAATCACAAAGTCTAAGTCTTCCAACTTTGTTCTTTTCAGAATTGTTTTGGCTATTGTGGGCCCTTTGCATTCCCAGGATCACCTTGTCAATTTCTGCAAAAAAGCCTGCTGAGATTTTGATAGGGCTTGCATTGAATATGTAGATCCATTTGTGAAGAAAAGCCATTGTGGTAATGCTGACTCTTCCAATCCATGAACTTGGAATGTCTTTCCATTTATTTAGGTATTTTTAAATTTTTTCTTAGCAATGTTTTCACAGTTTGCAGTGTACAAGTCTTGCCCTTCTTTTGCTAAATTTCTTCCTAGGCATTTTATTATTTTTGACGTTATTTTGAATGGAGTTGTTTTCTTAATTTCTTTTTTGGATTGTTCATTGCTAGTATATAAAAATACAATTGACTTTTTTACATTGATCTTGTATCTGCAAACTTGCTGTACTTGTTCATTAGTTCTAGAATTTTGTTGATTCTGTAAAATTTTCTACATTCTGTTTTGTGTTGTCTGTGAATAAAGATAATTTTTACTTCTTGCTTTCCAGTCTGAATGTCTTTAATATCTGTTTTTTGGTCTTATTTAACAGGCTTAGAAACATCAGTTCAATGATTGGAGTGGTTGGAGTGGGTATCCATACCTCATTTTCATTTTTTGGGAAAGGCTTTCAGTCTTTCACCATTCGATGTGTTATTAGCTATAGGTTTTTTATAAATGCCCTGTGTTAGGCTGAGGAAGTTCCTCTATTTTTCAGTTCAAGTGGGTGTTCAATATTTTTACATGCTTTTTTTTTTTTTTTTTTTTTTTTTTTTTTCTGTTGAGATGACCATGTAGTTTTGTCCTGGCTAATTTTGCCCATGTAATAAGATGGAATATTACATTGATTGACTTTTGGATGTTAAACCAGCATTTTATTCCTGGGATAAATCTGACTTAGTCATGATATATAATCTTTTTTATATATTGCTGAACTTGAATTTTGAGTATTTTGAGGATTTTTGCGTCGATGCTCAGGACAGATAATGCTTATGATGTCATGAGTCAGTTTTAATTTCTTGTGTCTTTTGGGGGATTTAACCATTTTGTTGAAGTTGTGTAATCTATTGGCACAGAATTGTTCATAATGTTTCCCCAGTTTGTTGTTTGCCTTTGGTCAATTTTCAGAGTCCTGAAACGGTTGTTTGGGACAATTTTTTTTTCCAGTTTTATTGTTCCTTCTTGAGGAGAGTATTTGCCAAGCTCCTTATTCTACTGTTCCAGAAGTCACACCGTTCTCTTCTCCTTTATACCACATCCTCATTTCTTGGTGAAGGAGACTTTGTGTAGGTGACCATTTCAGACGTTTGAGTTTTTATTAAAATGACAACTCCCCTGTGAGAGCTTTCTTGGTCACTGTCATCTCAAATGCCTCTCCCCCTTCCGGGTACTTATTATCATGTCAGTCAGTGGTATTTTATCTTAGCACTTATCACTATCTGAATTTATTCTATTTGTTCAGCCACTTTCTCACTTAGTTACCATCCATTTCTCACTCCAGGCCCACCTCCGGCTTCCCTGCCAGAATGTTACTGCCATGCAAGCACTGGCTGTCCTCAGTTCTCTCCACAGCACGGGGAGGAACTCAAAAAACATCTGCAGGTGAATGAGTGAAGGAATAAAGCAAGGAAGGAAGGATTATAGGAGGAGATAAGGCCTCAGACCTGGGGCCCTCAAACCACTCCAGAGTGGTGATTTTCTAGTCCGCTGTTCTTTCTAACTAAATTATAAACCTGTCCCCAGGGTGGAGGTGGGAGGAACTGTAGGTGGGCAAACTAATGTGTACTGAGCTTACTGCCCATAGAGAGGTAGGGGGCATTTCTACACATTTCAAAGCCTCCCTTGCAGTCAGGCTGGGACCAGATTACTAGTTCCGGCCAATGGAATATGATTGGAAGTGAGTCTCTTATGCCTCCACCATCATTACTCAGCAAGATAGATATTATCGTCCCCCTTTAAAGATGAGGCTGTCGAGGGTCAGAGGTGAAGTCATATGATCAACCTCACCCAACTGATCAGAGGTGGAGTCAGCCCTCCTTTTACATTTCCTTCAAAGGGTTTGAGATCCTGCTGTGTTTTCACTGTTCTAGGAAACCTACATGGGGGTAATTATGTCATTAAGTTATTATAAACAATTAGCACCATAGATGGTTTATTGTGAGTTAGGCAGAGAATCAAAAGGCCCATTTTTTTTTTCCTTTTCCTTTCTGAATGTGAGCACACATAATGTTTAGCATCAGTGCAGCCCTGGCTAACTATCAAAATGATTTTTACACTGACAATTAAAATTTAAGACAGAAGAGCTAGGCGAGTGCAGAAATGGTTTCATTTTGTGACGTTCAGGGTTTAAATTTAAGCCTTGTACCGGGCCCTTCACATGCTTTTGTTTGTTCACTCACTCATCCACCAAACATTTTTTTCTGGTTTGACTTTTCCTCTACCAGGGATGGCAGGGGCGGGGGGCGGGGGGGGGGGGGGGTTGCAAAGATGAGGAGACTCAGCCCCTGCCCTGAAGAGTTCAGAGTTCAGAGGGACAGCCAGAATAGAAGTCCGTATTTCCAAATATACAGACATACAAATACCAGCAAATAAACTGCTACCTCCTGTTGCTGCATTAATTCCCCGGGGCAGCATCTGGAGCAGATGTTGTGGGTGGGTCATGGGTAATTGCAGACTGACAGACGACACCTTGGAACAATAGGATCTTTGCTCTTGGCATAGATGCCTGGATATCAGAAGGAGGTTTGGTTGCTGGCCCTACCTGGGAGGGTGACCTGGCTGTCACCTCTGCTCTTGGGTTTATTCTGCCTCTAAATCGGCCTCTCCCTCCCCAGGTGCACGTCATCTATATCACTGAAAAACAGGGCTCTTGTCCCACCCCCAGACTAAAAGGATCAAAATATGGGTGTTGCAGGGTTAGAGTGGATGGGGTGGGGGTGGTGGTAGAAGATTGGTATTTCTGAGAAAGCTTGAAGGTGACAGTGATAAGCTGCCAGAGTTGAGAACTAGAACGATACGAATCTAGAATAATCTCTGGGGCCCACTCCAGGTCCGTGCAGATTCAAACATGCAAGGTATGACCCAAGAAAGGCTCACAGTTCAAGGGCACCTGGGTGTTCAGTTGGTTAAGTGTCTGACTCTTGATTTTGGTCAGTTGGTGAACCAACAGTTGGTGAGATCGAGCCCCTTGTGCTGACGGCATGAAGCCTGCTTGGGATTCTTTCTCTCTCTCTTCCTCTCTCTCTCCCTGCCCCTTTCCCACTTGTATACACGTGCACACACATTCCCCCCCCCTCCCAAAATAAATAAATAAACTTAAAAAAAGGGTCACAATCTGGAATCATATTTCCATGGCTGAAAGGCATTCCTCAGCCTTGTCTTTGATATTGCCTTATGTTTTCCTAAGTGCTTTCCTATTCATTAAAGGAATGATCTTTAAATACTAATACTGCAGCAAGACAGGTATTTTAGATATTTCATAGACAGTTCAGAGTCTCTCCCAAGGTTACCAGCTACTGAGTCGCTAACTGGAACCAAAACGCAGACAAGCTGAGGACCCCAGCCCAGAGCGGAGTCCAGGAGCTCTAACTGGTCCCTAAAGCCAAGAAGCTTTACGAAAATGTTTTCAAGGGGAGGTGGAGGGGGGATGGCCACATCTCCCCACCACTCTGAGAGATAGGAGGGCCTGGTTTCACAGGATTCTGAGCAAGGAGAGACCCATCATTGGGCCATCTTGTGACACACAGAGCACAGGGAGTCCCGGCCTGCCCAGCAGGTGCTCCGCCAGCCCTCAGCTTTGATGAAGGAAGTGGTGGGAACAGCCTCCCTCAGGGCCAGCCTCTAACAGGAAGAGAAGTTCTTGCTAGGGCACTTCACACTTAACCCCTTGCTATTGGCTAATGGGCTGTCAGAATCCATAAGAGAGTCTGCATTTCTGCCATGCAATCCAGAAATGTATATTTTCCTCGATACTAAGTTGCTGAGGCTGATCAGCCCAGCATTGAATTTACAGTTCAGACGGAGAAGTCTGAGCCTCCGGAGCACCCTCGTGACCCTTGGCCAGGGTGCGAATAATAGTGTCTAGAGGCCTCCAAACCACACCCCTCTGCTCTCTTCATGAGACATCTGGATCCCAAGTGTCCCCATCCCTGAATGTCATTCTAAGGGCACACGGAGAGAGTAAAAAATGAGGTAGACCATAGAGTCTCCGCTCAGCTCTGGCCGCTACAAGCAGAGTGTCCTGAGGCCTTTTCTCTGTCCAGGCTCAGTGTCTGTCTGTGCTTGCCTTCCTCACACAAAGAGACAGTTTTGGGTTAATAAGACAAGTGCCAAAGTGACAAGAATAATAACACTCTCAATGCTGGGGAGGGGGTACATACCCAAGGCACCCACCCAGCCCAGGTTAAGGCCAGGAAGGCTTCCTGGAGGAGATGGCTGAGCAGTGGGGACGAATGCACAGGAGGTGCTCCATGATGCTTGGTGGGGGTGGGAGGGCTTGCACAGCTATCAGAAGCCTCCTGGTGAGGCCTTGCCCTGTTCTACAAGGTGCCCATGAACTTGCATTCTGTCTTTAGAGAATGCTGGGAGAGTCATCTCCCATCACAGCCAACATCTTGGGTGGAGTGGCAGGTGGTAGGCCTGAATGATACCTGTGATTCTCATATTTGAGACAGGTAGGGTAATTTGGGGCAAAAGGTCTTCTGGGCAACACCCAAGACTGGGCCTCAGGAGGCTCTGGGGCTCTGGGCTTCGATCAAATCCTGCTCTCTTCTAGGCCCTTTCGCTTTCCTGCCAGGGCCTGCTGGGCACCGAGCATATCCGTCTGAGTGTGCAGGAGGGCTGCAAGCCCCTTTCTCCCACATTCGCCCTCTGCCAGGTCCCGTCCGATTGTAAGCAGTGAGCTGCCCTGCCTGGCCCTGCATGTGGCTCCCTGGGAGGCTGGAGCCAGCGTCACCAAGAGAGCAGCCCGGCACGCTCCCAAGAGGGTTCGTCGTCTTGCCGTCGACAGCTGGACCTCCGGGGAGGTTCTGCGAGGCAAGAGGAGAGGAGGACACTCCAGGTCATGGCAAACCCCTCCGAGCAGGCCTCTGTGCGTGAACCTTACCCCTGTGTGTCTGGAGATGAAGGAGTAACTGGTGTGACTGCGTGCGTGTGCGTCCGTGGGAAAGGTGGTCTGGAGCACATGCCCACAGAGGTGGCTCGGATGCTGCTGGTCCAGGGGCAGCATTCGGAAACGTGGGGTCAGTCGGTCTTTCTAGCTCCTTCTGCCACGGCAATCTCTCACCGCCAGATAGAATATCCCTTGGAGAGTCACCGCTGTTGCCACTTTGGAAGATGCGCTGCACCAAATGAATTTAATTGGCAACATTTCAGACCATTTCACAAAAACTGAGGTCTGTCAGACACCAGCTACATCCCTGACCCTCTGCTAGGAACTGTAGCAGAAAATACCTTATTTCCTCTCCGTTTTCCAGACTGAGGTTCAGGGAAGTGACCCGCTCAGGAACTGGCAGGTGTTACGTGGCTGAGCTGAATTCAAAGCCTGGACCTGCCGTGCCTTTTACTAACTGGCACGGGGCCAGGTTCCTCCGTAAGCCTCCATTTCCTCATCGGCAAAATGGGCGTGCCTACCACATGCTGGTGCACCCTTAGGACTGAGACAGGACAGGTAATGTGGCCGGTTCTATGAGTAATTGTTAACCCAGTTTATGATAATTCTCAGTTTTCTTTACCCTTTCCATCGTCTGAAATGATAATATAATTGTTAGGGTAATATGTTTTAAAGTTTTTTTTTTAAGTATTTATTTACTTAGAGACAGAGCACGAGTGGGCGAGGAGCAGAGATGGAGGGGGGAGAGAGAGAGAATCCCAAGCAGGCTCTGTACTGCCAGTGCAGAGCCCGACATGGTGCTCGAATTCATGAAACTGTGAGATCATGACCTGGGCTGAAACCAAGAGTCGGATGCTTAACCGACTGAGACACCCAGTTTTCCTTTTGAGGACAGTTGTTTTCCTAGGTGTCACCCAGCGCAGGTCCTTGTAGGGAAAAGCCCTCCATCTTGTCTTAGCTCGTGGGGAGTTTTACCAGTCATAGGTGCTGTCGCTCCTGGACACCTTTAGCGAAAAGCCCAGCGGTGGCTTGCTTTGTGAATCCAGTCCTGATCGGTCCATTGGGGCTGATCTCTCGCTCTGCTGACTCCCAGAGCATTTTCTGCTCCCAGCCCCCTCTGCTGTTCGTCTTTGATTTCCAATAGGCATTGAGCTGTGGGTCCAAGGCTCTGTGTCAATCTCTTCCCTGGAGGAGCTCACACTCAGTGGGAGGAAAAGACGGTCAGGATTCAGGGTGGTAACTGCTAGAAGATGGAGATACTGCAGGTAGGGAGATGGTGAAGTCTGAGCTGTGTCATCACTAGTGGGGGTTTTGCTAGATGCTCAAACAATATTATGGTTAACTTTTCATTCATTCGTATTCAAAGACAAAAGCCCACATTAATTCACATTTTCCGAAGGCAACGCACAGGTGTTCACTTAGCAAGGAAACAAGAGCAGCCCTTGACTGGAATAAAACGCCTCCCCTGTGACGTCCTGGGAGTGGGAGCTGCCACGGGTGGGAGATGCCGAGCAGGTCTGATAGCCCGGCCTGCCTCCTGCCACGTGCCCCGGGGTTCCTTTCGACCTGCCTGACCCACGACGGGGGAGTGTGTTGCACAAAAGCTTCCTTCTCCAAGATGCCTCCAAACTTCTCCCAGGCTGCCCCCGACCACACTGGGCCTTCACCCCGGTGATTCGGCAGCATATCCTGGCTGCCTCAGCATTGGGTCTTGCTCCGTGGGCAAGCCCTTTACCTACTGGGCACCCTCTGTGTGGCAGATGCCATGCTAAATGCCAAGGGCATTTTCCCCTTTTTCCCTCACAACAATCCTATGAGATTGACATTAACATTCCCATTTTACAGATAAAGAAAGCAAGGCTCAGATGACCAAAAAAGCGTGTGAAATGACAAATTCCCTGCACCCAACTATTTATTCAGCAGAGTAAAGACTCCCATTTAAGTTTAAAAAATTAAATGAAAAATGCCATTCTTAAATAAGAAAGGCCAATCTAAGAAAGGCAGTTCCTAAGCTCGCGCACGGTTTAATAGCAATGCCACTTTCTGTAAAACACCTGGGACTTACCAGTTAGCTTATCTGTCTTCTGACAACACGGCGAGGGGTGGGTGTGAGGCCTCCCCCTACCAGCTCATTCTAGATCCCACAGGGAGAGTCCCAGTCTGGGGCTGCTTCAGACACCTGGGGGACTATGGCACAGGCAGGAGCAAATGGTGGCCCCTGAAGGGTGGGTGCCGGTGAGCAGGAGGACACCCATGTGGCATCGGGGGTGCCTTCTCCACGAGTGCCTCCAGGTGACCGCTGGCCTGGTAGAGGGTGGGCGCGAGAAAGCAGTCTCTCTCTTGGAGACTCCTCACAGAAAGGAGTTATGAGATGTGCCTTTCCGAGCTCGATTCCCACCCACCACGGGCCAGCCCTAACTCATCCTGACCCGGCGGGGCACGCCCTTCCACGTGCAAACAAGGACACGCACGTGGCTCAGTGCAGGCTGGGGTTGTATCTCCTTGGAAGCAGACTCTCCTAGAGTCTCAGGAGCTGTCCGTGGGGCTGCGGGGAGTCTGGAGGATTGTGGAGCAGGCACAGTGCCACCAAAATGCTAGGACACTCGTCGCTGTGGGTAAGGTGGGTGCAGTCACAAATGGAGTGACACAGAAATAAAGTTTACACGGTTGCCACGGGGGTGGCAACATGGTGGGTAGAAAGGTACCATCCGCTGCCGATGAAAGGAGGAAAGTTTCTGCACAATTTTAAAGGGCATAAAGTAGCCACAAAAGATACATAATCTTACAAAGCTAGACACACAACAGAAGGCCATACAACCCATTCCCAGACTGTCACCAGCAAGACCTGCACTGAGCCCCCTTCTCCTTCACAGGAACATTAACTTAATCTTTTAGAGGCAAACAACAGGAGGACCTCCAACCAGCCTAGACCAGTTTGAGCAGGATCACCGATGCATACCTGCACAGATGGACCATGGAGTGTCTGGTAACATTCATGACAGCATTCAAACCTCTGCCCAAGGAGGAGTGCAAATCTCATTTACGTAACATACGATGCGTGTTGAGGCATATTTCCTGAGTACGCATGTGCAACCTTTTACCCGCCTCTACATATGCTGACCAAACTCCTCTTTCTGAATATTCATCCTAACCTTAAGTAAAAGGAACCTACTTACCCTTGTTTGGGGAGTCACGGCTTTGGAAGTTATTTCCCCATGATCTTAGTGACTGCAGATAAAGTTTCCTTTGTGTAACAAACCTACCTGGTGTAGTTTTATTGGTGACTCACCAAGGAGTGACCCCTTGGAGTGTTAGTTCAGTTACAAGATAGAAATTCAGTATCCTTGGGTGGCCCAAAGTTCGACCCTGATCGGTGCAACTGTGAATGATACCGTCATCTGGCGGCAGGGCACTGTCAGGTGTCAGAAACTCCACTGGCCGTTTTCAGGAGGGTCCTTCCTAACTATTTCCAGCCTCACCTCCTCCACCTCTCCTTGGGCCTAGT
Organism: Acinonyx jubatus; assembly: GCF_027475565.1. NCBI lineage: Eukaryota > Metazoa > Chordata > Mammalia > Carnivora > Felidae > Acinonyx > Acinonyx jubatus. Next base: position 121,086,180 of record NC_069384.1, read on the forward strand.
TACAAAGGTTATGTGCCTACTTACTCTCCATATGCAAGGAACAGGCCAGCACATTCCTGAGTGGTTAATGTGTGATGGATGCAGAGGGACTGTTTTCCCAGGCTGACTTTTTCAGTAAGCTCTGCCTTGAGACCCACCTTTGGTCCACTCGTGGGGTTCAGGGTCCCTGCTGTCTGATGCAGCCTCAGCACTTAGGGATCACCAGGCAGTCTGTCTGGTTGAACCCAGGCAAAGATGGACGACAGCACCACATGGCATTAGTATCATTACTCTTAAAGTATTGCTATTTAGAAGTGAAAAGGAAATCTACAAGTGGCCCGGAGTAAATGCGTCATGATCATTATTTGTTAATATTTTACGGAGGCCATCTGGGTAAGCTTTGGAGCTGCTGGCAGAGGGCAGATGTACTAGTAAGCAGCCTGAGTGAGGCAGAGGTAGCCCCCTGAGAAGATGGAGCCAGGCTGAGGATGCCAGGAGGTTGGGTGGAAAGAGATGAATTCCTCTGCTCTGAAGGAGATAACTGGTCCCAGTCAGCAAAACAACAACACAACCAACAAAATCCCTAAAACCTTTCAATAAACAGTATAGAGGTTCCTCAGAGAGTGAAAAATAGAACTACCCTACAATCCAGAAATTGCACTACTAGACATTTACCAAAAGGATACAAAAATAATGATTCGAAGGGGCACATGCACCCCAATGTTTACAGTAGTGCTATCAATAATAGCTAAATTTTGGAAAGAGCCCCAGTGCCCGTCGACTGACGAATGGATAAAGAAGATATGGTATATATATACACAATAGAATACCACTTGGCAATCAAAAAGAATGAAATCTTGTCATTTGCAGCAACGTGGATGCAACTCGAGTGCATTATGCTAAGCGAAATAAGTCAGAGAAAGACAAACACTATATGATTTCACTCATGTGGAATTTAAGAAGCAAAACAGATGAATGTGGGAGGGGGAAGAGAAAGAGAGGTAAATCATAAAACAGACTCGACTATAGAGAACAAACTGAGGGTTGAGGAGGGAGGAGGGGAGGATGGGTTGAAATGGGTGATGGGCATCAAGGAGGGCACTTGTTGGGATGAGCACTGGGTGTTATATGTAAGTGATGAATCACTAAATTCTATCCCTGAAACCAATATTACAGTGTCTGTCAATGAAGTGGAATTTAAATAAAAACTTGAAAAAGAGAAAAAATGGGTATAATTTTAAAGTGTGGCTTTGAGTAAGCGCCGGATGCTGCTGGCAGGGCCAGAAGAGAAAGTGCTGCTATGTTTCTTAGAGAATCTCTTAAGGCTTTAATGAGTAAGTAGGAATCGCTGTTAATTAGCGCATCCATTGTCTGAATGCAAATACGGCTGCTAATCCAGCAGCTTTGCTCTAAGTACACTCACTGTGTCCTTGTTTACAAGGTAATTGTCCCTAGAGTCCTTGTTGTTTATAAATTGTTACTGGGGGTGGGGGGTGAGGAGATTCTTAATAGGACTTCCAGGAAACCCTGGTCTTCTGAGCCCAGCTGGGTATTGAAGGAAAACATGGCCTTGGTTTTAGGACAAGGTCTCAAGGACCAAGGACCTTATGAGAAGGAGGTGAGTGACAGGACTCTCCATTACACCTTCACGATCCCAGCACCTACCCTTTGTGACTAAGTGTGGACTCAACAGTAGGCCTGGGACCTCCCTTTGCCTTTGATTAATAAAGGATATCAATAATAATTTTATAATCAAAAGCTATCATTTATTGAGTCCTGGGAAATGCACTGTCTCTTTCTACTGTCACAGCACCCCTCTGGCCAGGTCCAATATTATTTTTATTTCTGAAGCAGGAAAACCAAGTGTTAGTAAGACTACTTCAGCCCTCTCAGGTCGCTCATTGGAATCAGAACCAGGTCATCTCCTTTTCTTGCCCAGGTGTATTATTCAGGTACACTTGTTGCTACAGGTAAAAAGATAGTCGATTTCCTCCTGAGTTATCCAGCTTTATTCCTCTTTGTATAGCCAATACTCCCATACTAGTGCTCCAGGAATTTTTACTCACTTCTTCCTCCCCAAATACAACACGTGAGCTCAGGCCTCAGTGTCTTTTCACTTGCTGTTTTCCATACTGCAAACCTACTAGGAAAATAGCACCAAAACTTGGAAATAAGTTAAAAAGGTGATTCTGTGACCCTTTAAGTTTATCCTGGAGCAGAGGTCAAGTGTAGATTTCAGGCCAAATCCAGCCAACCACTTGTTTTTATAAATAAAGTTTTATGAAAACACAGCCACACCCATTTATGTAAATGTTGTCTAGGGCAGCTTTTTTGCTGCAATGGCAGAACTGAGTAGTTACGATAGGCACCTTATGGCCCACAAAGCGTAAAATATTTACTATCTGGGTCTTTATATAAATGTTTTGCTGACCCTTGCTGGGGTCGGGGGGCTTGACCGAATTTTCTTCACTATTTACTATCAATTAGGGCCCGGATATTTTGTCTTCTATAAAAGTTAGAGGTTAACTTACAGAAAACTGATGGGGGCGGCGGATGCTGGTAGAAAGGATTCTCAAAAGTGATAGTTTTATTTCCCTGAAGAAATTACCTAGCTTTGCATCTCATTTACCTATCTCTTCTCAGCATTCCTTTTTAGTTTTTGCACACTATATAAGATACTACTTCTCATATTTCTGTGGCACTGATTTTGTCATCTTGCTGGTTCCGCCATTGAGAAGTTAAATAAAGCTCTGACACATTCTCTCTTTCTCCACTTTTAGCACTTTATTTTGACGAGCTCTTCCATCCACTTCCCATCACACTTCAGCACTCATGTGGGTCGTCCCCTTTTCCTGGCTACCCGTCCATCTGTGCACCTGAAGCGTCCTGAGGGCACTTTCCCCGGCACTAGTCCTCTCCACGTGGGAACGAAACAAGGCCTGTCCGACAAACAAGCACTACACCTACTGCAGGGCCTGAAGAAGAACGGGCTCGGCTGTGGGCGGGATTGGTGTTGAGGGATCCAGGGGTTTGCTTCACCCCTGATCAGCCTCTCCACAACTTGATTCAATGACTTCCACTCTCTTGGGTGAGTCATGTCTCCCTTTAGAACTGCCAGGATCCCTGGGCTTCAGGGACCTGGAGTCAAAGGCAGAAAATCATGCACTACCTGGACAAAGGAAGATACCAAAGTAAGTGCCGCATTAGGTGCATTCTGTCTGCAAAAGGCTAACATAAACTCAGAAGCATGTTGTTAGGACATCTGGGAAGAAAGAACCCAAGAAGTTCCTATCAAAGAAGGAGTAAGTGGGTAAATGCAACCTAATCACAGGCAGCAGCCACTGTTCCCGTTTTGAGATAATACCACGTCATCGATACGCTCATTATTTGATGTGTCCTTCAATGTCTTACTTGTGAAAACATAAAACATGTAGAGGGGCTTTCCCAAGTCACACCCTCTCCTTACCCCACCTCCTGTTTTCTCCATTAGATCTAGTCCCTCAGCACAGGACATCCAGGAACCCTCCAGCCATGGCAAAGCTTGGCGCTGAAGGAAGACACCTGTAACTGGCTTTTTAGCTTCCATGTAATCCCTGCCTTTTCAAGTTCGTTTGCGTAAGTGAAACTCCTCCAGCTATTGTTACCTTCTGAGATTAGCATGGACTTCCGGCAGGCTGTGTTCTTGGCATTAATAAAGAAAGACTTGGTTTGGGATGGATGTGTTCCTTTCGGCTTTCCAAAGTCATTATCTTTCTTCCTGTCCACCCCCACGCTAAGCTGCCACCAAGCCAAGAGGCTGAACGGCAGTTGTTGCCGTCAATTCACCTTCCTTGGGGATTAGAGCACACGTGTGTAGAAAAAGGTTGGCCAGTCCACAGCGTCTGACTGACTCTTGGCTCTCCTTCTTGGACTTCAGGCAAAGTTTCGAAAACTGTCATCCAAATGACCCCCTCAATCTTATGGGCGGTGTCCACAAGGCGAGAGGCAGGGAGAGTCAGAGAAGACTTTGGAGAGAGATACCTTGATGCAAAATGTGCAAAATGCCGGTGCTCTGCTCACAAGCCAGCCATTGGCATGGAGTGATGGGGAAGCCTGCAGATGCTTACTCTACCTTAACCACATGTATTAGTAGAGTTTTGTTATAGAGGGAAACTTGTACCTGGAACCAAGGGGGGAAAATAGCCAGCAAACGGTAAGTGGGGACTTGTTACTTCAGTTCTAGAGCCTGTTGTCTCGCAATTAAATTCAAACACCTGGACTCTTAAAAGGCTGAGTGACCATTTCAAACTTTTCAGTTCACAGATTTTGGGTGTGGCCATTCCCAGCCCTCATACGTCACTCATTACTGCAGCTGTAGATTAGGCTCCCACTGTAACGCCATCTATGATCTTCTGGGTGAATCTACAGGATTGTATAAAAAGCAACCAACCAATGTTTCTTGAATAAATGAGTGGATCATTCCTATTGGGAAAGGATTTTCATTTTACAAAGAGGAACATGGGCTTTTCTCCTAAACTAAATTCCTTCAGTGCATTCCAAAAGTAACTGGATTCTGACCCAGTGACAAAGTAGAGCGTACATTTGCGGTATAGTATGAGGGAAGTACAGTCAGCCAAAGTAATGACTGACAGTCAGTCTTGGCAAAGTCACTGCGACCCTATCTGTGCCATAGCAGGGAGGAAAAAGAGAGGACACAGAGGAGGGGGGTGGGAGAGCAGGGGGAGAGAGTGGCTGGAGTTCTTGACCTCAGGGAATTTACCTGTAGGCGTGCGTGTGATGACACAACGAGACCCTTAGGGAAGGAATTCTCTCCAGTACAGGTTACACAGCAGCAGAGCTGACCTCACATATTAGACGGATTAGGCCATTATATATAGGGTATGCCTTAATGCCTCATGTAAAGCTTTCCCGTATGACATTGTTTCCCCTATCTGCTACTGTGGCTTACCTTTCTGTCAGTGGGGGCAGGGGGCAGTCTTTCATTTCTTAGAGAAATTTCAAACTGTGAATCTCTGAGAGAAAGAAAAATAGTGAAACTCACGCTGAGGTGCAAATGACAGATAGCAGATCCCTTCTGGATCCAGGGCGGACTGGAGCAGGTACGTGGTGGGGAGGAGAAGTACCCAGACTGACACGGACACCAGGGCAGAAAGGAGAACGCAAGGTGATTGAAGATCGTGTTTGCTGACTGACTCTAAATTGAGGCATGAATATAAAAGTGATCAGAGAAGGGAAACGTCCTTGGTTTGGGGCTCTTGTGCTCCAGTAGTGAAACTACAGAGTTCAACCTATCCATCACGGCTGGGGGATTAGACTGAACAGTTTCGTTTCTATCTGACAGTTTGAAGCCAAAGAACTAGAGCTATGCCTCATTTTGGTAACTTCACCATTTAAAAATTCTTTTTCTTTTAAGTTTATTCATTTTTGAGAGAGAGAGAGACAGAGCATGAGCAGGGGAGGGGCAGAAAGAGAGAGGTAGACACAGAATCCAAAGCAGGCTCCAAGCTCTGAGCTGTCAGCACAGAACCCGACATGGGGCTCGAACTCACGAACCGAGAGATCATGACCTGAGCCAAAGATGGAAGCTCAACTGACTGAGCCACCCAGGCGCCTCGGTAACTTCACCATTTAAGAGAACTTTTCCAAGGGCCGAAGCTCTATAACTTGACCATAATTGATTACCTTTGCAAGTCTAGGAGATGGAGCCAATACCCAATACCTGTACCATCATACTTCCTTTCTACCCAAGTGACAGTCAGTACTAATTCATCATGGCATCCTCCGTACCGAGCCAATACTAGCATCAGAATCCTTCTCAACCCAGCTTTCCAAGTTGCCAGAATTAATCGACTGAACTTGGCTCTTGAGTCAAAAGCTATTTTCTTTTCTTGGTCAAAAGCAATGAAGAGGTTCCATATATAAATTCTTCAAAGATTCTATCTCTATGTTTCTTCCTTGAAGAATACAATTCAGGGTAGGAATACTGTAGCACATATGCAGTTGATCTATGAGCATTTGATAAAACCTCACGTGAAAACAAGTACACACAGTCAACACATTTAACAATTCCTAAGAGGCAGGTGGAAGAAAGTATTACCTGGATATCATAAAAGTATATTTGCTATGACTGCTTACTCTCTGTTGCTTTGGGAAGAAAAATGATTCACTGAGGCCTTATCTACACAGAGCTCCAGTCATGTTCAGCAAGACAAAAATATTGTAGTGTGTGTTTTAGTGATGGACCTGAGGTTTGCTTAACCAAAACGAAAACCAAAACCAAAACCAAAAAAAAAAAACCCAGAGGAACTATGATGAGTTAATAAGCCCATTCCAGTTGATTCCAGGTGATTCACTTTTGTTCCTTCTCTTGTTTAGGACTCCAGGGAAGTGACTAGAACTCACCAATATGGCAGACTCAGGAGCACCATCTTGTAAATAGCCATTAAACAATACCACAGTGGACTCAAGCTTTAGCAGTCCTGCAGAACCTCTTTGGAATCTTCAACGCTTACATTCTATGCCACTGGAATGACTTAATGTCTCCTGTTTAACCAGGAAAAGGTATGTATGTATGTATGTATGTATATATACACACACATACATACATATACATACATACATACATACATACATACACACACATACATACATATACACACATAGTCTATTAGGAAAAGTTCAATATATATATATACATAGTATGTTAGGAGACACCAAATAATACATTTTACTCATTGTTTCAGTAAATGGTATTTTGTGAGAAACCCATCAACAAAGCAACAATTCTGTTTAAAATGTGTGTATGATTCCAGGAGAAAATAGAATCTGGGTCCCTTTAAAGAAAACCAAACATAACTTTTAGAGTTGTGAAATCCATCCCAGGAGAGCAAAATTGTAAAACATAAAGGTTATATAAGATATTCTTCCAGTGTTTACTATTGGGCAGGTTAAGTGGATCGATAGGTGCAGAGACCCAATATTAACCATTATTTTAGATCCTGGAGAATCTCCCAAAGGCCACCTGCATTTCGCTCTCTGTCCATTACCCACAATCCTCACAACCATATTCATGGTTATCATTTCCTCACCTTTGTAGGTGAGTACCATGAGAGGTTGATATGTGAAGTCATTGGCTGAGGGTCACTGGGGAAAGTGGGATGCGGACTGTATGTAGAGATGCAATGAAGGTTTTCAGCCCCAATTTTAGATAAGTAGGGACTGAAAATGGCTCAGTTCAGAGTTTCTGGGTATTTGACCCTTGTTCCAACACTGCCTACTTAATTCTCGTAATTCAGTCCTACAAGCCTATTGAATAACTCCTCTGTGTAAGGCACGTGTGCCAGCAGGGGACACCGCCTAGAAGATCTGAATGGGCAGAACTGGGAATGTGAGCAGGCAAAGCGCAGCGCAGAGATGTGGATACATAGAGCGGGTTGAAAGGGAGTGGCTAGCAGAGGCGATCACTGAAAACAAGGTGGCAGGGACAGACACAACCGCACCTATCTCATCAGTTCTTATAGCTCCCTGTTGCCCTTCTCCAAATGAGAATACCCAGAAAAACTTGTTTGGGCTGTTATACGCAGGATGGCTGCATGGACTTGGCTAATATGAAATCCTAAATTTGAATAAACAGTGTGATATCTTGTTTGATGAATTTTACAGTCAATTCAACTGGCGTGGGATAAACACCTTTGCGATGGTGAGACTTATCTGAATGTCTGCACGCTTAGGGGAGTTGGACATGGCACCAGAAGAGACGGCAGGCCTTGGGGCTCTGCCATCCCCTCCTTCTCTCATACTTCACTCGCTCTGAATGGAAGAGGCTTCTGAACGTCTCCACTCGCTCCTTTGGATGAAGACCCAGCCTTGGAAGCCATGCATGGTTTCAGTAAGCTGAGATGATAGGCCATTATATCTAAGAGTACCATATTGAACCGGCAAACAGATAATTGAGTTACCTTCAAAATGATCATTCACACTGAAAGGCTTTGGATTCCTTTAAATGAGGAGCAGCTGTGACTTTAAAGTACCACCCGGCAAATATATAAATTCCCATTTCCAGCCCTGTTCTGAAGAAACTTAAGTGTGCAGTGGGTTGAAAGCAGCCCTTCCACCCTCCCTATTGCCTCTGGAAAAATCCAAACAGCGATGAGTGGCAGCCACACATGTCACTGCCTTTAACCACATGCATGGCCTTCTGCTCTATGCTCTCAGCCCCACCCTTTACCAGACAATCGACACAGGAACACCAATGACAAACCAATGACAAATCCTGCATAACAGAGCCTGCATCTGCCCAATGTCTCCCTGCCTCAAATCCTTCAAGACTAGTGCCTGGGGAGCAAACTGGCAGCTGGTCAGACCTACTCCTCAACTAAGTTAAGATAGGGGGAACAAAATTTAGAAAGGGCAAATGAGGATATGGTGCCGATCAGAACAGATCCTAAGCCACATGGTCTACACTGATTTCCCAGTCTCCACATGCCTCAAAAGCAGATGGTGTTTGTTGGACACAGTCAGTTGGGCCCAGACAGCTCATATGGTTCATTCCAAATGGCCCTCCTCCTTGGAAATGTCAAAACCCCAGTTCTTTCTGTGCTCCTCTAGAGCTGTCAGTATAGAGAGGTCAGTGCCACAAATGCCAGCACATATTTGCTCTTCAAAACCTTTGAGCCTGAGTGCATATTGGGGAAATAATAGTGAATAAGATGTGGTTCAACACTCCTGAAACGGTGGGGGTGATCAAGACAAAAAGATACATTCACTGTACAGGATAAGGAGGTCTGCATGTGCAGAGGGGAGTCCAGGAATCTGTATAATATCAGGGCCACCAGAGGAGGTGGCCTCAGACTAGAATCTAGGAAGTTGAGTAGGAATGAGTTAGGGAGCGGGATAGTTTTATCCTGAAGGAGAGAGTATTTCAGGTAGCAGGGAGGGCATACCAACGGCCCAGAGGCCAAAAAGCCCATGGCACTTATAGAAGTACTACCGGCTGTGATACATTAGACAACTGTTAAGAATATACTCAAGCAGTCTTCCCTGCCTCCTGGGAGGAGTCTACTGGCATGCAACGTGACTTTGGGCTGAGGATATGACTTGTTTTGGCTACTGGTATGCCATCAAATGGGATGTGAGCAGAGGCTTAAGAAATGCTTGCACGGTCAGGTTTGCTGTCTTGTGCTCCCTGCCTTTTGCAAGAAGAACAGATTTTGGATAGCTTCAAGCCTAGCCACAAGGTATGTGTCGAATGGGCCTGAACCCTGTGTCAACTGAACTCAACGTAAATCAGCCAAACTCTAGATGATGGTGCACAAGTGAGTAGTAAATAAATGCTGATCACTGTACACCAGTGAGAATTGGGGCAGCTCATTACACAGCATTACAGAAATAAAACAGACTGATACATGAGGCAAGGCAAAGAATGGGAAGAGAAGAAGCTGAAGAAAGGACAATATGCCGATTATAACTAACTGGAAATAAACACAGCAGGGAAACAAAGGGAGCAAGAAATGGCCCCAAGGCTGTCTTCTTTTGGATGGTAACCCATGCCTGACAACATAGCTTTGAGTACACAGTAGCTACTCGGTAAAGACAGGTGAAAGACCAAACCAACAAGTCCTCAGCCAGGAACAGACAATAGTCTGCACATACATCAGCATGACAGAATACTTGTAGCACTGGCTTGAAACTATTCTAGGCAAAACTTCAGTCAGGGCCATAGCCTAAAAGTCTTTCAGTTAACACAATAATCATATGAACTCACTCAGGGTAACCAAAAGTTGCATAAGGACTGAAGAGGAGTAAAACTTCATATTCTAATTATATTTTGCCTAGAAATTCCAGGCTCAAGAAAAATCTCATAAGCTTTAATGTAGACAATGCTGAGTATAATAAAATGCCCAGTCACTGAGATCAGAAATATCTATTCAGTAAACACTTATTAAGAACTCAGTTTGTGTACTGCACATTGGTAAATGCAAGTTCACTCTAAGGGAGTCTCTTAAAAGCAAAGATGTATGTGCAATCTTATTTCAAGTATATCAGTACCACAATTCTTTATTGAGCCAACCTCATAATAACCAATGCTGTGGTTTTGCCTTAAAATGAGCTTTCTCAGGCTGAAATGGAACTAGCTATTCTTAAGACCTCTAGAATTGAGAATCAAAAGGTTCTCAGAGCCACTGGGGACAGTCAGAGAGAATAAAGCAGACAAAACCCCAGAATCATCCTCTTCTAGCAGGTCTGGAAGGTAATGTTACGTCAGTCTCTTTAATTCTGGGGAAGCCTCTGTGGTGAATGAGAGGAGAGCAGAGAGCCTGAGAGAAGAGTGGGGAGCCAGGGTCCATGGGATGAGTGGTCTTTCTGACTACAGAAAGACAAGGTCAGGGAAAGAACTGGGGCAATAGCCACAACATATTCTGTCCATGTGCTCTTCCTACAAGGTGACTTGGGCACTCTTCCCACCTGGGAATGCTTCTGACCATAGTAGAAGCCACACCATGGGAATTTCAAGGCTTGGTCATGAAAGGCAATACAGTTTCCACCCGGTTCTCTTGTGATAGTCACCTTTGGAGACCAGAGACACTATGCAGCATCTGAGTGCCCTGAGGCCGCCATGTTGAACGGAAGCCCAGACCACATGGAAAGGCCATGAGTAGATATTCTGGCTACAGACCCCAGCTTAGTTCCAGATGACAGCAAGTATCAGCTGCCAGACATGTGAGTGAGGACAGCTTTGGATGATTTCAGGTTCCCAGTAAGAAGTTACTCTCAGCCTTTGAGTCTTCCTACTGAGGGCTCCAAGCCTCAGGTACAGGGATAAGCCATCCCTGCTGTGCTCCTTCTAAACTTCACAGAATCCAGAAATGGTTGCTGCTTTATGGCACTAAGTTTGGGGTGCTTTATGGCACAGCGATAACTGGAACAGGAATCATGATGGGGACTGCCTCCTCGGTTTCTCTTGTTAACCTCTGCAATTAATGGTTAGCAAGCCACCAGCCCTCCACAGGCAGGAAGTAAGCAAGTGTATTCCATTGCACAGGACCTAAAGAGATAGCCATCCCTTTAGAATAGTGGTTCTCAACTGAGGGGGATTTTCCCCTAGGGGGACATTTCGCAATGTCTGAAGACATTTTTTTTAATGTTCATTTATTTTTGAGAGAGAGATCTCGAGCAGGGGAGGGGCACGGGGTGGGGGCGGACAAAAGTCTGAAGTGGGCTCTGTGCTGACAGCAGCGAGCCAGATGCAGGCCTTGAACTCATGAACCTCGAGGTCATGACTTCGGCCGAAGTCAGATGCTCAACCGACTGAGCCACCCAGGCGCCCCTGAAGACATCTGTGATTGTCATACTTGGAGGAGTGGTGCTACTGTCACGTGGTGGGTTGGGGCCAGGGATGCTACCAAACATTCTCGAATGCACAGGGCAGTTCCTCACCACAACAAATTCTTCTGTCCACACTGTCAGTAGTGCTGAGGTTGAGAATCTCTGCTCTAGAAGACAGCAACCACTCAGAGCCGCACAATTTGCTAAGAATGTTTCATTTTCACAGGGGAAGCCTACCTGGGCCAGGACAACAAGGCTCTGACAAGGTGTGGTTGAAGACTCTTTCCTTTCAGGTGTTACATAAAGCCATCCACAGGCCCTCTGCCCCAGGGCACTCAGCCCCAGCGATGTCCTTTTGCACCGGGCTCCCCTTAAAGCATAGCAACTAGCCACCTGCTCTCCACTCAGAACTGTTTCTTTTGGAAACAACAACAACAAAAACAAACCAACAACTCCCTAAGGATAGTAAATTTTAGGACAGTGTCTCTGCTGCAGGTGGCCAGGAAGCTGTTATTGTGGGAAAAACTGTCCAATTTCAGTGCGTCATGCTCATTAGCTTCTCTGACAAAAAGCCATGGGCAAAAGGAGGGAGGAAATTGCCCCAAACCACTCCCTTACCCCTCTGGTAACTGAGCACAATGTGCCCTGCCCTGTGCTGCATGCTGGGTGTTTTGAATGAAAAGGTGTGGAGCAGATTGTCCTCCAAATGGCTGGGGTACTTTCCAGAGCCTGGATAAGAGTCTTCTCCTTTAGCAAGATTTATGCCGTGTTTACCTTCGGCAGCAAGTTGAAAGTGAGGCTGAAAATCCCCTTCACTTTTATAGCAAGAGCAAAGCTCCCTGGCTGATTTATGGGCCCTGCACGTGCACAGCGCCATCGGAAGTTACTCTGCACAATATACCCTCCTCGTGGCGGGCAGCTTGGCCCCAGGGCAGAGTCACACTTGTCAGGAACCTGGGTGGCCAGACAAATTCCCAACAAAAACTTCTGGAGGAGTGGTGTGCAACAGCCTGAAAATCAAGCCAAAATAAAATATATAGAAAGGAGAAAGTCTTATGAGACCTTGCCATTTTTTCCCCCAAAATGATTATCAAAGTAATTATGCTCGCTGAAAGAAAAAGAAAAAAACCTTCAGATAATATGGAACAATAAAAAAAGCGATAGGGGCACCTGGGTGCCTCAGTCGGTTAAGCGTCCAACTCTTCGATTTCAGCTCGGGTCATACCTCACGGTTTGTGAGTCCAAGCCCTGTGTCGGGCTCTGTGCTGACAGTGTGGAGCCTGCTTGGGGATTCTTCTCTCTCCCTCTCTCTGCCCCTCCCCTGCTTGCATGCTCTCTCTCAAAATAAATAAATAAGCTTTAAAAAAATGAAGTAAAATAATATAGTATGGAAAAGGGGGTGGGGGGTAACTGTACATTTGTAAAGGAGAACCTGACAAATACCACATCACCCAGGAGATCAGATCAACGTCACCGGTGGTATGTCAGGTTGCTAGTATGTGTCCCTGATGTCATGTGCTGAAAATAGCCTTTTACCTCTGTGGTCTTCCTCCCCTCAAACTCATAGACTCAGTCTAATCATGAGAAAAACATGAGACAAATCTGAATCTAAGGACATTCTTCCAATACTGGATCAAATATCCCTCAAAACCTTCAAGGCAATCAAAAACAAAGAACCTTCTCAGCCAAGAGGAACCTAAGGAGACATGATGACTACATAATGTGGAACACTAGGTGACTCCTAGAACAGAAAAAAATGGACATTAAGTAAAGAGTAAGGAAATGTGAATACAGTGTGGACTTGAGTTAATAATAATATATCGATATTGGTTCACTAATTGTAGCAAACATACCACGTTGATGTAAAAAGTTAATAATGTGGTAAACTGAGAGTAGGGCTTTTGGGAATTTTCTGTACTATATCGTTTGAGATTTTTCTGTAAATCGAAAACTTCTGTAAACTGTTCTATAAATCTAAAGAAGTAAAGCTTATTAAAAACAAAAAGGAATTATACATCTTTTATAACTGTACCCTCCAGATAAAACTATTGTTAATAATATGGTTAATAGTCTTCTCTTTGCATACACAATCATTCTATATACGGTTTTATTTCAATATTTTTAAACAAAAAATAGGGCTCTTCTGTATCTTTTTAACCCTATTTTTCTTCACTCTCTGGCTCTCATTTGCAAATTTAGTCAGCATATATTACTACAATGTTCCACATGTGAGAGAAGGTGAAATACATGTACAAAGTACGTTAGAACTTCTCAAAGTCAAGTCTACTTCACAAATTGCCCTGCAGCAAATTAGATGCATATTGTAGAAAGATACCTGATAGGCAAGTTACCAGTTTCAGCCAGATTAGAAAGGGATACACTCCAGCTATAGGGAGGGTGTGGGAGAAGAACCCATATCCAGCCGTTGTATTACACCCTGCTCACCTCGCGACCGACCACCGTCTCCTTTATTCCCACAGAAATCGTGTAAGGCTTACCTGTTTGTCCTCAGTTTCTGGAAAGAAAACTGGGGTTGTGAGGGTACCTTGCTCAAGGTCATACAAGTCAAACAGTGAGTGGCTGAGCCAGTGTCTGAACCGAGTCCAACTCTGAAACTCGGGCTCTTTCTCCTTCATAAGGCACTGCTGTTGCCCGGACCAGGTCTAACTTTGGAGATGAAGAAACTAAGGCCAGATGAGCCCATGATCAACTGCAGTCGGCTGCTTAGAATAACACCTGCAAAGCATGTGACACGTGCCCCTAACTACTTGTTTTTACACAGTTGGAATACCCGAGGGGTACAGTGGTTCTTTGTGCGCTTTGGGCAACTGCACGGCACATATATTTCCGCTAAGGATGAAAACTTCTAAACTACGGTTTCAAGGCCCCCATGGCTCAGAGGAAGCACAAGGCCAAGTTGGATAGAGAGATTCCAGGGCCCCAGCCACAGAGATCTCATTTAATGGGACTAGTTCATGGCCTGGGAATTGGCGTGTTTTTCAAGTTCCCCAGGTGATGCTGGTGTGCAGCAGATTTAGAAGTCACTGACAAGGACGGTCCCCTCTGCTTTTAAGATTCTAAGAGGCTGGGGTGTCTGGGTGGCTCAGTCTGTTAAACGTTTGACTTCAGCTCGGGTCATGATCTCACGGTTTATGAGTTCGAGCCCCACGTCGGGCTCTGTGCTGACAGCTCGGAGCCTGGAGCCTGCTTCGGATTCTGTGTCTCCTCTCTCTGCCCTTCCCCAACTTGTGCTTTGTCTCTCTATGTCTCTCAACACATAAATAAATGTAAAAAAAAATTAAAAAAAAAAAGATTCTAAGAAGAATTGATTAGCAAACTAAATCCCCATAATTCCTCTTCACAGATATCACTAATCCCGGTGTCCCTTCTGGTCTTCTTAATAAGTTTTCCTTGGAGGAAGAGAGAGAGGGAGGGAGAGAGAGAAAATCCAATTCCTTATGGTACAGACAAGGTACTAAAGTTTCAAGGGCCACATTTAAACCTGGACTGCCCGCCTCAGACCCACACCGAAAGCACCGCCCAGGAAGCAGATGCTGTGGTCCTGGTCATGCCCCCTGACACAGGGCAACTCCGCTAAGAGAGTCACTGCACAGAGTGACACATCCCTATTCTCTCCTAATAGAGCAGCATATGTGGGTCTGTGTCAGGCGGCCAGAACCCTCATCTCTGCCCCCCACCTCATTAGCTACGAGCCCATAAAGCCCGCCCCACTGTCTGCTTGGAGAAAGCAGACAAGCACGGTGCATATGAGATTAAGAGAGCAGCTGGCCAGGCTGAGGACAGGGAAGATGTGACATCTGTGCACCGAGAACCTATGGGCCTGGAAGAGAACGGTCCACACTTGCCCCGTCTGTTCTATAAGATGCGTGTTCCCCCAGGTCTCAGGCAGGAAAAGCCCCTCAGGAACCAGTTCCAGGCCTGGTGCAGCAAAAGGCGCTGGCTTTTTGTGCAGTTCTTAGGATCCTGCTCCAGCTCCCCGAATGAGAGCTCTCTGATGAGCTCGTGTCACACAGCGCCTCAGAGCTCTGAGGGTGCTCTTAATAGAAAAGCCACCACTTACTGAGCACCCCCTAGGGGCCTAGAGTGGAATTCGACGTGTTAAGTGCTTGGCCACGTTTCATCCTTGCTGCCACCCTGGTGGAGATGTTATTAATCCTGCTTCATAGATGAGGCTCAGAGGCATTAAAATCCTTGCTGCATTGGCAGAGCTGGGACTTAAACCCACGCAGGAGCAGGGATGGCTACCAGAGGGCCTGTGGCAGTGTTAGGGATTCAGGGTTTAGTCTAAGAGCTGTGGGTCACAGACAGATCTGTGGCCCCTGGTTTGCCCTGCAAATAGATTCCTGCTCCAGCCGAAGTGTGGGCAAGGGAGTGGAGTGGTTGTATGTGGAGACCCATCACTAAGTGCCTGAGACACACAGGTAGCAGCCAGAGAAGTGGAAGGAGAGACACGGTGATCACTCTTGCTACCCCTGAGGCCAGAGGATTAAAGACTATTTGACCAGGGCGCCTGGATGGCTCAATTGGTTCAAGTGTCGACTCTTGGTTTCGGCTCAGGTCGTGATTTTGAGGTGTGTGGGTCTGAGCCCCGCATTGAGCTCCATGCTGACAGTGTGGGGCCTGCTTGGGACTCTGGCTCTCTCCCTCTCTCTCTTCTCCTCCTCAAATTGCTCTCTCTCTCTCCAAAATAAATAAATAAACTTAAAAAAAAAAAAAACTAATTGACAATCATTTCCATGGAAACGGGAGGACATTTTATCAAAGTGTGGACCAGGGACTCTGCATCATAATCACTGCATGTGCTTTTAAAATTCAGATTCCTGGGACTCGCCTCAGATTTGCTGAATCAGAAACTCTAGAGGAAAAGCCTAAAAATCTGTATTATCGAGAATTTGGGATTAACAACTTGAGCTCTGAAGTCAGAGTGCTGGGTTTTCATCCAAACTCTGTCACAGTTTGGGCACCTGGCTGGCTCAGTCGGTTGAGCGTTTGACTTCGGCTCAGGTCATGATCTGACAGCGCATGGGTTCGAGCCCCGCCTCGGGCTCTGTGCTGACAGCTCAGAGCCTGGAGCCTGCTTCAGATTCTGTGTCTCCCTCTTTCTCTGGCCCTCCCCTGCTCACAGTCTGTCTCTCTGTGTTGGTCTGAAAATTAAATAAACATTAAAAAAAATAAAAAAGAAATAAACAAACTCTGTCACTGCAGTGAGTCTAGGAGAGTTTCCTGCTGGGTGGAAAACAGGTATTGTGCTGGTGTCCACCTCATGTGGATGTTCTGAGGGTTCAATGAGTTAACATGTATAAATCCTTTAAACTAGTTCAAGACCAACAGCAAGAGCTCAATTAGTATCCAAGTGCTACTGAAAGGGAAAATGCAAACTAAAGGTCAGCCAGTAGAGGCTCAGGCTCCATTTCACCCTGGTAGAGACGCTTTCTTCATGGGGTCGCTCCAGGGCTCAGGAACTCAGATGGAGGGTGATTATATTCTCTACCTCGGGTGAGGCCAGTCCCACAACCTGGGTGTACCGCCATTACCCGTGGCAGCCAACCTTTCCACTTCTCCCATGGAGCCCGGAAATTAAGGCAGCATTGTAGCTGCTATGGGTTGAATTGCTTTCTCCCCAAAGACGTTGAAGTCCTAACTCCTGGTGTCCGGGGATGTGATGATCAAGTTACAATGAGGTCATTAGGATGGGCCCCAATCCAACATGACTGTGTCCTAGGTAAGAGGAGAAATTGGGACACAGAGGCAGACATGTACAAAGAGAAGATGATGTAAAGACACAGGAAGAACACCATCTATAAGCCAACGAATGCCCGAAGTCCCCAGAAGCTCAGGGAGAGGATTAGAGCAAAAACAGCCCTTAGAAGGAACCAACCTTGCCAACACCTCGATTTCAGACTTTGAGCTTCCGGAACTGTGTGACCATTCCCAAGAAGTAAGCTCCAAATTCCTGAAATTTGGATCCTGGGTCTGGCCTGCTAAGCACCAGCGAGGGCAAAAGCCCTTCTGGAGACAGTAATGTGGCTATTGATAGGGAAGAGGCGGTTCTCAGTTATTCCCTCAGGTGTTCGTCTTCTGGGGGTGGGGAGGAGGGTGAGTGTCGTAAGGACCCCCCTTGCCTCTTCCTCGCCTGTGTAGACATGCAATTTGGTTCTTGATGACTGGGGTGTATCCGGCAGCCCCATTAGCCTGCTGCCCACTGAATGCTGATGATGGAAGCCTTTGGCGGCTGGTTTTCCGCAGCACAATTCAGTGGGCAGCAGCAAGTGTTTGCATGAGAGAAAACACAAAAGCCCCCTGCCCTGGGACTTCAGCTTTTGGACATTAAAAGTAGTTGGCTTTCAGCAAGATCTCGGCATGTCTACACTGGCTCTGGTAGGCTGTGCACTTGGCACACAGTCAGTTCCCATCCCCGCCTTGGTTAGGTGCTGAGCAGTGGGGCAGCTGTGCCATCCTACGGG
Source organism: Acinonyx jubatus (assembly GCF_027475565.1). Lineage (NCBI taxonomy): Eukaryota > Metazoa > Chordata > Mammalia > Carnivora > Felidae > Acinonyx > Acinonyx jubatus. The sequence goes on from NC_069384.1 coordinate 121,103,969, forward strand.
ACTTGTCCACACTGCAGGGGATGCTGAGGAGGGGCCTGTATACAGGCAGAGCCTGAAAAACCAGAAAGAAGGAAGGCTAAGCTGGTCAGATGGCACTCCAGACCCTTCATGATTCCTCTCCAAATACAGTTCCATCTCATCTCTCTCACATTAGGCTCCAGACATGCTGAACAATGCGTTGTTCCTGAGTTCAAATCCTGTCTCCGCCATGTACCTGCTTTGTGAGCTTGGATACGACACTGAGCCTCAGTTTCCAACTCTGTAAAATGGGAGACTTGAGATAAAATGTTCAAAGGGCCTTTGCAGTGCTCAACACACAGTCAGCACTCATTGGTAGCTGTATCGATCATCTTTATCTCGTTCATCAATAAGCAAATCCAATAGTACTCAATCTATAAATAACTGCTGGATGATGACAGAATTAGCAAAACAAACAGACAAACAGTAATTGACTCATTCGACCTAGCTTCACAGTTGCTTCCCAGGTCCAACACTTTTACTGTAAGAGGGTAAAGAGGGGTTTTCTTGTCTAGTGTCTAGAAAACTTAGACTCTGATGTGGCCTGCCTGCAGCTTCTGTTCTGAGCAGGGGACCTGTTCTGATAGCAGTGAGGGTCAGAGGAAAGAGGCCGTTCCCAGCGTCCCCCCACTTCACTCACTACACACACAGACACACACACGCATGCACACACGTACGTGCACACACACGGTCATAGTCAAGCGTCTTGCAAATTCACTTCTCCCCTCCTCTTGGAAGAACTGACTTGCTGAAACGCATGGCCCCCAAATTATAGGTGCGTGATTGGATTACTACCAGTGGTACAGAACTCAGCAGCCACCTGAAAAGACTTCTGTAAGTAATTGTATTCTCCCTCCTGTCTTTGTTACAATAATGTAATATAAAATAACGATAATCGGTCAGAAATGCAGTCTCTAAGTACTGCAATCTAATTTTTCCTGTCTCTAACTGTCTTCAAGATTCTGGCTGTCTCAGTCAGGGGTGCCAGACTGTAGGCTGCTTTCTTTGAGCACTGTGGTCCCAGGGAGGAAGGGAGGGTCTTCCGTATCGGGGATGCACGGAGTCCTTTGACTCCTGTCAGAGAAAAGCCCCAAGTCAAGTCTCACACGGGGCTTTCTTTTTCCTTCCATATCCTCTGAACAAGGGCACACGGCTTGAGTTCCCTTGATAACTTCCTCCCCACCTGCTGTCTGCCATAATTGATTTTTTGTAAGAGTTAGAAGGTGAGAAGTGTCTATTTCCTTACTACCATCCTAATAACATACGATCCCTAAAAGATGAGTGCTCCTGTGCCTTGGTCCATTTCCTGCCATAGCCACCAAATGGATCACCAGGTCCAAAGGTGATCAGACACAGGCTGCCTGTCCCACACTTGGATTTTAATCAAGACCAGGATGCAACTTACTCTCTACAGAGGAAGACAGAACAAGCTTTTCCTCATTAGAGGGCAAATAATCCTCAGCCTTGGATTCTTTAGAGTTCTCACAAGGCAACCTTCGGCCAAAGAAATGTCTGGTTGGGGTAAGGGGCCACTTACTCCTTTAAGAAGCCCCTGTGACCACTCTGTTGGAGTTTATACCCTCCTGGATATAACCAGCTACCATGGAGACTCAGGCCCTGCTCCTGCCTGCCCTAGAGGTGGCGACAAGTAGTAACACGGACAACACTCCTGAGGCTCTGGAGCAAAGAAAAGGTGAATTTCCAGGCTCAGCTTTTCAGACTGGTGGCCTGGCTTTAAGCTTGCTTGCAGGAGTCCATCGCTGTACCTTCTGCCAGTTGACATTCACCTCAAACCTGAGGCTCCTCTCCCCTTCCCCTTCTGCAAATTCCTTACCCAACCTGCAAAAGTCCTAAATGACACTTCCTCTGAGAACCTTTCTGGATTTCTCTAGATGACTTAGCAATCCTTTTCTTAGCCTTGCATGGAGCATCCCCTCATTCTGTAACTGATTAGGACACACGGCAATTGTTTTCTTTCATGGGCCTCCCCATGTGGCTCTGAGGTGGCCTAAGGCAAGGGCCCTGTCCTTCCATTTGTGTCTCCACAGCCAAGGGCAGGGCTTGGCACAGAGCAGGTCTTTAGCAAATGTTGTTGTGTGCTCAGTGCCTGAACATGGAATAGTAAAGGCACAAGTAACAGAGAGCAGAAACTTTCAGCCAGGCGGTGATCAATGAGACCACCAGGCTGTTCTTTCATTTTAATGTTTTAGAGCTGCCACACTTCCTTTGTTTATTCAGGTCACATCCAGGAAAGTGCGTCATTTCTCAGTGGCTGGGCTGGAAGACTGGTTTAGCTCATTCTAGAAAGCCTTTCTGTAATGGATGATAAGCAATGACTTTATGATAATGCTTCCTCCTTTCGGGACAACATTTGCATGTTTCTCCCAATGCACCTTTATATGCAATGTCTCAATCAGGGTGGGATACGCCCCCAGGAAAAAGAGCATCTTCATTTTGCAGATGAGGAAACTGAGGCCCGAGAAGTTAAGCAGCTGGACTGAAGGTCACGTAGTGAGCTAAGATAAAGCTGAAACGAGGCTTCTATCCCTGCCTCTTTTTGTTGAACTTTCGACGACACCAGCCTGCCCCTCCTTGATCAAACTGACATAGCCAGATGTAAAACCCAGGTGTCATTTTTTTTTATCTGGTCTGCTTATAACAATCTCAACAGCAGGCGGTATGTGGAGCTGCAGGTACTTCTGGGGCTGGTATTTCTGCCCTAACAACTGTCTAGAGGGCCTGGTCTGGTGACCTCACCAACCATACCTCTGATTATAATTTCAGGCTTTCTTTCTTTGTGTTTCCCTCAGTAATACCCACTCATAATGAAAGTTGAAGTTGACTCAGCAAAAAACTTTGTTGTATGTCTCCTCTCTGCCTAATACTGTTTTTTGTTGTGATGAAACCAGGCAGTGGGGATGAGATACATAGTGTGTCAGGGGTCCAGGGGAGTGGCAGAGAATTTCACTGGGATGATGAGGCAAGGGACTGGATAGTGACAAAGAGGAGACAGGGACAATGAGGGTAAAATTATAGTCAGACCATGGAGACAGGGACCCTGGGCAAAGCTTGCACACCCTGCCAAGGCATTTGGGCTTTATTTTCTAGATAGTGGGGAACTATGGAATCATGGAATCATATAATGTTAGAGCTGAGAGGACTTTCACAAATGATCTGGTCCATCCATCTGTATGATAGATGGACAAACTGAGGCCCAGCAAGGGAATGTCACTTGCTAACAGTCACATGGTGAATTACTGGCAAAGGAAGTGCACAATGAGAGCTCTGACTCAGAAGGTCATCACTGGTGGAGGCATGGAAATGGATTAATCTGTAAAGAGATGGATGAGGTAGATGATGCTGATATACCTTGGCCCAGATCTCATGCATTTACAGAAAGGGAGTCAGAGAGATGTGGAAACAGACCCCTGAAGGAGGAGCCAGTAGAGAGGAATGGGCCAACATCCAGCGAGCTCCATCTGGGGTCACCTTCAGAGTCAGACTCAGTGGCAGGCACTCCATATCGTCCCCTTTACTTGTCCTAACAGCCTAGTGACTGAACGAACCCTCCTGGGAAGGAAATTAGTGATTTGGAGAAGTTTGATAACTTGTCTGAGCCTGAGCCTGGCTTTGAATACAGGTCAGTAAGACACAAAGATCCCAAGCTCTTTCTTCTCAACTAAGCCTCCCTATATTTTATAAGGTCCTGCAAATATCTTGAGCAAACAAACAGGGATGGAACCCCTCCCTCCAGCCCACTGCCTGCTTCTCCTCTTGTTGCTCCTGTCTCATGTCTGGTCCAGAGGAAGGGCAAAGGGATCCTTCATGTACACTTTCTCACCAGAAAAGGCAAGAAAATTCTCCTGGGAGATATGTAGACCAGGAAACTCAGTGTTCATCATGTGAAAGGGATATGGGTTGGTAGAGGCAATCACAGACTCTGATCTTCTTTATTGACTCAGCACCTTCCATGTTGAGAAGATCAAGTCCGTTATCGATGACATTTCTCATCCATTCATTACAGCCAAATATTCATCCCAGCCCAATGGACCCTCACTCTGTGTGCTTTCCATTCAGAAATGCAAGCAGATTTGGCAGAAAAAAAATCAGTTGAATTTCTAACTGTTTACAGAACATAAGCAAGAGCAAAGCCCTTGCTGAGCACCCGCCTCTTTGCTTGCTGTAGGGTTCAGTAAATGTACCTTGATGGTGCTTATAATCAACATGGAATTCTATGGTTCCATGGCTCCCCACTGTTGGCTTACCTTTAACCCAGTCCAGCCTTACTTCTCCCTTTTCCAATCCCACAACACTGAACAATCTAGTGTCCCCTGTGGACATTTCTTGTCTCCTTGTCCTTGAACCTGCCATTCTCTCTTGGAATGCCCTCCATGTCTCCCACCCTCTACGTTTACCTAGCATTAAGACAGTTCAGGTTACCTGTCTGCTTTGGCCCCCAGGGCCACGAGCTTTCCTCTACCATAGTACTGATCACTGTTCTCTCTCTATCTGCTTTTTTTGTCCTTCCCCAGGACAGGGGTTGGATTGATTCATGTCTGCCAGACCCAGAGCGAAGTACGTTATTGGAAAACAGTGAACACATTCTTGAAGAACAAACGTATAAATAAATGAACAAATGGACAAATCCAAATAAGTACTATAGTGGCACAAGTGAACTTGCAAGCTTACTAGAATGAGTGGGGATCCAAAGAACAAATGCTGGAGAACACAGGTGTACCTCTGGGAGAAGAAGGAAGGAAGGGGTCAGCATTAACCAAGGGCACATGCAGAAATGAAAATGTCATGAGAGAGAGACTGTCTGGCTACAGTGTTAGGTCTGTGGATAAAAGTAATCAAACACAGGGAAGACACCCCCCCCCCTCCCAGTGAGGGGTCTGAGGACCACAGTTAGCCTGTAAGACACCTTTGTGTGAACTGGAAGAAGGTGTACCCCATTTGTGCAGATGTCAGACTGAAGCCACATGGCCTGGAAAATGATCAGTAACTTTGTGCTAAGAAACAAGAGCCTTTTATTTTGGTGGGTACAGCCTAGAACTTGAGGGTGTGGCCTGGTGAGCAGAATGAGTGCCAAATTTCAAACTGCTGCATGAGATGCCATTGTGCAATGCCTGACCTGCACAACTGTATGCTGTAGCCTCACTGTGACAGGCCAGGTAAGATGTATGTAGAACCAGAAGCACAAATGAAGCCAAATTCTTTTCACAGAACTTGACTTCTAGGGGTATTCAGCCTATTTGTCAGTCCTCAAGCCTCAAAGTTCACCTTCCCCTTCCAGAAACCCTCCCCATGCTGTGAGCCTGTGTCCTGACATGAGTCCCCCTGAAAGCAGAGCCTAGCATGAGAACTTGGGCCAGGTAATTTACTTGGAGGTGTCTCAGGAAGGCAGAGTAATGGGGCAAGGAAAACAAGACAAGGAAGTATGGAAAGGTACAGAATTGGGCTAGTTATAGCTGTGGACGAACTGAAGCTTGATCCATCTGGGGACCATTTGAGGAAACATGTAGAATGCACATCAAAATGCACATCCTTTGCCTCTCCATAGGATGAGCAGCCAGGATATTTATTGACCACCACCATCCTCTGTCTCCCATTAGTTGGGAGGTGTCGCTGGGAGCATGACCTATCTCACACTTATGAGCAGCACGTGAGTATGAGGCGAGTGGGGTCCAGTGGATGTGGGATTCTGATGGCGTGCCCTCAACTGTGCACTGTGACGACACTGAAAGCAGGTGGGCCGAGGGGGAAGGATGTGGGGCACAGGAAGCATCTGCCGCAGCCTATCCTTAGATAAAATCTCACATTGGGAAGCCTCTCTTAGCTTGAAGGGTTTCGGGAAGAGGAACAGCCCCTCGGGCTCTCTCCCTGGGGAGGCCCAAAATGTTGGATGAAGATTTGGCCCTCTGCCATTCATTCCCTGGGGTAGTTAGCTTCAAGGGACCATAAGAAAGGCAGCCTCCAGTCATGAGAAATAGAGGTGTAAACACTGTACCCACAGTGTGCGGCTGCCAGGCTGGGTACTCAGGGCCATTACTTCCTGAACAGGGGAAGAAAAAGGCATCGGCTCGGCTCTGGCTCTTGAGTAACACTGAATTACTTACTTTTAATATTTTATGGCAGGCGTAGTGATATAAGCTGCATTCTTCAGCATCCATTAGAAATGAAGGACCATTTATATTTCAGTGGCACCCAGCCATAGATTCCCATGCCTACTTTGCTGAGGCCATGCTGTGAATACAGGAAGCAGAGGAGAGGCCATCGATCAGAGCTTGGATCTTAACCCCATAAATATGGCCTGAAGTGCTTATGCCTATAAAATCAAAGGGAAGGGGAAGAATTTCTTTTTCAATTCCAGGTGCACTTAGCATAGGAGACGGATGTAGAAAGAGTCACCTACCGGGGGGCTGGACAGCAGACCCCAGGACCAGCCATTCCTGCCATATCAGGCACCAAGTCATCAAGTCAGAGGATACAGAAGACACCTCACACCCATTAGGATGGCCACAATCAAAACCCCCCAAACTTAGAGAATAATAAGTGCCGTGAGGATACGGAGAAATTGGAGCCCTTATACACCGCTGGTGGGAACGTAAAATAGTGGAGCTCCTAATGGAAACAGGATGGAGGCTCCTCAAAAAATTAAAAATAGAATAAGCATGTGATCCAGCCATTCCACTTCTGGGTATACAACAAAAATCATTGGAAGCAGGGACTCAAAGAGATATTTGTATAGTCATGTTCACTGCAGCATTATTCACAATAGCCAAAAAGGTAGAAGTAACCCCAAGTGTTTGTCAATACATGAGATAATTTGAAAATGTGGTATACACATACAATGGAATATTATTCCGCCTCAAAAAGGAAGGGGATTCTGACACACGCTATAACACGAATAAACCTTGGGGACGTTATGTTAAGTGAAATAAGCCGGTCACAAAAAAACCATAACTGTATGATTACACTTACATGAGGTACCTAGAGTAGTCAAATTCATAGATGTGGAAAGTAAAATAGTGGTCGCCAAGGGCTGGGGGGAGGGGAATGGGGAGTTACTGTTTAGTGGGTACAGTTTCAGTTTGGGATGATGAAGACGTTATGGAGACAGTGTGATGGTTGCACAGCGGTGTGAACATACTTAATACCACTTAACTTACACTTGAAAGTGGTTAAAGATGGCAAATATTATGGTAGGAATATTTTGTCACAGTTAAAAATTAAAAAAAAAAAGGATAGAGAAGATAGGAGGCCTTACAGATAACCTACCCCAACCCACTGATAACACAAATGGGGGAAACTGAGGCCGAAAGAGCAAAAGTATCTTGATTAAATCACACACCAAATTGATGGAGGCATGGAGGAACCAAGACTAGAATTTAGATCCTGACTCTCAGTCTGGTGCTCTTTTGACAATCCACATTAACTCACTTCATTACCAAACATGGGGCAAAGCGTCAATGAGAAATTTGTGCAACACTGCATACCAGGCACTGTTCTAAGGTCGTTACACATCCTAACCTACTGAACGTTCACAACAACCCTGCAAGGAAAGAACTACTATTATTTTAATTTTACACATGAGGAAACCGAGGCAGGGAGCAGTTCTACAACTTGCCCAAAGTCACCCAGTGACAGAGCTATGGTTTGAATCTAGACTGTATGAATCCAGAGTCCATGGTTGTGACCACTCTACTATACTGCTTCTCATCAGGAGTCTCCATATTCCCATGTTTGTAGCCTCCCTGACTACAAACAGTCTAAAGAATTGCATAGTGAGGAAATGTCTCCATTCTCTTCTATACATCGTGTATGTGCTGAGCTTTGGAGAGTTTCTAGCTTGAGAAAAGTTGGGAAAAACAGAGGAGAACCATGGGAAGATAGCTAACATATGATCCCCTTAAATCTGACCCCTCCAAATCCCAGGCATTTATAATCCAATAAGAAGGAAGAGCTCTGTGTGGACTGGGAAGTTCAGTGAAACTTCTCTGCGGAGAGCGGGTCTGCCTTGAGTTTTGACAAACGAACAGGGCGTGGCTAAAGGGGACGGTCTATGTGCTAATGATCTGGTGTATGGTCCCATCCTGGGAACTTGGGGGAAGATCAAAACACACATCCCATGTATTTCCTTTCCAGGATGCCAGGAAATGTCTGTCTTCACTGGTTAGGTTGGGAATAGGATCCAACTCCTGAAACTTTCAAGCCTGGGTTAGAGAAGACTCCGAGTTTCTTTCTGAAGAAGTTACAACAGAAGCAAGGCTAGTGTGAGGGGAATGAGTATCCAGAACAATTGATAAGCCATCTTCCTGCAATTCCCAAGTGCTTCTGGGATTAGAGAATACTCTGAGAATACTCAGAGTACTGGAATTGAAATACAATTGACCTGGGGCGCCTGGGTGGCGCAGTCGGTTAAGCGTCCGACTTCAGCCAGGTCACGATCTCGCGGTCCGTGAGTTCGAGCCCCGCGTCGGGCTCTGGGCTGATGGCTCAGAGCCTGGAGCCTGTTTCTGATTCTGTGTCTCCCTCTCTCTCTGCCCCTCCCCCGTTCATGCTCTGTCTCTCTCTGTCCCAAAAATAAATAAATGTTGAAATACAATTGACCTGAGGTACTGGGACTCTGGGTATCCTACCCCCACAGGTTAGCTTTCAACTAGTTTACATGCTGTGTTTCTACATATAATTTCATTAAACAAACAGGTCTGTTACTAAATATGCCTGAAAACTATAGTATGAAATTAACATGCTACACTAAATTCTTCAGATCCCACAGTATTCTATGGATTGGCCAGTAAGCTGACATTAATTGAGTGCATGGTACTAATTTCAATTAATTCCCACAAAATCACTAGGAGATCAGTTTTACAGATATGCCCACTTCATAGATGAGGTTCATCAAGGTGAAGTGACTTGCTCAAGATGGCTTGGCTGTTTGTCAGTGGAGTCAGTACATGAACAGAGAGCTGTCTGACCCGAAAGCCTGTATTCTCTTGAGTAGAGCAGGCAGTATGTCCAGAGTTTTCCCCCAACTCCATTTCCTAAAGTTTGAGGCCAAGTATGAGGGAAGTCTGGCTAGTAGAACTCAGGAGACCTTAAACCCCAAACTTGAGACTAGCAGCACACGGACCTTACGTGAGTACAAGGAGGCTCTGGGTCCTTCTTGCGCATGAAGGCACTTCAAAAAACTTAACCTGTTGCTGGGACAACAGGGGCAGGTTTTGAGTGTTTAGGGTTATTCCCCCTGTCGCTCTCCCTCGGGAGGACAGGATGATGGCTATGTTGTGAAAGGCAATAGGGGCATTTGTTACCATGGTGCATGGTAGAGCGTCAAACTTTGAATGGCTGCTAGTAAGCCTGGCTTCAATTCTAATGATTTGGTTTTCTCCATAGAATGAACCCTGGTTCATTCGGGGTTGAGATAATATAGACTCATCCTCTGTCTTCTGTGTGCTTTCTGACCTGTTTGCCAAGAGCTACACACACAATCACTTTAATGAGGTGTTATTTTTTTTTTCTATGCAATAGATAATCTTATTTGATTGCATTTTTAGTTATTCCTCAGGGCAAATACTTTGTATTAATCTTAGCAATGACAGATAAAAGGTCATGTATAAAATATTTCACATCCAGAAAGTCGACCTTTCACTCTTAAAATTGATGTCTAAAGCAAATACGGTCATGGAAAGCACTTTGGGAAAATGTCACACCAAATTGCACAGGTCAATGAGAGAGTTTTGTCTGAAGGTACAGAGGTAGATTCTAATGAGGCCCCACTCTTTCATTCCTTTGGTCCCTCATAATTGGTACAATGTCACAGTGTTTAGTTCCACGGGCAGCACCATGGCAAATCCTGCTTGGATGAAGGGGTCATCTGGGCAGAAAGGGTGGTAGCTTTTGGAGACTTCTGTCTCTTAGGCTCTTGAGTCCTCGAGAGGAATCTGGCTTGGAGGAGTAAGCCATGGCCTTAAATCTCCCATGTGCCCTGTATTAACATGCAAACTTCGACTTCCGTAACTAATCAGAGTAGATTTTCTGAAAATGAGGAAAAGCAAGATGATAAAATGATACCATGTACGGGAAATGCTCAACACATTCTTCCCAGGGAAGAATCAGGTAATTCACAGCCTTGCATAACTGTAATACCCAACAGGAACATGATCTCTGGAAGCTTCAGGCACAACACGTACAGCATTGTGAAGATTTTGCCTTTTGGGGCCTACTTCTTGCTTTGCTTCCCTGACTTCACACCAAGAAGGCTTCCCTACTGGCAGCAAACTACTAATCCATGAGACACTCTGGCAGTGGCAGAAAGCTTTTTCCCCCAGGGAGAAGGTATTGTTTCAGGACTCTTAAGATGAAACTAGGGACTATTCAAAGCTTAAAGGAGTGAAGCCATAATGGTAGTGTTTCAGATAGAGCACCTAGTAGTGGGGGAGAGTTGGGATGTGATGTGCGGAGGGTGGAATTCTGTTTATCACAATGCCTTAAAATGGTACTTCTTTCTTGTGGCTAACACTTTATTGTGGGGTAGGGTTGCAAAGAGAAAAAGTACACATTTGGCTTCTTAAAACTTGATTCAGTATCAAGTCGTGGGCGAGGTACTCGGGGAATGGGGTTTTTCACCAGCAACCCACCCACGGTGAAGCAAACTTCATCGTCCACTTACCCCTCAAGCTGGCCCCGGTAACCCCATCGCCTGCTTTCTGATCGACCTCATCAAACTTCTTGTCTTAGAGGCAGCTTTGGCTCTTTAATCTCTTTGTAATCAAAATAAATCTCTTCATAAGGATGCATGCCAATCCTCTTTGATTTGTCACAGACATTAACTGTGGTTTCTCAAGTTTTTAGCGTTTTCTTGACACATCTGTAGTCCCAGAAGTGTCCCCTAACCCACATTTCTGTGGGCACCACCACCCTAGTATCACTCTTAGTTTATATAACCTGTTCTCAGGGCAAGAGGTCCTGTCCCTCATCTCTCATTTGTTTCGATAAGCCTGTTAAAAATGCATGAGATGCAGACACTTTCCCCACACAGTCTGAGTTGCTTTTTCACATTGATTTGGATAGAAGAGAATGATATAAATATACATGCAGATCTATGCCAAGAGGGCATTCTCTGTGGTCAGGCGAGCCACCATTATTTTTTAAATTGTTTTTCTCCCTGTTAAAAGACTAAACATGTGAATCATAGAAATTCTGGAACACTGTAGGGAAAGAAAAAGAGGCCCAATCAATTGGGCTTGCACAACCCTCGAAAAACCACGGTCAACATTTTGGTATGGTTTCTTCTAGCATGTTTTTTCCCCTACACATAATTTTGTTTTGTACATATGTTTGCTTTCCTTAGTGGAAATAATGTGGTGTATATGTATTTTTATTTTACTCACTCGACATTTTATAGGGTTTTTATATGTCATCTGAAACTCATTTTTAATACTGCATAGAGGAGCACATTATTGATTATTCAACCGTGCTTCTACTGTTAGACAAGTGTTTCCTTTTCTTTCTTGCTTTGAGAAATTATACCACAGATAACTTTCTACACAAAGGATAAATATTGCTAAACATGATAATTTTTAAATAACTCAGTGCTTAACTGTTTTTAATGAGTAGTAACACTTTAGTGATGCCTAATGTGTGCATATACTTTTCCAGGTGGTATGGGAGAGATAATGACAATGCAAGATCACGTCCCAACTCCTTCAGCCTTGTTTGAAGAGGTGTGGTAGATACGTCCATCTGGCTGCCCCTCTGAGATCTGCCCATTTTCCTTACTGGTGGATTTCCTCGTCTGTGAATATCAGGAAGGCATCGTTCCTGGCCTGTGAACATTGTTGGGTGGGGATGTGAGGCTGGACCACCTTGTGAGAAAAGCAAGGGACTGGTCTTAGGACAGAAGCCAACACTGACACCTGGCTCCTTGCTGAAGTCCTTGAGCTGCCATTCAACTCATCCTGGTGCTGTCCTGGCACCAGCCTTCTTATTACATGATAAAGCCATATTCCTCCTTGTTTCTTCTGGTTGTGCTGGACTTGTAACTAATTGTAGCTGAAAGCATCCCAACTGATAAAGTAAAACAAACACATTTCATAAAAATGGCAACCACTCATGAAGTTGTTACAGATTTTATCTTTAATTGAACAGCAATTGCCCTCAATGAACAAATGAAAAGACTGAATATCAGAGAAGCTACACAACTTGCCTCAGATCCATATAGGCGTGTGAGTCGGGAGCCTCCCTGATGCATAGATTAGAGAAGTGAAGAGTGTCAAGCATACTGTCCATGAGGGTGAAGAGGGTAGCATCCTTAGTTTCTGCACCATTTGTTTAAATGTGCATATGTGGAGCTCACTGCTTTATAAAATCTTTTTACATCTATTCATTTATTTTATCTGTCCCCAGATACCTTGTAGAAGAGGGGACAGGTCCAAGAAATTTAAGTGCTCTGTCCCAAGGCACAATGCTAGCTGGTGTCAGAGACTGAACTGGAACCTAGGTTCCCTGACCAGTGATGCAGACCTTCCTCCAATGGATCCCACTACTGAGGAAGTCTGCTCAGGGAGAGAACCCCCTCTTCATCCCTGGCGTTCTCCAGTTAGACCCCACCATTCAATGTTTTTATTTTCTCTAGCACAGCATCTACCCTGTGGCGCTGTTAACAAATATAATACATCAGAGAAAGACTTACAAATATTTATGGCTGTAATAACTTCCCACCCAAAACAGGGCCATGGATCAGATCATTAGAGAAAATCAACTCAGCATGAGGTATGCTTTTTATTTCTCTCTTAGATTTTAATTCACAGAATGTACGTGATTTTCTGGGAGTGAGAAACTTCCACTTAGGAAAACAGGATTTTGCATGACAGGGATGCTGATTTGCAAATAGGGAGTTTATTTTTTGATTCACTGATTCCATCAGAGTGTTGTAACCCAGAAATCCCTTGGAGGCTTTCCAAGTGGGACTGGGAGATTCCAGGAGTGATAGCGTTCTCATGGATGTGAGTGTGAGATAACGTGCACCATCTCTCTCACACACTCTGTGTCTTTTGCTACCTGCATTTGGGCAAATCTTCTTTGGTAATTTATTTTTAAGGTTGATAAGAAATAATAATGAGAAGGTTCATTCTAAAAGACTCAGTTCATTGGCGTCTGCTCTAGAAAATGTCACTGACCACCCTCTACCCTAAGAGGGTAGGGGCTCTTAGGTTGGGGCTCCTCCCCCAACTTCCCACAATCCCTCAGATAATCTTCACTTGGCATCTGTCATTGTGCAACCCATGTGGCCGTTTTCTTGTCCATGTTCTCCACCTGACTCTGAGGTCCTTCAAGCAGAAACTATCACAATTGGGTCTGTATTCTCAACTCTAAGCATGGAGTTTGCCATGGGAATAGGTACTTAATACATTATTTATTCAATGACTGCTAAGCAGTACCCAGGAAGATGACCCAGTGTTAGTTCATATCTCAGTGTTCAGGTGGGGAAGTTTGTAGCCAGATTATCTTAGCCCCGGGGAGACCAATAATTTATAAGGCAGTCCAGGGGAAGCTCCCACCTCTCCTGAGCACCGACATCCTGTCCCTTTCTCTTCACTGACAAGGTCCTTGCTCTGGGACTTACCTATGACTAAGGCTCTGTCTCTGAGAACAATCCCTGCCCCAGGGCTGCGTTTCTCCTGTGGGACTACAGTCTGGAGAGATGGAACCACAGAGGGATAGAGAGTGACAGTGAGGACCTAGGCATCTGCCCTAGAACGAGATACTAGTCAAATCACCCTGCTCCAAGTTGCCAGTTGTGCACTGGACAGGCTGTGGCTGCACGGCCCTCCTTCCCTGAGAGTCTGGATTCCCTGGAAGCTGGGAGCAAGCATGACCCCCTGAATGCCAGTCTGCATTGGACACAAAAGTAGCATACATGGGGAAAAATGTATTTCCCAGAACCCTTCTCAACGAGAACAATCTGGTCATTTCTGGGAGTGACGTGATGCCTTCTCGGGAGGGTGGCTCTGGGTATCTGAGGGCTCTGGTTTCTCAGTAGGGTGTGCACCACCCCAGCTGCTCCCCAAATCTTCCTTCAGCTTCACTTCTAAATAAATGAGCAGCAGCATTTTAAGGACTCTAAGCTTGAAGGGCTGCTAAGTTATTAGCTTCTAAGGTCCCCAGCAGTCTGTCTCTGGCCCTGCTGAGGGAGGGTGGTGGGCATCTGGAGGTCCATGCCTGAGGGTTTAGGGACCAAGTAGAGAAGGATGCAGTGCACACACTGGACAACACAGGCCACTGCCGGGAACTGAGAAGGTCCAAGAGAAGGAGGGGGAGACAGGTTTAGGGCTGAGGGATACACGCTTACCACCTGGCTGGGCTGACCCCACCTAGCATATAGTGAAGTGACCACGAGTCTGGGCTTACTCTGGACTTAAGGCTATGGAGGGTCCTGGGGCAGACCCATCCTAACCTGGTCCTTGAGGCCCCGGGGCCCCATTCCAGAAACAAGCTGCACTCTGGCTAAGGCGGCCAAGGGAGAGCGGCCTTTTCCACCATTGTTTATTGCAGTCACTTGCCCATTTCCCTTCATAACTAAGCCCACTGATTTCAGCTACACGTCCCCCCAGAGATAAGGGGGTGTTCTACGGTCCATGCGGGCCACGTGGTAGAGTGTCGCTTGCTGGCATCCAGTGAAAGTGATGTCAGGTCCTCTTCTCTGTTGCCTCTGCTCACCTCCCACCCAACAGTCAGGCAAACATAAGCAACCCAGATTCTTAGGCAGTGCATTTGCCTTCTGTTTCGGCTTTCTCTCACATCTGCCATTTATTTGTTCGTGCCTTTCCGGAGCAGCTTAAGGCTCAACTGCATCCCCCCGACATGGACTTTCTGTCCTACTCGACACGGTTCAGGGCTCTAACCAATAACGAAGATGCTCCTGAATCTTGTATAATCCAAAACATACCCCTAAACTGAGCACCACCAACGCCCCCCAACAAAAAGGAAGCCTAGGCATTATGTGTCTAGAAATAGGGCCTGCTCACTGCCACCTAGTTCTCAGGGATATTGCTAGCCTGACTTCGTGTGGTCAGGCCTGAGGTATCCGCTCAGTGCCAGCAGTGTGCCCTGAAGCCTGTGACATCTGCATCTGAAAAGCATCAAATTGGGACCATGTCTTTTACCACTTTGTCATCTTCCCTTACCACCCATATCACACCCTCTTCCTCTCCTTTGAGAGAGGGTGATAGGGCTGTTACTTTCCATTTCCATTTTGTCTTATCTCTTACCTGGTTTCCCCATTCCCTAATCTAGAAACTACACACAGGGGTGAATTCTAATAAGGTCCCCAGTACCTGATCTCTGATAGCCTTCAGGTGGGAGGTTGTCCCGACAAACCCTGTGCTTCTACCTACTCTCACGATCGCCTGGCTGGCTTGCATCACGCAGGGCTCCTAAGAGAACCCAATCCTAAGGGCTGTCCGAACAGCTAGGCTAGGGGAGGATGTGACATGTGGCTCCCTGTGGTCAGACCCTGGACATACATCTTGCTCTGGGATGATAGTTCAGATGCAAACCTGTTTCATGGCAGAGCAAGGACATTTGTTTAGGACACTGGACACAGTGTTCAGAGACCACTGGGAATGCATTTGCAGTAAGAAGGGAAAGGCATAAAGCAGCAGCGAAGAGATTGCAGCAAGAGTGGCCTTTTTTTTAAAAATTTTTTTGTTTAACGTTTATTCATTTTAGAGACAGAGAGAGACAGAGCATGAATGGGGGAAGGTCAGAGAGAGAGGGAGACACAGAATGCGAAACAGGCTCCAGGCTCTGAGCCATCAGCCCAGAGCCCAACGCGGGGCTCGAACTCACGGACCGCAAGATCATGACCTGAGCCGAAGTCGGTTGCCCAACCGACTGAGCCACCCAGGCGCCCCAGAGTGGCCTTTTTTTTCTGTGAGGGGAAGCAGCTGAGTTGCTGTGCCTAGGGCATGTTTCAAAAGAGCACAGTGACTATTATTTGAAACAGGGACAGACGGAAATTCCTAGAAGGGTTCGCACTGTTGCTTATTATAGAAGCGATCTAGAATCATGCTGAGGCACATGCTCAGAACTTTCGATGTGTCATCTCTTTGTTCTTTGTGACAAACCTCTATCATGGCACTTGTGGCAGACATTGTCGTTGGCTGCCTTCCCAGCATTCATGTTCTTGCCACCCTTCCTAAGTGGATCCTCATGTGTCTGCAGCCAGCCCAGCTCCAGCCCCACAGGGGTCACCTGATTACTTAAGAAGCAAACAAGTGCCCGCTGTGTCTCTGGCCACCGTCACTTGACTGAAAGGAGCTCATGACTATGGCCCAGACAGTCTGAGCATAAGGACACATGTGCCATGGTTGGGGAAACCGATTCTTTCACACTCTCACTCTCCTGCTGGGTGAGAACAGAGTAGCACATAGACCCAAGCGCCAGTGGTGGCCACCCTGGTCTCAGGGAACCGCCCTTAACGTGGCAGGTGCCATGAGCAGAGGGGCATGGAAACCCGGGTCCCTGATACCATCATTGAGCTGTGGGATCTGTCCACCCTGCTGCTGGGCTTCCTTGTAGTGTGAAACAAGACATTTCCTTAATTTCTAATTCAGGGTAAAGTGGAATCACTCTCGTACTTGGAAAAGTCATAATTGATCTAGGACTATTATTGTCCTCATTTTACTGATGAATAAACTAAAGTTTAAGGGACTAATTAACTTGCCTAAGGTTATATAGTTAGTAAATAGTGAAAATTCAAGGATAATTTGACTCCAACGCCCAAACTCTGAATTACAGCTACAGATAGGTTCTAATAATAATAATAATAATAGGTGGAAATTTGATAATTCACCTTCATTGAAGGGAAGAAAAGTACACTAAATTAATATTGTCTCCCAAGGATACAGAGCATAGTTTGTTTTGCAGGAAGGTTGTTTTTAAAAACTACTTTAGAATTCAAATCTTTACTCTTTCTCCAGTTTCCTTCTCAGAGAGGTACAGAGCAGGCACTAAATGTGTGTTATTAAATGACACACCTAAGGTCCTCAGCAGGGAATGATGGCTCTGAGAGGGGCCATTAGGTGCCGGGCCTCTGTCCTGCAGTGCAGTAACTCCCTGGATCTTCAGCATGTGGAGACATTTATTCTAAGGCCTGTTCATTCAACAGTAAGAAGGAAATAAAAAGCTTTCAGCAGTAGCAAAATCTTCACAATGAATCCCTAATATATTAGGCCACAGACTGAGACCTGAGGGACCCTTGATAAGCTCCTAGGGATGGGAGTCTCAGAGGAGCTCTTCAGTAACTGCTCGAGGCTCCCCCCAGGTACCATGAGCCAGTGTCTACAAAAACCCAGCATCCTGATATCACTTCTGTTAAAAAACCTGATTCCTGACACACCTGCTCTGCCTCTGCTGACCCTGACCCCATCCTTTGCTCTCCCCAAAACCCTTGGAATTCATCGCCGTCCAAGCGCCCTCCTTGCCCCTCTCCCTGATGCATCGTCACTGGGTCACATGTCCGTCTGTGCCCAAGGCACCTGGGATTTGCCTGGGTAGCATCATTCCCCAGGAGCCTGCCCGAGGGATGACATAGCTAGTCCACAAGATCCCATCACCCACAAGGTGAGTGACTTTGGATAGGTCAACTCATTTCCTGTGCCTCGCCTCTGAGCTGTCAGCACAGAGCCCGACGCGGGGCTCAAACTCACCAACTGTGAGATCATGACCTGAGCTGAAGTCAGATGCCCAACTGACTGAGCCACCCAGGTGCCCCTGGCCATCCCCATCTTAAATGGGGGCTGTAATAGTCCCTGCCCCATGGGGTTAAGGTGCACTGGCCCAGGGTCACAATGTAATAAGCTGCACATCTCTAGAGGGTGCTATTGATGTGATGCACGGCCTCACAGAGCAGTCCTGGGTTGTATGTATCAATTAACAATACATATTTAATATTCAGTATTATTACTGTTAGTATTATTACTTTTAGTGACAAGACTCCCGGGGCTCCTCCCTGCCATCCGCATCCTCCCAGCTGGCCCCCAGCTGCTATGTCCCTACAGAAGGGGAGAGACCTGGTGAGAGCCCCTCAGGGCTATGTTTGGCATGGATCTTGATATAACCGAGGGCGTACAGTTTTTAGGAACCTTGGTTACAAGGGGTGAAGACTGCGAGGCATCCTAGGGAACCAACAAACCTGGCCTGAATTGTGAGGGAGGTCACAGCTGCATCTTGAATATGAATTTCGATATTTCCCATTTCTCTCACAACTGAACACGGAGTCAGAGAACAGTAACATGCCCGCCTAGTGTCAGTAGAGTAAATTTGTAAGTTTCCAGGCTTCATGTACACTTTCTCATCTGAGCCTCAGAGACCCTGAGAGAAAGTCCAGGCAGATAGATTTTCTATTCTGCTCGTGAGGAACAGGAGAGTCTGGAGAGGTGATGACCTCTGACCCAGCCGGGCACTGGTAGTCTGACAAGAGAGCTGGGGCCCTCACTGCCTGGGGCCTAGTGAGAACGCTCCGGGGAGGAGGCAGGCCCGGATGGGAGGTCTCTGGCCTCTCAAGCCTCACCCCATTAGTTTGGGTTGCATCAGTAAACTGTGGCTTCCAACCATCTGAGGCAACTTATTAGAAGTGCCCTCCCAGAAGATTCCTCACACTTTACTACCTGCCTTTTCATAGGATGATGCAAAAAAGCCACAACCCTGTCTATAATTGAGCCACCTGGTCCACTCAACACTTCCTTGGTACAATTCATGGATACTGCTTTGTTTGTTTGTTTGTTTGTTTGTTTTTAAAGGATCGGCTTCATTATAAAGAAGGGTTGTTCCCAAAGGATCCACTAATTGGGGAAATCACGGAAACTCTCAGATGGAAATGCTTCTAATAATTCACTTTATTATGACTCTGCCTTGCTCTAAGAACTTATTTTCTTGATTTCCTCGAATTGTCTCTAAAGTGAGACAATTTTCCCATCAGCATGCTGACAGCCTACCCTGCATTATTCTATGGGAGGCTTTGTTTGCATTCACAGTGAGTTTAAAACTGGGAGTAGTTTGATGAGATTAATATGAGGTGTCTCTTCAAAAGTTGAGTGGTATAACAATTTAGCAATGACTCCACTAACTACGTAAAATGAAATATTAACTTCACAAACGTGGTGACAGATTAGAGTATCATTTGCCTCCAGGCAATTACAGCTTCTGATCACACATCCCCACCACGCCCGAGAAATGTGTGAGCCCCTCTGTCAGTCACTCCCCAACAGGCATTCCCTCAGCACTTGCTTGTGGACCACACTGCTCTGGGAGACCTGAGACACCTCATCCGGCCTTAGGGAGCACAAGTAGCCAATGGTTAAAATGGTACACAACTGAGAGGCAAAATGGGGGACACAGACATAGGAGATGTTGAGAAAAGAAGAGTATGAATTGAAGGAGGTTTGTGGAAAAGATGTTCAGTAATTGCAAGAGGATAGGTACCATTTAGCAAGTATTACTTATGCCAGGCTCTGCACTTGACATAGGCCACTGAATTCAGAGAAGACTGAGGCTCGTCCTTGGTTCTCCTCCAGGACTTGAGATTTGGGGTCACGAATTGGGCCAGATGAGATCCTATTCCTCGTATTGCCTCTAGAAGGGGTTTCTCTCCTCCATACCACTGCTCACAAGGAACTGCAGTCATAAGTGAATCTGTCTGTCCGAAGACCTGATTGTGAAGATCGTGGCTGGGTTTCATTTCCCACCATACCCTGGGCGCCTCACACAGAGCCTGACCCACAGCTGGCACCCAGCCAATGCCCACAGATTGAGGGAGTGATTCGAAAGACTTACAACTCCCCCAGACCTGGGGTAAGTGCATGACCCTTGGCAAGCCCATCCTGATGCTGCCTCCTTCCGCTGAGCTCCCCTTCTCCCATGTCCACTGCCCCGGTGAGACAGAAATCATCTTGAAGGCAGTGACCAAACACTCTCTACTCTTTATCCCCCCTACTCTCTACCCCAGACCCTATACCATGCTGAGTCCATAGCACAGGCTCCAAAAACCGATGAGAACAGGTGGGTTGCAACCTTGCTAAAAGACATCACCTCTGACTTGGGATTTTTGCTGAGACAGCTGGGTTTTGCATTAGCTGGATCCCCCTGGAAGGCAAATTGCTATGGGGGGGCCCCATATTCAGGAAACAACCATTCCATTTAGGCTCCCCCAGGACACTTGCAACTTCTAATCGCCCTTTCCTAACTGAAAACAAGTTTCTTAGCTAAAGGACCCAGGCAAAGGGACAATGAAAGGGCTCACATGTGGCACGTGTGGAAGGCAAAAAAGCTACAGTATGAGAGGATAACACCATCCACAGGAACAAATAAACATTTTCATAATTTGCCTACTAATTAAAATAGCAAATACAATCAAATCCAATTAACGTGGATTGGTCTGTGGGGCTTTAAATCAGAGGAGCCTGGTTGATTGCTCTGGAGTCATTAATTAGGCCTGACATGATTTCTTCCAAGCAAAGCCTCTTGGCATGCACTGTTCCCATTTATGGGATTCACGATCGGCTGGGAAATCACAGGTGCTGTTCAGAACTAGACTTTAGTTTGGGCCTACTCTGAGGGTTTCCATCATTTTACTTAGTTCTGGGGCAGGGAGCTCACTGAGCTTCTAAACCTGGTTGGTGTGTGTGTGGTGGTTTTGAGGTCTGGGGCAGAATCTGGGAATGTCAGGGAAGGTGGTCCTCCATGAGACTTCACCCTTCTCTTCTCAGCAGTGTTTTATTCCTGTCCTGTGCACCCTGCCCTCACCAGGAAGCATCCACAGCTTTGAGGCCAATCTAATATTTCCTTGGCCACAGGCTGAAAATGATCTGTCATCTAACTGGGATAAGTAGAAACCTAGTTCAATCACGGTTCTATCAAGGATGCTATGTGGTGCTTGCTTTGTGCTAGAAAGTGGCTACGGGTGAGATCAGAGACTCTGTCCTGAGGAGCAAAGGTGTGTTTCCTTTAGGGAGACACGCGTCTACAGTCATTCCTATGCCCCATGGGCCAGCCCAGGCACAGAACCTAGTTCCTAGATGTCTGGGTTTACTCAAAGGTTAGAGATCCAGAGCCTTATGTCAAAACTCCTATTTTTATTGTTTTTTCTTGTATGTTTCATTTTTAAAGATTGGTTTACTAAAAAAACAAAAACAAAAACACTGGGCCACGGAAACATGGGCCCTCAGGGCAAAATGGAGGTGAGGAGAAGAGCATCTGACTGTTCCATGTGAGTGGTCCTACCAGGTCTCCAGGGGAGGAGCCACAGTGATTAAGTCTTGACAACAAAGGTCTTCTCAAGATTAAAGAGGGGACAACAGATAGGATGCATAAAATGGAACACATGAAATTTATGGGTTCAAAGAGACATACGGATGCCTTCTCCAACCCAGGGGTCTTGGCATGAGGACCCTTGGCATGGACCCAAGGGCAACCCCAGGGCTGCAGCTAAGGGGAGCTCCACGGTGGGAGGCCTAGGGGTTCTCATGTATTGTGAACCAGAGACTGGCTTCGAATTAAACTCATGAGATTTCCTCTTTACCCAACTCTTTCATAGGAGCTTGGCTTTGAGGATGACTATTTAATTTCTTAAATAGAAGATGGAGGTAAGACAAAACTACCTCGTGGGATGGTTGTGGAGGTTCCATGAGGCCACAGTGGGAAATGTACAGGGCCTGTCACCTGCTGATGTGTGTCGTACAAGTGGAAGTGTTTGCTACTGTCAAAATTCCCAGCGGTCCAAAGCATATGCACTTTTCCTTGAACTAGGTGTCCCTTGGTCCCATGGCCACCCAAGGATTGGGATTGGGGTGGGTCAAGGGCAAAGGGGCAAGCCCAGAAATTAGAGCCTGTGTGTGTTCTTCTAGCTTTGAGCTGTCCTCAGTGTCTCCAAACTGGTAGGTGCCAACTTCCCAAAGGCTCGAGGACCAATGGCAGGCAAAGTTGCAGGGGCATTTGCTGTGATTTGGAGATCAGTGCACCGTGCTTTGTGTCACAAAGCCATTATGATGTCTAGACTTTTTACCAATGACACACTTCACTTTGTGAGTATAGAAATAGCTTCTGAGTAGCTGGTACAGATGCACTTGAAAGCTGTAAAAGCCTCCCTGTCAATCTCTGCGGAGTCTCGCTCCCGGAGTCATTATGCCCCCCTGCTACAACTTTATTACCCATTTGTGCTTCTTCCAAAGCACTGACCACAGCTGCCACCTCTTCTGGGCGCTCTTAGCTCGCCTCTGCTCTCAGCCTGTCTCAGTGGTAATTTGTCATATAATTCAAAATGACACTGTGCTCCACTGAACCGCTATCTCTTCTGTGAAGACTTCATGGGAACCCCTCCCCAGACAGAAACGATTCCTCCCCTTTTGGCCTCCCACTGCACACAGGAACTGCCCTGGGGAGTGGAAGGGACAATGGACTTCAGAGTTAGAAAGCTCTGTACCTAGGGGCACCTGGGTGGCTCAGTCGGTTAGGCATCTGACTTCGACTCAAGTCATGATCTCGTGGTTTGTGAGTTCAAGCCCCACATCGGGCTCTGTGCTGACAGCTCAGAGCCTGGTGCCTGCTTTGGATTCTGTGTCTCCTTCTCTCTCGGCCCCTCCCCTGCTCATTCTCTGTCTCTCTTTCTCAAAAATAAATAAAAAAAAAAAAAAACATTAAAAAGATTTTAAAAAAGAAAAGAAAGAAAGAAAGCCCTGTATCCACACCACCTTGCTGTGAATCTCTGGCCAACCTCTCTGAGCCTTAGTTTCCTTCTATGTAAAAGAACTAATAGTCCCTAATTTGCAGGTTTCTTGTAAAGATTAAGCACCCTGAAGTGCACAGCATCTGACATGCAGAGGGATCCAAAGAAGAGTCGTACAATAATTTTTTGCACTGGTTTTCCTGTCCCTTCTGCTAGAGTACAAGTTTCCAGATGACGGAGATGGTGCCCGACTCACCCATCTTTACAACCCCAGCACCCAACACTATGGATGGCACACTATTGGATTCACTGAATGTAACTGCCTGAACTTTTTCTCCCCCTAAGTCTTTGTGTAGCTTTTAAAAAAATGTTTTCCTTCTTTTCGAAAAGAAATTAACAAATAATACCAATACCACAAAACAGAAATTGCCTAGGATTCGGGTGCAGACCTTTGGAGACAAGCTAACAAATAAATCCAATTGCTGAAAATGTCAACCCTTAAAAGGTTTGGCTCTCAATTTTCAAAACAAATGTAAATTCTCATCTCTGTTTCTCCCATAAACCTGTCGTCAGACTCTAAAACCAAGGCAAACCAAACTGTGTTCTTCTGAAAACCCCTAATTTTCCCCTTGACCTCAATTAATTACAATTTTATTGTGGTTTTACAGAGTTCACTTCACTGCTGATTGCAACCTGCTGGCTTATCCTGGCGCTTGACTATGCTAGCAACATGACAGAAGGAGAGATCCAGAAGGTGTTCATCTTCCGTATTTCTCATTACTTTAAAAGAAGCCTTAAAATTTTTGTGTACATTCCTAATACAGAACGATTACTTCAAAAAAGCTCTTAGTGTAAACCCTATGGAAAGAGTTGTAGACTGAAGGTGATAACCACGGCTGTCAAAACAGTTTGCTTATTTCCCTGGGGACAAACTACTTGAAAGAAAAATAAAGAGAAGGAAAGACTCCTCATAGGCAGTGATGACAGAGGAGGTCAAGGGCCCCATGCTGAGCAGAGTCACTAGGTGACTGCTCCCCAGCCAGCCCTGTGGGGGACGGTAACACCGCTCAAATGGTGCAAATGGCTTGCACAAGGAAAGAGAGGAAATCGTTTACTTTTGTGTAACTGGCATCCTGATTTGTAAAGTAATGCCCACCTAGCGATCTGAAACCAATTACTTGTTAGAAAAACTAGCACAGAGCAAACAGCTACCGGGAGGAGATCTCAGACTCGTGTCCTAATGAAACACTTGGCCTTCTCATTAAAAATAAATGTCTACATTGCTTCCAAGCATTTGGGGAAGACAGTCACAGACTGCAGGGGAGAAAGGGAAAGTGCTGTGCGTCTGAATGAACCAGAGAAAGCAGAAACTAAGCTTAATTGGATTACTTCTAATTAGTGACTCTAATGAGAATTGAGGAACATTGACAACACATGTGTAGAGAAGTAACTGGAATAATCTTCATAATTAGAGATGTGGCTGCAGATAAGACTTTTCATTCCCTGGATGGTTTGTTAGTACAAACTTGTTCTTCCAGCCTTCCATCCACCCGAAGCCCAGGATCTGGGCCCAGTCCCTGGGTAGAAACCCAGGCCGACACTCACTAGCTGTGTGATTCCGGCAAGTTACTTAACTCTGTGTTTCTCTTCCCTCATCAGCTGGATGAAAATGATTAAAATAGCACTTACTTCGTAGGGTTCTCATGGGGATTACATGAGTTATTACATACACAACCCTTATTATAGTGCCTAGAACACAGTATGTATTCATAAATCTTAGCTGTCGTTATTAATTCACATACCCATCCACCATCTGTTTAAAAATTTTTTTAATGTTTATTTTTGAGAGAGAGAGAGAGAGAGCACACATATGAGCAGGAGAGGGGCAGACAGAGAGGGAGACACAGAATCCCAAGCAGGCTCCAGTCTCTGAGCTGTCAGCACAGAGCCCATTGTGGGGCTCGAACTCATCAACTGTGAGATCATGACCTGAGCCGAAGTTGGATGCTTAACCGGCTGAGCCACCCAGGTGCCCCCACCATCTGTTTATTCAAACACCATTTATTAGGTATATTCAGTGCTCCCAATTCTGGGCTAGGTCAATCTGACCGTATTAGTCCCAATTCAACAACTTCCCACCATTTTTAAAATGACTCTACTGAATCGCAGCCACATCTGGCTCACCTCTTCCTTCCTCTCTCTGCTCTTCCTTCCTCTCTCTGCTCCTGGCTCTCCAACCTGTCCTACTCTCTCTCCACAGGGCCTTTGCACAGCCTATTCCCTCAGCCTGGGATGCTCCCTTCAGGTGGGCAGAATCTGTACGTGGTTTTGTTTGTTCTTGAATCCACAGCACCTAACATAGAAGCTGGTTTATACTGGGTGCTCGATTAACATTCATTGAACTAATGAATCAATAAGTGACTTAAAGATGAGGAATAATAAATAAGACAGTGCTGAGGCATGATAGTAATAGCCAACATTTATTTAGTGCTTGCTCTGTGACAGGCACTATTCTAAACACTTTTCTTGTATTATTGCACATCCATTCCACCTTGAAAGGAATGAAATAGAATACAGTGGGTGGGGGGGGGGAGCTGGAGTGTCATGCATTGGAATGGGACAGGACAGGATGGCAGATCCTCACCTAAATGTCTAGCAACAGACCACCACAGTTAGTGAGTTGACATCATGACGGAGGAGTGCAGAGGGCATGGCAGCAGCCCAGAAATGGCATCCCCACTGTGTGTTGACACTGAGGAAGGTCTCACAGAGGTGACCGAGTCCTGCAGTGAGGGCTGAAGGACCACTAGAGATTGTCTATAGCGAGTGGGCGATCCTTTCCAGGAGGAGGAATGGCAGCTACGAAAGCATGAAGGCCCACGAGAGCCTGGGACATGAACCAGTGTATGAAACCAGGCCGAGGTCGCTAGCCAGGGAGCGGTGAGAAAGGGGTTGGGGAGCTGGGAGGCAGCCAGACCAGGGAGGGCCCGTGGGCCAGCCTGAGTATTCCCCAGAGGCTGTGGAGTGGCTAGCCAGAGGTATGTTTCATAAATATATCTCTGGCTACAGCACTGAGTCTAGATGGCATTGGTCGTGCAGGAGACAAGGAGGAAAGGAGGGAGACTGCTCTGGTAGCTCAGGGGCGATGCTCAGACCTGAGTTCCTACAACAGTAGCAGTAGGGAAGGAGGCCAAAGAAGGAAATGGAGATGGAGCAGGAGGGGGAGGAGAAGGGGAGAGAGAACAAGGAAGGCAAGAACCCTAAGACCAGACCTTCCCTGGAGGGGATATAAAGAGGTGATGGCAGAGGGCCCCAGCAGGATGACCATGCTCCAGGCAGCAAGAGTCGGAAGCATCACTCCTGCTCAAACTCCCAGGTGTCTGTCCTGGAAGAACTGGGAATGTGTGTTCGTATGAGCATGGTGGAGATGGGGAAGGAGGCAGAAGCCAGGCCTGAGAAAATGGGAGGGCCAAATGCCAAAGCAGAAGGTGGACATTCAGGACACGGAGGCCCTGCAGAGTGGGGAGGGAGCAGAGAGGCAAACGAGAGACTGAGTCACTGGGGAATAACTCCTGGTAGGGCACATGGGGTGACTCCTGTGGCTGCCTGGCCTTTGCCGCTGTGACCTGAAACTCTTGCCTGAATGCCCTGATCACCGAGGGGCTCCAGTGTGCCCAGCGGGTCTGCTGAGATCCCAAGGTCCTGCTCCCTCTGGCTGCCTCTCTTGCCACCAGCCATGCTCAGCTTGGGACAAGACCAGACCTCCACAATACTGTCACATCTACAGTAAGACCAGTTCCTCGAGTTTCCCCTCACCCTGCTCTACCCCCAGAGCTCCCTGGGGCGCCTGCCTCCTTGCCCTCTTCAGACACCCAGCGTCCAGGGTCTTTCTCACCTTCTCGTCTCAGGCAGCTCCAGAACCAATTCCCCAGGGCGGACCACAGTCCTGATCAGGTACTGCCAGGCCTGCATGACCTGGAACCACCTCTCAGCAGCCTTACCTGGGGCCACCCTTCTGTGGGAGCAGCAACCACAACCCC
The DNA here is from genome assembly GCF_027475565.1 of Acinonyx jubatus. Taxonomy (NCBI): domain Eukaryota; kingdom Metazoa; phylum Chordata; class Mammalia; order Carnivora; family Felidae; genus Acinonyx; species Acinonyx jubatus. The sequence continues at coordinate 121,130,756 of NC_069384.1, forward strand.
ACATCTTCTTATTACCAATACGTCCTGAGCATCTCATCCCCTCGGGCCCTTCACAGGCTGTTCACTGCCCCCCTGCTTCCACCTCCTACTCAGTCTTCAGTATGGGCCTAAATGGGGCTTCCTCAGAGAATCCTTCCCTTGGATACGCCCATTACGTGCTCTCAGTAGGCCATACTTCTGCTTTGTCTCACTTGTCAAGATTGTAATTCGAATAATTATCGCTTAATCACATGCTTAGTGTCTGATTCTATGAGAGCAGGAGCCAAGCTGGTCCTATTCGCCGTTCTATTCCTGGCACTTAAAATAGAACCAAGCACATAGCACGTGCTCAGTAAATATGTGTTGAACAAAGAGAAGGCTTAGCCAGCGCCACGGTGGCTCAAAGATCACACAGCCTATAAAATGTTGATTCAGGGCGCAAATCACCTATTCTGCATAGGCTCCAGGCCAGTCCCATTAGGAAAGGAGTCTTAGTGGAGATTTGCCCTTAGATCTGCATTAGGGCGGCCCTTAGGGAAGCAGTGGGATACTGTAGGGAGGAAAGGGATCTAACACGCCAACGACCGTGGGTTTTCCGAGAATACTAGATGGCTTAGCATAAAACTGCCGTGAGATGGCTGTTCTGAAACACAGCGTTTAAGAATTCGGCACTGCGCGATGAGGGGCTTCTGTCAACATTGAACATGCAGCACTCCAGCTGGCTGAGAAATGAGCAGGGTGGTTTTGAAAAATTCACCACTTCTCTTGGGGAATGCCAACTAATCTGATTTTAACACCTCACACAATGCTTTAGAATTGCATTCATTCACTTCCAAAATGCACTTGCTAGAATTAACTAGGTAAACTTTCCCAAGGAAAATGCTGAGTCCTCCATGAATACCACACTTCTTTATCAGAATGTAGCATGAATTCCAGGACGGACCGCAAAGGATTTATAACAGTTGGGATCATTTATGGAGAGCCTACTACGTGCTGGGACTGTGCGGGTCCTTCACCCACATTTCCCCCCTTAGGGTCGAACAACACTCTCTGAACGGGTGACCCTTACATCTGCATTGAGGTTAAGTGACTTGTCTGAGTCTCAACATCTAATGTGAGTGTGGCAGGCCTGAGCACCAGAAGCCCTCTGGCCCCGAAGCCTGTGCTCATTCTCCAGTTCCATTTTGTCTGGTTTCTGGGTTGATATTGGTACTGTCAGTGTTCCAGAATTGAGGGATCTGTGGCCTTCCATCAATGCCAAGAGCCAATGCCATGAATGGCCACCCCTTGGGTGCACTTTCCCAAAAGTCTCAAGGTGGAGTTAACAGGCTCTGAGTTCAGCAAATAATGGGGGTTGGGGGTGCTTTGAACCATCCTTCACCCTTTTTAAAATGTCGATTCATTTATTTTGATAGAAAGAGAGAGAGAGAGAGAGCACACACACACATATGTGTGAGTGGGGAAGGGGCAGAGAGAGAGGGGAGAGACAGAATACCAAGCAGACTTTACACTATCGGCACAGAGCCCGATGCAGGGCTCAATCTCACCAACCATGAGATCAAGAGCCAAAATCAAGAGTCGGATGCTTAACTGACTGAGCCACCCAGGTGCCCTGAACCATCCTTCACCTTTAAGAAGAGTCTTATATTGACTTGCTGTTGGGCCTACAGGGGTTGTATCTGCAGACCCTGTTAAGGGGATACCCTTAGCAGACCTCAAAGGAAGCCCATTATGACTCTAATTATTCAATGTAAACACTTAAGTGCACCACGGTGTTGCTGATTGGTTTGGCATTGCTCTATTCTTTAATATACTGGAAGTCTCCAGAAAGAGAAATAGCTGACATGCTTCTGCTCTCATGAATAGCATGGAGGAAAAGATAAAATTCACTAACTGGGTTCTGGGCATTTTAAGGAAGCTGATTTCAACCAGATAGAGGGGATGTTGGGGAGAGTGAACGGGCAAGACAGTAAACCAATAAAAAAACCAAACATTCAGTAAACAGACATTTAACGGACACTCACTCCATGCCGTGGGTTTGGCATAGTGCTATGCTTGTGACTAAGCATGGTGGAACACCCATTGTATATACTTCACACTTTATGCCCAACCTGAGGGAAGCATCTAGAGATTATCAGCGTCACCTTTTCTGTCTGTGCAGCATGGGGAAGTGAGTACAGACATGAGTTTTTAGCAGCACAGTCTACGCCCTGACAAAGGGGTCAGGCCAGGAGTCCCCAGGAGGAAGAGCAAGGAGCCTGGAATGGGGAGCAACACTGGATCCTGGGGGGTAGGTTGCAATCAGATGGTGAGAGATTACAGGGGAGATGTCTCACAGGTTGAGGGATTCTGAGTTACTCAGTGTTGTTCATGTAGAAACAGGAGAAATGAAAAAATAGTTACAAAATACAAACAAAAATGGGTCTCAGAACACCAGAAATAAAATGGGGATGAAGCAAATTTACCCGGGTAGGTAGAAAGCCACTTCAACAACGAATACATAAATCTGCAGGAAAAGCCACATTCTGTGGGTGCTGAGCCCAGAGGGTCAGAGCAGTAGCAGGACTGGAGATCTGGAAGATGTGCAGTGACCCAGGGAACCCCAGCTCTTCATAGAGCAGACTTTGCACAAAGAGGAAACCTGGGTCAAAGATGTGCAAGGCAAGTGCTGTCCTCATTACACTCATTCTCAAGTCCTGTGATCAGGCCCTGAGTTTTGCTTCCATTGGACAGAGGTGGAACCTGAGACTCAGGGTTTCAGCAACTCGCCCAAGACCACTAAGCAGTGGAGCCAGGATCAGTTGGCTGTAAAGCCTATGGCTCTTTTCTCCAAACATGCAATCAGCCTCTTAGAAGTTGGGGTGCCTGGGTGGCTTAGTCGGTTAAGTGTCTGACTTTGGCTCAGGTCATGATCTCACGGTTCGTGGGTTCGAGCCCTGTGTCGAACTTCGTGCTGACAGCTCAGAGCCTGGAGCCTGCTTCGGATTCTGTGTCTCCCCCTGTCTCTGCTCCTCCCCCACTCATGCTCTGTCTCTCTCTGTCTCTCGAAAATAAATGAACATTAAAAAAAAAGTTCGATGTTGTGGGGAAGAGGATGTCTTCTGCTGGAAGAGGTCATGGTGAGTGACTGTAACAAAGGGAAACATTAAGAGCAGGAAGGATTCTCCATGGCACCTGCTTCATCCTTGAGAGAGTATTGATGAGTGCCATCTATGTGCACAGAACTGTCCTAGGCACTTTGTGTCCAGTGTGAACATGCCAGTGTGAACATGGTGGGAGCCCTGTAGGTGCTGCACAAAATGCATGCTGTGAGTATACTTGGCAAGGGCAATCTGGAGGAGACTGGGCCTTGGAAGATGAACAGAATCTGGATTTATGTAGAAAGGAGGAGAACTTTCTGTGGGGGAGAGGGGCTCAGCACGAGCACCTGATTGAGGGTGGTGATGACCACCTATCACGGGTAGTCAAAGTAGAGAGATGGACACAGCAAAATAGCATTTCCTCCCTGATTGTAAAAGTGACATATGTTTACTGCAAAAAAATCCTTGGAAAGACAGAAGTATAAAGAAAAAAACTAAAAAGTCATCTCTCAGTTTTTCCTGTCTACCCTGCCAGGCTTTGTTCCGTGCACTTAAAAAAAAACCCAAAAAATAAAAAACAAACAAACAAAAAACCCCACCAAAACTAATTTGCTACAAAACCGTATATACAATCCCAAGGCCTAATTTTTTTTTACAATGCAACACATATTGGAAGTATTTTGTTCTGCTAAAATAGTTGCAAGAATCTGGGTTTCCATAGCTGCATGGTGCTCTGTTTAGGGCCTCCCAAGTTATTCTTGGGCCCTGCGAGCATGTTGACCTGCACCAGCTGATGAGGACACGGCTCTCTGGGCTGGAGAGGGGAGTTCACCACTGCCTTCCTGGGCTCCTCTCGGGGCACTTCCACAAACCAGGTCTCCTTCCCATTGCTGCCTGACCGTGCTCCCCCTTCTTTCCTCCAATAGTGTCTGGCCTTGCCAGGGGTGATCTAAAGGGAGCAAAAAAATGAGTCTGCTTTTCCTTTGGAGACAAGAGACCCGAAATGCCTGCGCTCCCCCCCCCTCCAATTCCCTCACTTATAAATGCAGAAATTAAAGGATTTTAGGGGATGTTATCTAGAGATAATGGAGTTTAAAGGAATCTGTTTCAGATTTCTGGAAGAATTAAGAGATGTAATTTCTAATTCAACTTGTTAGAAATCAGCATATCAGGCTATTAATATATAAATGCAGCCCCTTCTGACCCTGTCTTATATGGTGACAGTGTGAATCCATTTATAGGATCCTCAGGATAGAACAGAGGTTTCCCTTCCTGGTGATTAGTACTGAAGGTGGGGAGGGAGGGGGTATTACACAGTGTGTGTGTGTGTGTGTGTGTGTGTGTGTGTGTGTGTGTGTGTGTGTTTGACAGCTCATGTGATCTGTCCTCCAGGGAGAAGCAAACTATTGTGCATAGCTTGATATGCAGGGCATGAGACACTTGATATAGATTATTTTTCTTTGGGTTCCTAACAGTAGGTAGAGAAAAGGACAACTGTCCGATTTTCTTACCTGAGGAGAGAGAGAGGTTGAGCATTTTGCTCAAAATGACACATCTACTCAGTCATGGGGTTGGGGTTAGGGTTGGGACTCAGATGTGCCCAGACCCAAATCTGGCTTTCTTTCCACTACACAGCTCCACCCCCTGCACTGGTTCAATGAGGTGGGAGGCCTCCTCCTCACCTCCTTCCCACCACAGCCCTGGAGAAGCACAAGCAGCCTCCAAACTTCCAGCGGGGTTCAGGTCAGAGTCCCGCCGTCGGCAAAGGATTCCAATTGGAACTGAACCCAGCATTTTGGAAGATTTTCAGGGATGAGGAAAGAAACATGAAGGGCTTTTAGGTTGGCCACAGTTAGTAGAAAATTCAAAGACATGAAGTTCCATGCAGTTATAGTCTGGGGGCATTTAATCTCCCTACTGTCAGTTTCCGAGGTAACAACCCAGCTCACACACATCCTCTTCTGAGTTTTACACACACTGTGCATTTAATCCATACAATTCCCCTAATGAGTTGGTTTTCTGATCACCATTTCAAAGACAAACAACAGGAGACTCAGAGAAAGAAGTAACTTATTTAAAATTATAGAGAAAAACTGGCATTCTCCTGCTGCAGACTTCATTTTCCCCAAGATTACAGATCCTTAAAGCCTTAAGGCCATAAGCCCTGGCCTGTGAATGGTGACCCCATGTGAGCTCAGAGTGGGGTTCCTGGTTATGGCTGGTCTCCTCTCATTTCCAGACAGAGCAGGCTGACACTGCTAGGATGCAGGGGTCATGCCGCCTCCTTTTGGGCCTCTGGCTTCTGGAGCCAGGTCACAATGGGTGAGGGTCAGGCTGGCCACTAAATCATCCCTTCAGGCTCAAATCTGTTTTCACACTTTTTGAAGACATCCCGAAGAGAACTACCTCCTTCGCCCCAATTGATTTTTAGGCGGATTCATTTTAAATTTTGGAAGTAAAAGTGTTTTGTAAACTGTTGAGAGCTCTATGCTTGGAGGACGTTATTATAATCACAGTTGGAGAAAGTTCTGGAAGGATTATTTCTATTATTTACTCTCTTATAAGTAAAATGCTACCTAAAGAAGTTAAACAACTTATCAAAGATGGCAAGGTTAGGCTGAGACAAGAGCCTGAACTTTCTTTTTGGATTCAGGTCAGTGAAATACTAACTGAGCACCTCTTATGTACTCAACATCTTGCTAGGCACACAGGAAAAGGAGAGGATGCAAGTTCCCAAATGAGAGGAACCACATCTTGCTTGGTCTTCGCTGGTTCCCCAGGCGTAAGTGATGTGATTGGTGCAAAATAAGCTCTTAAGAAATGTCTGCTAAATGAATCAAATGGCTGACCTCCACGAAGCTCACATGCTTGTGTCCTCTTGTGAATATTCGGAACCTAAACTGCCTGCCTGAGGGGTGAGTCCATCCAAGAATACCCCAGGTGTCCTGTCATTATTTCCCCTCCATTCATCAGCACCCTCAATGGGACGGCACACGCTTCAAGGGTAGAGACCCTGACCACGCTCTTGCCTCCCATGCTGTGTGCACTGTAGAGATGGACGGAGGCTGGGGACTCGGCAGGGGCTGGGGAATCACAGTCCTTCCCCTTCTCTGAGACCGAGAGCCTCTCCAAGGCTAGCACACCGTTGGCCTACAACGGGATGCCTGTGTCCTCATTTGGAACCTTGAGCTCACCTAGGTCCACATTCCAACTAGAAGCCGCCGATCCCATCTCCGCTTCACCACCTGGCCTACCTACGTGGCCTCTGTCTGCTCCGCACACCCGCCTCGCTCCTCCAACTGGGTGGTGGGCTACAGTAAAGGCATTTTTTCTACAACCCCAACCACCCCCACAAGTAGAGTGAGGTTTTTCACATGGAAGGTAGGCAATAAGCTTCTGCTAAACATAGAAAATATTTTAGCCACACCTGTTTGGCTTGTTTTCAGCCAAGGTTTGTTGGCCTTTGAAAGTAAATGCTTTGAAGACCATATTTTTCAAAGAGCTCCTACGCGAACCCAGAATTAATAAGCATCTAAATTACAAATCTCACCATGTAGAACAAATTGGATTTCTTTTCATTAATAGCAAGGAAGCAGAAAACAGGCCCAATCCCAAGGGGGCCGAATGAACACAGTTATTCACCATTTTCTCTCGCGTTCTTTTTTTCGTCTATAAACCCATCTTTATTCAATTATGTAGCTCATAAATATGGCCCCTGTATGTCAGCACAGCTAACAAGTGGTCTCCAATATCACAGGCCTTCTGACAGCTCACCCAGCCTTGCAATAACAGAGTCATGGCTCTGGTTCTGGGATTTTTTTTTTTTTTTCCCAGAAAAAAACAACAAAAACTGGCAAGACTCATCCATGCCTCAAATGATCTCAACATTCCAAATATTAAGATGTTGGGCCTAGTGACTTTTTAATAAAAAAAAAAATGTTAATGCTGTTCTCTAACAGCATACAAAGTATGTCACTGATGGAAAACAAAAGCTAATCCACGCACAGAATATTTTTATATCTGCCTTCTTAAAAACACACTTGCTTTAAAAACAGGCCTGAGGGGTACCCGGGTTGCTCAGTCGGTTGAGCGTCCGACGTCAGCTCAGGTCATGATCTCACAGTTCGTGGGTTTGAGCCCCGCGTCGGGCTCGGTGCTGACAGCTCGGAGCCTGGAGCCTGCGTTGGATTCTGTGCCTCCTTCTCTCTCTTCCCCTCCCCCACTGACTCTCGGTCTCTCTCTCAAAAATAAATAAACATTAAGAAAAAAAAAAAAAGGCCTGAAGCTCTCGCAGAAATCTGAGCACCCAAATAGCAAAGATTCTTCTCCAAAACAATCACTGTAAGGGTTTGAGGGAGTTCCATTTCTGTGCCAGGTTTACCGTTGGATATTTCCCATTTGCCCTATTGGGCAAGGGGTAGGAGTGGGGAGGTGCTGCCCGACAGACTCATAGTTTCCAGGAAAAGCCCTCGGCAGCCCCCTGCCCGCACAGCAGCAGCCCAAAGTCGAGCAAGTTAACCAATTCTAAATCACTGAGCTTCCCGTCTCTAAAACAGAAGTTCTCGAAGTGCAGTCCAGGGACCCCTGGCGTTCTCGGTGACCCTTTCGGAGGGAGAGCCCATGAGCTCAAAACTGTTTTCATAATTTCATGAAGAACGTTTTTGTCTTTGTCACTTGAATTAGAGCAAGGTTCCCAAACTACACAAAGCTACACGGGGTATAATATTGCAACAGATCAAGTGAAAAATTAGAAGTGAGAATCTGCTGTCTTCTATTAAGTTAGATACTAATGAGATACACTGTCATGTAAAGCCAGGCTGCTCTTCTTGGATTCGCTCTGTTTTTCAGAAAAAAATGTTATGTTGACATGTAAGAGGTTGGTTATTATTGGATTAATAAGTATTTCTGAGACATGTTGGTTTTAAATTTAGTAAGTATTGATAGACTCAACCTACATGAATATGTTCTTTGTGGTCCTCAATAATTCTCAGAAATTTAAAGAGGTCCCAAAAGCAAAGGGCATGAGTACTTTGTCTGAGGATGCCCCTCAGCTTTTCATGGGCCTTTCTGGCTTCTACTCATCCTTCACACCCATCTCCAACACACCTCTGGAAAGCGGATCTCAGAGCCCCAGGCCCCAAGTGTACCCTGGGTGTCTCTGTCATTGCACTGACTACCTAGTATTGCATTCACAGATTTACTTGTCTGTACTTCCCGACGTTGACTCTCTACAGCAAAGCTGGACATTTTCAGTCCCGCATTCTCGATGCCAAAGAGAGGGCTTGGTACCCAGGAAGAATTTACTGTGAGAACTGTAAGCTGTAAGGTTTTGTATGCGCTGAAGGAAGGAAGAAAGGCAACAAGGAAAGGAGGTGAGTGAGAGAGCAGGGTCGTGTAGGGATTTGGGTCTGAAGGACGTTGATCAGCATCCCAGACCACAGCAAGGCTTATAAACTCTTCATCACAATTATTCATAGAGGGCCTAATTTTGGCCCAGCCCTATGCGTGGATTCCTGATACATTATGCATGAACCTACCTTGAGGTATTTGCTAAATTGTAGCTTTGGGAACCCTACCCTCGGGGATAATTAAACAGTAAATCCTAGAGAGCTGGGGACGGGTGCAGAGGTGGCGGGAGACTACTTTCTGGGCAATAGCTCCAAGTCAGGAGGTCAGGCTGCAGTTTTCGGAGCAACAAGAGGAAACCCTTTCAGGCTGTTCTCATTTTGGAAGTTGCTCCGTTCCCTCAGAAGCCAAGGCCGTACATATAAACCATCATCCCAGGTGGCATTCTCCTGGCCACGAAGAGAAACACTATTATTGCAGGAGAGGAGAAAGAAGCCGTTCACTGAGACCTCCGGCATGCAAGTTTGCGTAACTCACACCAAGTTCTAGAACCACGCCTGTGTCCGTGCAAACCAAATTAGGGGGAGATGGCTAGTGTAAGCGAGCTCGGCAAAGGCCGGCAGGGCCGGATGTCTCTGCAAACCACTTGCCCACGCTTGAACAAGCAGTACTCTTCATGACACAGCAAAGCGGGTCGGAGGACAGCCTGCGACACAGAAGATCAGTGGCTGACACAGTCAGAGAAGACAAAGAAGAGGATCTGGACAGGGTGGAGACTGACCTACACTGCCCTATACCTGCCTAAGGGTTTTTCCTTACTTCCCTGATGAGCAAGGATTTCGGGAATGAACTCTGTGAATCTGTGTACAGATACATACATACAATGATTACATGTTATGACTGAAGTAGTAGTTTAGTAAACTGAATGGAATTTATTATAAAACAGTCCATTTTAAACTAACCTTTCAAACAATTTTTTTTTTTTTTTTTTTTTATTAAAGACTCCCATAAGGAACGGGAAGCAGAGGTGCCTGTGTAATCAAGCAAGTTGGGATCTGGCCAGCAAGTGGCTGTTCAGGGGCACAGCCCCTTCCCAGAACTCAGCTGCCAGGACAGGGCCTGTTCCCACTCAGCTGGGCCATGTACTATAATTACTGAAAACTGTATCTTGGAGAAATTTGGGAGGACTTCCTGCAGGAGGGAGCACTCTGCACTGGGCTGTTGGGAACCAGTGGGATCAGGCTGAGTGGAGGGGAGAAAGGGGGCACCCCAACCTATGGAGAGTCCAGGTGGTAGGGAGGGGTTGAGGCCAAGGAGAAGGGGTAAGGTTGAGGGCCAGTCTTGTATTAGGTGCTCACTGTGTGTTCACCACCTAGTGACGCACTATTCAGAGTCTCTTGATTAAACAGCGGCTGTAGACGTTTCTACTCAGCCCACGTCCAGACCTAGGTCCCCCACCTCAGCCTTTGCTCAGGCATGAAGCGCCTTCCTTGCCCCCTCCAATCCTCTCATCCTCCTCGCTCAGCCCCAGTGCCCTGCTGTCCCCATGCTGCCCAGGTGGGTTTCTGCTCTCCTGCCTCTTGACCCCAGCTGCAGCTCCTTCGCATTTCCCTGGTTTCCCCTTCCCTTTATATTCTGGCTCCTTGCGCGTTCAGCACTCCCGCCCGCAGTGGACAACGAACTTTTTGAAACCTTACATGGCTCTTTGCCTGTCCGGTAAGGGCTTTATGGCTGAAGGAGTGAACTGCCGAATGAGCCTCCTTGTGTGATCCTGGGCTTTGTCTTTCCCTCTATGGAAGCTGGCCATGGACCGTGGCCTCCCCGGTGGGAGGTACATGGGCCCCCAGCCAGAGCTTAATTGCTCAGAGCTTCCTGCTCTTTCTGCAGCCTGTTCCTGGCACAAACCCTCCTCACCCCGCCAGACACACCGTAAGCAGCTTCTTCCCGCTGACCTCCCTGCAGCCCCTGTGTGTCCTTAGCGTTTCATATCACAGTACTGCAGCTATGTGCTTCCATGCTTGTCTCTTTCTCGAGACAGTGAGCTCCTTGAAGGCTCACAGGCCAATGTCAACTATAGTTGTTGTCATTACTATTGATATTAGCTTCCATTTAGTGGACATATATTCCAGGCACTGTTTTATTTTTATTTATTTATTTATTTTTAATTTTTTTTAATGTTTATTTTTGAGACAGAGAGAGACAGAGAATGAACGGGGGAGGGTCAGAGAGACACAGAGAGACACATAGTGTTGGGTGCTGGGGTTGTAAAGATGGGTGAGTCGGGCACCATCTCCGTCATCTGGAAACTTGTACTCTAGCAGAAGGGACAGGAAAACCAGTGCAAAAAATTATTGTACGACTCTTCTTTGGATCCCTCTGCATGTCAGATGCTGTGCACTTCAGGGTGCTTAATCTTTACAAGAAACCTGCAAATTAGGGACTATTAGTTCTTTTACATAGAAGGAAACTAAGGCTCAGAGAGGTTGGCCAGAGATTCACAGCAAGGTGGTGTGGATACAGGGCTTTCTTTCTTTCTTTTCTTTTTTAAAATCTTTTTAATGTTTTTTTTTTATTTATTTTTGAGAAAGAGAGACAGAGAATGAGCAGGGGAGGGGCCGAGAGAGAAGGAGACACAGAATCCGAGCCCGACGCGGGGCTTGAACTCATGGACTGTGAGATCATGACCTGAGCCGAAGTCGGACGCTCAACCGACTGAGCCACCCAGGCGCCCCCCCCCCCCCAGGCACGTTTTAAAGACTTCACACAGATTATTTCCTTATATATTTACAATAGTCCAGTGGGCTATTACATATATTTTATAGGTGAACTGTGTTGTGCCCATTTTACGGATGAGAAAACTGAGGCTCAGATATTAAATGATTTCCTCAAGGTCATGTGGCATGTAAATTCTTTACATCATCCAACCTCTTACCATGAGGCCTAGCACATTTGATCTGGTTGTTTGCCAAGTATTTTGGCCAGTTTGGCATTTTGTCAGCCAGCCTTTGGTTCTTGAAGTGGTCTCTGCATCATCTATGAGAATTGATCTTGCACAAAAGTCACACAGCCTCTTAGTATGAGGCCTAGCACGTAGTAGATGCTTAGTAAATTGTCGGTAATGAATGAATGAATGAATAACTATTAGGCTGAGCCATCATTACAGCTCTCAAAAGCCCTACATATCATCCCACATGCTCCGAGAGCAATGACTCGTGGAGAGTCACAGAGCTGCTCTGAGCCGCAGTTTCATTATCTATTCGCTGAACAAAATAGTGTATGTTGGGGATTAGCAAACTATGGTGCCCAGGCCAAACCCAGCCCCATGCCCCTTTCTGAGTAGCCTCAAGCTAAGAATGGTTTCCATATTTTTAAATGTCAGAGGTAAAAAAAAAAAAATCCAACCTTCCAAGAAAACGACTGCCCATTGGCCTGAAAAGCCAAAGTAAAATATATACCATCTGGTTCTTTACTGAAAAAACGTTTGCTGAGCCCACACTCTGTAGCAATTACTATGCAAGTTTACTGTGGGAATCCAGTGAAGGCTGTTTGGGAAAATCTTCTGAAAAAGAAGACGTAGTAACAAAGGCATTCGTATGAATAATAACTATTAATATTCATTATGAGTTGATGCCAGAGGTGGCTGTGGTTCCCAGAGTCCTCTGCACATATTTAAAAACGGTGGGTCCTACGTCCTCCAGCCCTCTCAGAGGCTGTGTGACTTCTGTGCAAGATCAATTCTCATAGGCGATGCAGAGATCACTTCAAGGACCACAGGCTGGCTGACTAAATGCCAAACTGGCCAAAATACTTGGCAAACAAAAAGATCAAATCGAGTCCAAATGTTTCCTAATTAGTCAAAATGTTAAGAAGCAGTTAATTACTTTAAGTAATGCCTAGAGAGCTCCTCACACAGCAGTGGCAGGAAGGTCTGTATTTCACCTGAAGGAAATTGGGCATACCCAAGAGAGGAGTTCAGCCTTTGTCTGCCCATCTGTCCATCCGGCAGAGGGGGCAGAGGCTGCCTGCAGTGCTCTCTTGGCCACTCCTGCTGGCTCTGTCCCAGCATGCTCCCTTTCTCTCCTGAACCTCATGTTCTGAATTTGAGAATTAACTGCCATTACAACTTTTCTTTCTACCGAACAGGGTGGTTATGAGGAACTAATGGAAAAATGGATGTGACAGTCTAGCCTTTGCTATGATTAGAAATAACAGAGCACAGCCCTCGTAGGGGAGATAGCGCCAGAAATCATAAAGGAAATACTGGTAGATTTAACTTTATTAATTCAACATTCAACTAATGTCTGTGAAACTCCTATTGTGTGTCAGCATGATATAAAAATTCAAAAATGTCTACAGGGAAAACAAAGTTACATAAATGTTCAACAGATTTTAAAAACGTTTGTGTTATATATGACAAAGAGTTGGTAAGAAAAAGAGTATCCCAATTAAAGTATGAAAGGGTGTCAATCCATAAAAAATGTTACAAGTGAGTTCTAAATATCTGAAAGGATGCTCACTCTTAACAGTAATCAAAGGAATGCAAAGGGAGAAGATAATGGGAATGTCATGGTCCACTCCAGCAATGGGGGGAAGGGGGGAAGAGCCTGGTGTGGACAGAGGTATGAGGAGATGGTGAGAATGTAAATTAGTTCAAACTTCTCAGAGGGCAACTTGCCACTATGGGTCAACATCTTAAATGTGTATACCCCAACTCTATCAACGTTCCAACTAGATGGTTTTCAGGGAACTCACACAGTGAGTCTAAAAATCCTAAAGATCATCTTCAAGAATAAATACATAAGACCTGCCAGGGGCTTCAGAACAGAAGATCTTTCTGGATCCTAAGATAGATAAAGGGAGAAAGCTGTGAGATGAAGGCATGGGAAAAGACAAACGAATCAGGGCATTATCATGGAGAATTCATAAGTAAATTCAGGTGTTAGGGCTGGAATGGAATCAGAGTGGTGGGGGCTGGGATGACTAGTTAACAGAGAAAAATTGGGCCAGCTGTTTAACTATTCAGGGAAATAAGCTAGATCTTTACATGGCTTTTTCAACCAACATACGTTTCAGACAGACCAAGGATTTATATGTAAATAATGCAAGCACATTAATGTTCGACAAAGAGGTGGGTAAATCCCTTTATAATTTTTAGTAAGCCTTTCTACAAAGGAAAAACTATGATAAACAAGGTTGAAAGATAAATTCAAAACCTAGGGGAAAAAAGTGGTGATAAAAGTCTAAAATTCCTAAGACCAAAACTGCAATGTCATAAGGAAGAGTTCAAGTTCAATGATCACCCCTTCCCCAATGGAAACAGGCAATTTACAGAAGAAATATAGTCAATTAGCATATGAAAGGATGATCATATGATCATCCTTGCTTATAATAAAATGAATAGAAAGAAAAACAGGGAATCATTTTTTCCTAGAAAATTGGCAGAACTATATATATATATATATATATATATATATATAACTAAATATGGCTATAACATTTTAGAATGGAGAGAGGGATGGAGAGAGAGAATGAATGCTCCCTGATGGCGGGGGTTAATGCACTCACATGTCCTAGGTGGGGACAAAAATTGGTCCCCAGCCTCATGGAGTCCCTGCTTTCCCATTGGCTAAAAATGAACATGACTAGCTACCTGTAAGCACTATTGCTATTTGAAATATAGGGCATTAAAAACCATGCTATAATCTATAAAGCACAGTCACAGACATTATCTTGTGCAGCTTTCCCAGCAACCCTGTGATGGATATATTGTTTTTCCTGCCCTTATTTGGCAAATGATGGAACTGAGTCTCAGAGAAGTTAAGCTGCTTTATGAATGTCACTTGACTAATATAGAGTGGAATATGGGTTTACATCCATGTCTTTTGAGTCTGCATCCTGCACGATTCTGCTCTCTGTGTAACGGCTGTTCTAATAGGCACCCAGAAATGCTGGGATAGAGAGAGATGGTTGTTGCAGCCTGTGAGTAGGGATACCAATTGGTTCAATCTTCAACAAAAACGTGCTAAGGAGTTAGTGTAGGGCCAGCTCGGGACACAGCTGTGTTCAAGGCAGATAATGACCTTGTGTGTAGGGGGACTCAATTTTCCGTGGGGAAGTTAGAAAAGAAACAAATATTAATGACACAGCTAACTGGGTGAATCAGACGAGGCCTGAGGAGGAGCTATTTGGGCTAAGATACTCATAATGTACCATTCATACCAGCCATGGGAAGAACAGAGCAACAGCATCCCAGGGAGGGAGCAGCATGTGCAAAGGCCCAGCCTGTGGGAGAAACAGACAGAAGCCACACAGTGTGAGTGCCCTGGAGCAAGGGGAAGAGCAGTGAGAGTAGAGCGTGGGAGACAGGCCTCAGGCAGGCCAGGGGGCTTTGTAGGGGCATGAGGAGTGTTTTTATCTTTGGGATGTTGGGAATTCTTTGAATTGAATTAAACAAGGGAGAAATATGATTTGGAATTTGCTTTAAAAAGACGCTGTGGGGCACCTGGGTGGCTCACTGACTCTTGATTTCGGCTCAGGTCATGATCTCACAGTTTGTGGGTTTGAGCCCCGCATCGGGCTCCATGCTGGCAGTGCAGAGCCTGCTTGGGATTCTCTGTCTCCCTCCCTCCTCTGCCCCTCCCCCTGCCCCGCTCAAACTCTGTCTCAAAATAAATAAATAAAACATAAAATACAAAAACCCTGTGGCATTGAATGAAGAATGCATGGAGCAGGGAGACAAGACTGGAGGCTTAGAAGGCCCTCCAGGTGCACTGATCTGGGATAGGTCTTAAAGTTGCAGCTGCTCTGGTAAGACTGGTCTTGTTCAGATAGCACAGAGGAGCCCAGGATGATTGTGGCTCATTTTTAGACGGAGAGGACTGAGGGACTGCCATTTGAGGTGGGTGGAGTGGACAGAGCTCTGCTTTGGACACTGGGTTTAAGGTGTTTGTGAGACAGTGGAGCAGAGATGCCCAGTAGACAGGGCAATATGCCAGCCTGGAGGTCAAAAGAGGGCCTGCCTGGAGAGGGTGGAAAGGGAAAAAAGAGGAAATAAAAGACTCCCAGAGACCTGGCTATCTGGTGGAAGAAGAGGAAGGAGGCAGCAAAGCGACGGATAAGGAATGTCCAGTGAGACAATGGAATCACAGAATCCAAGGGAGAGGTGTCTCAGAAAGGGAGGGGTCATCAGCTTGAGAAGGAGAGGTGCCTGAGGACAGGGGATGAAGTGTGAACCAGGATACTTGTGCCTGCGCATTGAATTATCCACGCCACGCTTCTAACTGGAGGGTGAGCCAGGACCCTGAGAAGATCTCAGCCAGGGAAGAGCCCTTCCTGTGTTACCCGTTGACATGACCAGGCATGTTTGGGTCTGTTCCCCCTGTGGTTCCGTGAGCTCAGAAGAAGGCATGGGGATTTTTTCTTCCTCACCTCCTCCTTCTCTTCATCGGTAGCAATCTCTCCCCCATCCCTCAACCCCACCTCAAAAGCCTCCCCTCCAAGAGTCCTGAATTGATTGGGCCATCCCAATCAACCCATTCCTTCCTGATGGATGTTCTGCATCATGTGGTAGGCCCCTCCAGCCGTACTGGTGTTGCTACTAATGGGAAGTTCCTTGAAGGCAGGACTCTGTCCTCTTAGTCACCTCTGAATCTCTCTGTATTACCAGCCCCCCAAGCCCCAATCTGGGGCTGACTGCAGTGCTTAACTCATGAAAGGTATTCAATATGTGAATGCAAGATGCACTCAAGTACTTTGCAAACCATGCTTAAAAAAAAATCATAAAATGGGAGTTCCAAGACAATTCTGGAGTCCATCATTAACTTAAAAATGCAAAAAGATAATGAAACTCTTTTCTGATGCCTGTTAGCAAAATTAGAGCACTAAAGGGACTTTTGATCTTTATTTCTCCACCTTTTACATAAAGTCTTGTTTTAAAAGCCTTAAAAATGCCTGTTCAGCATCTAGCAGACTGGTCAAAGAGGCTTCAGAGACTATTTTACATGCCTCGCAAGCCCTGTTTCTAACCTGAAAACACAATTTTGCCTGACTCAATATGAAAATGTGTCATCATTAGCATAAATGAGGATTCTGATAAAACCTATGTGTTGGGCTCTTTAAAATCTTGTCTGATGTGTAAGAAACTTATATATGAGACTATTGACAGGGTTATATTTTTAATTCATGATCAAATTAGCAGGATGTGATTTTAGAAAGGAAACAATTGTGAAACGTTGTCCTCATACAGATGTAATTTTAGTGCATTCGTTCATTCAACAAATGTTAATTATATCATCTATGATGTGCCAGTATTATCTGTTAAAGAAGGAAGGGAGTAAGGGTGTGCCCAAGTGTTTGGCCTTGATACTGAAGTCAATGAGGACTCATGCAAGGGTCAGAAATAGGACAGAGGTCCGGTTGGCATTGTGCCACAGATGGGACAGTGCTATGGAATTAGGCTATCATCCCTGGTATGGGCTATTCCTTCAGCTTAAATTGTTGGCCCATTGCAAACAGAGATTAACTAGGTACCTGAAGAAAAACCTCAGTTTGTAAAAATACAACTCATTGGATGTCAGCAAACTTTGAAATTGGACTCTAAAACAGGCTGTCTGGGTTTAAATCTATCTATCTATCTATCTATCTATCTATCTATCTATCTATCTATCATCTATATGTTTATTTTAGAGTGCATGTGCATGAGCAAGGGAGGCACAGAGAGAGGAGACAGAATCCTAAGCAGATTCCGTGCTCAGCGTGGAGCCCGACTGGGGCTTGATTTCACATCCCTGAGATCATGACCTGAGCCAAAATCAAGAGTCGGATGCTTAACTGAAAGCCACCCACACGCCCCAAGCTGTCTGGGTTTAAATCCCAGCACTTTGGCTTCTTAGCTGTGTGACCTTGGACAAGTAACTGAACTGCTTTGGGCCTCAGTTTTCCCATCTATATAATGGGCACAATACCACAGTTCATCTCATACAGTTCTGCAGAATAAAGGATTTAACAAGGTAAAGCCCTTGGAATAATTTCTGGCACATGGTAATAACTCATATTGGCTATTGGGGTACTTGGTGTTGGGTCCTGTGGACACAACAAGGAATAGCCACAGGTCCCTATTTTCAGGGAGCGACCAGTAAAGATCCCAGAGGATTTCAGCACAGTGTTAATAGGGCAGTTATGCAATAGCAGCAGCATGACCCTGGTGAGGAAGAACAGGGCACCAGGATCGGGGAGCAGAGGTGTCTGGGGAGGCTTCTGGGGTCAGTGGAGGTAGGTAGAAAGGATGGATAGAAAGAATCCAGCTCATTCAAGGGGCTGTGGAGAATGCAGCTCAGAAGCAGCTGAATTTTCCCAATTTATGGATTATTTCATTAGTGGCTAAGCCTGGTTCACAGTTGTTTTATATGAATCCCTTGAAAGGTGTTAATGGGACCTTCCACAGCATCAATGGAAGCGTTAAAAATAATAATTAGTATCAGTGGTATTGGTGGGAAGTAGGAGATGCTAACTGGAGCATGGTGAGAAGAAGGAAAATCAAAACAATCGATTAGCATCTCTCAATCCAATATACAAACTTCAGAAATTATGTCCTGCACTTAAGAGGCTAAATTCCACCAAAAAATTCAGGAAATCAAAGCGGACCAATCGGTTGTGATTTTTTTTTCTCCAGCTAGCACTGAAGGAATCTTTCTAAAACTTCCAGGAAATGGTGTTCAGTGACTGCAATAGACTCTTCCTCAAAAGAGCTGGGTATCTGAGAAGGTCCTAGAGGGTCTGTGCGATCATCACTCTTACCTTTGAGAGTCTTGAGTGGAGAGCAGAGGGGCCAGGAGATCAACTTGTCTGTACACCTGGCATATGCCCCAAAGTAGAGATCTTTTCCCCTCATCTCTCCCTTCCTTTCTCTCTCCCTCCTTCCTTGTTTCCTTCCACTTTTTCCCCCACCCTCCTTTCTTACTTTCCTCATATTTTTACTTCTATTTTTATCTGATATGTGTTAATGATCAAACATTCAAAGATTACAGTAGGTATATATCTGAAACATAAGTTGCCCACATCCATCTCTAACCCCCTTGTTTCCTGTTCTGCCGATTGGTTTTCTAACTAAGGTTATGGGTTTTTTTCTGTTGAGAAGAACACATGGTTGAGCTACAAATTCGAGCAAAAACACCTTGGTAATCATAAGGAAGAACTCTTGCCTGATCCAAACCCATTCTAGAAGATGAGAGAGGGAGTCCTATGAAGTTTTTGAAGTGCTATGTGGCTCATCAATTTATCCCTCTCTCCTCCAGAGCACTGGGACATGCTCTCAGAAGGAGATTCAAGTTTGAGAGGCACAGATACAGTGAACAGCACACTGACTTGGAGATTAGACAGACCTGTGTTTGAATTTTGGCTTTACCCTCACTCATAAGCTGTATGATCCTCTGTAAATCACTGGACGTCTCTGAGCTTCAATTCAGAGTCTGTAATGTGAAATGGGAATTTTTTTTAAAGGTTTTTATTTATTTTTCAGAGACAGAGAGAGAGAGAGAGAGAGAAGGAGTGCCGATATTAAGAGTCGCATGCTTAATCAACTGAGCCACCCAGGCACCCCAGAATGGGAATTTTAGATCTACATCCTTGGGTGATGAGAGAATTACACAGATTGGTATGTAAAGCATTGCCTTTTTCTTGAGAAAGTAAACTGTTTTCCAGTTTAAGAAACTGCACACGTTGAAAGTACATTTTGACCAGTGTTGATATGTGCGTATGCTATGAAACCATCACTACAGTTGAGATCACAAGCATTTTCGATCAGCCCGAACACGTCCTCATGCCGCCTTTAAAATCCACTTCTCCCTCTGCTCCCTTCCCCGGGCAACCACCGATCTGCATTCTGTATTCAGAGATTAGTTCCCATTTTCTCAAACTATATATAAAGGGAGTCACACTGGGTGTCCTTTTGTTTGTCTGCTTGGCCTAGCTTCTTTCACTCGGCATAACGATTTTGAGATTCATCTATGGTGTTGGGAAGAACAATAATTTAGTGCTTTGTATTGCTGAGTAATATTTTAACTGTACTTTTCAAGCCATTAAGGCACGCCTCAACATGTACAGCATCCTGGAGATCTGGAAGCCAGAAAGATCTTGTTGTCTCTCATCCTCAGAAACTTTTGCTCACGATTATAGTCTCCTTTGATGCATGATGTCTATTCCTCAGATAGACTATTGAGGCCCTTCATGAATCTGCTCCTTGGACCGAACCAGTATCTTTCCCCTCTGCTGACCAGCCTGATTCCTTGTTCTAGCCCAGGCCGGGCCTCCTGGTCACCCACACTTCCCAGGATCTCTTTAGCGTCTATGCCTTGGCTTGGCCATTGCTGGGCCATGGCCAGGAACACAGTCTCTCACCTCCTCGCCTCTAAAAATCCTACCCACTCTGTGGCGGCCTTACCCCCTCCAGGCCCTGCTGCTTCTCCAACTGTCCTTCGGCCCCTCTACCCAACCTATAGGTCTCACAACTCAGCATGCGTAACCAAGCAGGCCCCTCCTCCCTTCAGCCAACAACCTCCAACTGGCAGCTCCACATCAGGCTGTGAGCTGAGCGTGGGAATAGGGAGAGAGGCAAGACATGGTCAGCCCCTTTGGGATGCTCACGGTCCAGGGCTGAGCAGGGAGGCAGCCAAGGGCTTCATCCTGCCTGTGGGTAGACGGAAGATAGAGGGAAAGAAAGAGGCTGTGTGCATGTCTGTCTGTCTGTCTGCAATGGGGAAATGGGGATGGGAGTCATCCAACCATTCTTTTCAATTTGTCAGGGACATCACTGGAGCAAGGAGTAAGCTTTATACACCTCCTGTCTGCCCCTATCTATATACGGCTAAACGGAGAAGATAATCCATAAATATTTAGTTGATTCGTGAAGGAAAAAACGGGCCAAAGAGTCTCCCCAGCTCTCCATGAAGACATCACACCTAACAATGAAAGGAACCCACAGCCAGGTATGAATCCGCAGGCTGCCAGTGTCACCTCTGTTCGAATTGGGACCTGGACAGAGAGGCTGGTTTCTTTAGCAGGGCTGCAGTTCTGGATGCTGCTCAGAGGTTGGGGATAAGATCAAGCCTCTGGCTCCAGAGGCCTCTTGAACACTTTGCTGTCAAAGAAGCATCTCATCTTAAAGCCCGACACTAAAATCTCTCAGGCACTGCATCACCACCCTGATTCTCCACAAACACCCGAGGCAAGAAGGACTGTGCCCACAATTCCCATTTGGCAGGTGAAGTCGCTGAGGCACAGGGGGTGGTGTGCTAAGACACCTCCAGCAAGGGTGATCGGATTGACTTGTCCCCATGTTCCCAGGACTGTTCTGGTTTTAACGCTTGAAACTGTCATGTTTCAGGACATCCCCTCCCCCACAGTCCCAAGCAAATGGGAATGGTTGGTCACCGCAGCTTCAACTCACATCCTCTGGCCCACATTTTGCTTTAGCCCAAGGACCCTGGAAATATGATCACCCGACCAGCGGCATGGGCATCACAAACCCTAGGGGTGGCCATCAGAAACCTGTGTTTTACCAAGCTGTCCAGGAGCGCCTCCTGCTGCCCACTCAGCTTTGTGAACCACTGCTCTAGCCACGTCTGTTGCAAACAGCCTCACGCAGGAGTGTCTCACCAGCTTCTTCTGCCTCTGTTATACCCCCAAGAGCTCCTACTTTGCACCTGTAGCTAATCTGATGCAGTGCTGCCCGGAGAAGTTGGGGTGGTGCCTGTAGGAACTGCCTGCACCCACATAGGGAGTAACATCCCCTGAGGCGACAGGAGACAGAGCTAGTTGGAAAGCCATCATTTTGCCACCCCTTCGGCCAGCAACTTGACCACGCAGTCTATACCTAATCCACAATGAAAATTAATTATGATGAAATAAAGGAAAAACTCAGTGGCTCAGTCTCACGAGCTGCGTATCAGTCATCCACGCGTGGCTGGTGGATGCTGTACTGGGAAGCACAGAGTGCATTCTCAGCATCATAGAGAGCTCTGCTAGACAGTTCTTATTCCACAGAGCCCGGCACACTGGTGACCAACTGGAGAACGTTGCATTGCATCGGCTTTTCTTCACTCCCTCTTGCGCCCCACCCAGCCCCTCAATCTCATCCCTTGAAATCATGCAAGCCTTTGTCTCGGGCTCAGCTTTCCTGGGGCAGGGGTGGGAGGTGGGGGTGCGGGCACAGCACGGAGAGCTCCCAAGGCAGAGCCTGTCCCGACTCCAGCCCCGTCGCTGGTCCCAGCTCCCACCATCCCTTTGTCCCTGGTGTCAGGCTGAGCAGGCCAAGCAGGGATACGCTCTACCCTGTGTTTGCAGGGATACAGCAAACACAGGGTGATGATGGAGTCTTTACACTGAGAACTGTAACCTGAAGACGACGGGAGAAGAAAGCCTTCAGAATGAGCCCTTTTGGACAGAGTTTTGCATTGACTTTGAGAAAAAACTGGTGCTACTCGAGCTTTTCTTTCCGCAGGAAATAGGTCCCCATGGCAGGGCATGTCTGGACAGAATGGCTCTTGAGCTAGGAAATCCACAGTGGCCACACACAGCCTTGATTTGAGACCCTGATTCCCACAATCCCTTGTAGTTTGTGAATAATGCTATTTTCTTAAAACAAAATCACTCTTATGTTTTCTTTTCTTTACAATTCCCTCAATATTATATGTGTGGAACGGTCCTGCAATTGGCTGTTTTACCTTAAAGACTGATTAAGGGTGATGGTGTCTTGACATCTTTTCAATTCAGTTCAATTTGGCAAGCGTTTATTGAGTAATTATGGTGGGCCTAGTATGGTGCTTTCTACCTCAGCAATAATTTGAAGCCCAATTTGTTCTTTCATTAAAAATAATCTAATAGCAGGGGTGCCTGGGTGGTGCAGTCGGTTAAGCGTCCAACTTCAGCCAGGTCACGATCTCGCGGTCCGTGAGTTCGAGCCCCGCGTCAGGCTCTGGGCTGATGGCTCAGAGCCTGGAGCCTGTTTCCGATTCTGTGTCTCCCTCTCTCTCTGCCCCTCCCCCGTTCATGCTCTGTCTCTCTCTGTCCCAAAAATAAATAAACGTTGAAAAAAAAATTAAAAAAATAATCTAATAGCATTTATATATATAAATATATATAATTCTTCATTTTCACAAAAACCTACCAGATTTTCATATGTTGTTACCGCGTCTTTGGAGTAACGGCTTGATTTCAATAATCCGTATTTCACTGCTTTCTCTTTAAAAAAAAAAGGAGATGTTCTTTTGGATGACAATTTCATTTGATCAATAATTGCATCAATTCCTGCCAAAAGCACATACTAGCTGCCCAAGGTGAAATTTACCAGCTTCCAATTTTTAATTAGCCTGTATCTCCTTTACAGTTGGAGCTTCTACCAAGGAATCAGAGCAAAGTAACTCACTGAAGAAAGGCAAGCCATGTAGAAAATGCCAATATCAATTTTCTAAACAAGTCATAACTTAAATGCCACCCACCCAGCTCTCAGCCCTAAGCTTTAAAGGGAGACACAATCAAAGAAACTGATTGGGAAGGAACATTATCAATTAATGAGAGAAGTTAAAAGGAAAAAAGAATGCATAAATAAACTGGAAAAACAAATTGCAACTGAGACTTGTTATTTTCAGTCTGAGAAGGAATGACTTCTCTGTTTGGACTCATCTGTCTTTGCCTCTCAGTGACCCAGCGCTAAGATGAGACAGTGCAGAGGCACCTGGGTGGCTCAGTTGGTTAAGTGTCTGACTTCGGCTCAGGTTATGATCTCACAGTTCGTGGTTTGAGCCCCACGTCGGGCTCTGTGCTGACAGCCCAGAGCCTGGACCCTGCTTGGGATTCTGTGTGTGTGTCTCTCTCTCTGCCCCTCCTCTACTCACGCTCTGTTTCTCTCTCTCAAAGATAAATAAACATTAAAAAAAATTTAAGAGGAGACAGTGCAGTTCCAGGAAGGGGATGCACCCTAGAACCAGGCGGAGGAGGTCTAGGGTACAAGTCTGGCTCTGCCACCATCTGGGGGACTTGTGACCATCTCTTAACCCTCCTTAAGTCCTTATTCCTCGTTAAAAAAATTAAGGTAATGCAATCAGCCCCACAGACCCCACCTGCTCACTGGAGAGGCCGGACAAGATCTGGAGCTGAAAGTGAAGCATTGATCATCTGTGAGGAGGAGTGAAAACTCTGCGTGTGGGCCTGGATGCCTGCGTACGTGGGTATGTGCTCTGCTGCATGATGTCATTGTGTGAGTGTACCAGTATCTGTGTGTGCATGTGTGCAACCTACTAAAGTACATAGACTTAGGCTCTCAGAAAGATGAGGGAGTGCATGGAAATGGTCAACAACAACTTCCAGCTGATGAAAGCTGGAAGATTTGGTCAGAGAAGGTCACACAGGGCTTCATCTGTACTGGTGATGCTTTCTGTCTTAAGCTGAGTAGTAGGAAAACTCTGTTTTGTTGCATTAGTCTTTAGAAACTTCTGTATTATGAAATCCATCCATCCATCCATCCATCCACCCATCGATCCACCCATCCATCCATCCATCCATCCATCCATCCATCCATCCATCCATCCACCTTTCTACGCATTCATCTACCCACCCACCCTACCTCTCAACCAACCAACCAACCAACCAACCCACCTACCTACCAACCAACTGACCGACCGACAGACTGACTTACCTCCCTCCCTCCCTTCTTACCTAAATAACAAAGGGTAAAACAAAGGGCAAACCTCTGGTTGCAGTAGGAAAATATGAGGTCTGAAGACCATGACAATCGCCAGATGGGACCTCATCCCCAGCTCTCCTGTGCATCCCTGTATATCATTTTGGGGGGAGATGACAGCTCAGTTTTAGGAGAGAAAGCCAGTTTGAGAAGTAATCATCACTTCTGCTCTGGAAACCAAAGCTCAGAGACTCTTTTGCAATGGAACATTCCCTTGTTCAGCTTTGGCAGGATGGGTTGCAAATGGTAAAAGTTGGTGTGCCTGAAATTCTAAAGCAATACACACATTATAGACAGTGTGGACTAGAGAAATGTGTGTCTCTTGTGAACTCAGACCTAGCTGCAAAACTCAGTTCCTCTGACCACCAGCTCTAGGAACTTTGGCAAATGACCACACCACTCCGTAAAGTGGCATCCTTGGTGTATACAGGATACTAATCCCTCTCCAAGCAGAGAGAGATCACTCATGGGGCAAGGGAAGAAGAGAGAGAGGAAGGAATCTTTGGGCCAAAAAAAAAAAAAAAAAAAAAAAGAAAATAGTAACAGACAAGTTACTTTGGTCTATAAAGTGTTCTAAAAAACTGGGGGTTTTTTTGGTCAATATTTTTACACTCAGGAGATTTCATGGGAAGCCCCAGTTTCCAGCTGGTTGGAGAATCCCAAGTCCAGCCTCACTGGCCTTCATTCGCATATGCTGTAGTAGGTGGTAGCTCTATAGGCACCACATGCTCTCCGGCCAATCCCAGCCCCTCCAGGCCCACTGCAACCCCTGTGTCACCATCCACACCCAGAGCCCCAGAGGGTGAGGCTGCTGTTTGTGATCTTTGAGGAAATATGAGTGAAGGACCTAGTTCAACGGCATATCCTCACCATCCCTTGGCAATCAGGATATGTAGTTTCTGGCTGGTGTGCTTAGTGCCTGAAGGAATCCCACTGCTGAGCTTTATTTCTCTGGGATTGACACGGCCAATTGCCTGCCTCCTCCAGGAAGCATCCCTGTCTGCATGCCTGTCCTCTTTGGACTAATTAGCTAATGTGATGCAGCAGCTTATGCATGGACGTTTGGTGGTTGAGAGGGGTGGGCTGGGCTGTCATCGGGTTTCTGTTCGCTTTCCTATTTCTTGTGGTTTCTAGGCTAGTCTCTGTGTCTGATAGTTTCTTATCTAATCCCTATCAGAGGGCTCCCTCTAGGATTCACCCCCACCCCTCCTCTCAAAATTTGCCACTTCTTATCAGCTGTGGGGTGAGGAATCAGGCTACCAAGCTTTTTAAATGGAAGAACTTTTATCCATAAAATCTCAATGAGTGGCCTGTGAATGGGGGCCTGGGAGTATCTCTCAGAGTAAATTAATCAAGTAGGTAGAAGTGCTTCCCCAACCCCCCCTGCCATACTTCTGGATGAAGAGATAATGGGCAAAATAATGGGGATTACACAACTCTGCACCCTGCCTCACCTGAAGTGAGAAGCCACCTACACACCCCTTCCCAGGCACCAGGAGCCCTGAGGCCGATGTGATGAGCATGAGCTTGATAGAATTTTATTTGTTTCTTTTTTTTTGTTTTCTTTCTTTATTTTTTAATTTCTGTAAGTTTCTCAAACTCCATGAGCTCACTGAGGGCAGGAACCCTCTCCCTCCTGGTAGGTGCCACCATACCTTCGACATTATTGGCACTAGATATTTGTTAAAATGTAAACAACTCGTTCATATTAGATTCCGGCATTCAAGGAACCCATGTGCATTTATTTACGAGCTCACTCAGAAGCATTTTACAGAGTTCCTATTCTACATGAAGTGCTCTTTGAATGAGATTTTACATATTTAATGATGCCACTCACTCCTCGTGAGGCTGTCTGCCATACACGTGGACACACACGGTCTCACAGTCACATGTCGACCTTAAGCCTTGAAAGGAGCTTTAGGGAAGCTCTAAACCACAGCCACGTGCTCTCCGTGGTGTGTGGGACAGACATTGTTGGCCAATCACGTCAATCATGTCACTCTTTTTTACTGAACCTTGATCCTACCTCAAAATCCTTCTCAGTCCCAGGAAGACTACCAACCAATCAGAATTGGCCTTGGGATGGATGTAAGTTATTTGCCATCCCAGATCAAATTGAGTGTACCAAAGTCCTTACTATACAAAGGCAGGGCTATCCTCAGACGTGCCGGGCCATTTGCTCCAATTCTCAAGAGTTTCCCTGCAGCAAGACTGGCCTGTCTGTGCCCAGTGCCCCTCCCCTACAAGACCCGGTGTCCCTGCGTGTGAAGTGTGCAGGAAGCTGGCCGCCAACCCCCCCCCCCCCCCCCCCCCGCCAAGCCCCGTGTGTGTTATGGCACACTGGAAGGTGCTCCAGTTCAACATTTTAAACAACTGAGCAGAAATGCAGTGTCTACTGAGCTGTCTCAGAATCTGTGCAAGGAGCGTTCGTCCACTATGCACAGCAAAACATCCTGCACATTCTCTTTCTCAGCTCCTCACAGGCATGGCAGCTGCTTCTCAGTTACTTTCCTCACTCTGCTAGCTCGGAAATTCTCCTCGCGCCAGCCCGCCTTGCCTCATGCCGTCCTCCCTCCTTATACCTTCCACATAGTTCCAGTCTACTCTCTTCCACCAGTAATCCTATGTCTTTTTCAATGCAAATAAATCCAGCCTGACGTTCTTCCTCTCGATTGCCCTGCTCACCCATGGCCGTGATTCTGTACCAAAAGGACACAGGATCTGATGTGACAGAGCCGGCATTCCACTTATGGGGCAGAGGAGGGGAGAGAATGTGGGTACTGAAATGGTAGTATTGACTTCTTTTTACACATATATTATTATGTAAGATTCAGGAATCTCAGGGTGTAGCCTACTTTGGAGATTTCTTCTTTCTTGCTAAAATTTTCCTTTATTGAGGAGAGGACATGGAAATTTCAGTTTGATGCCTGCACAATTCCCCAAGCTCCCTTTTCTGTCCCAGGCCCTGGGCTAGGGCTATAGGCACAGAGGGGAACAAGGCAGGGCCCTGACTCTGGGCATGAACACACTGCATGGGGATGGACAAGAGAGTGGGGGCTGGGCCAACTGCCAGGTGATGGCCCACTATGCACCTGCAAGGTCCTGCTCACCTGTGGGGCAGATCAAGAGGGCACTGATGGGTGTAGGTTCCCCAGGGCAGAATGAGGAAGGAGGCCTGATCATCATCTTAAAGGTATTTGAACGAGCAAAAGGGGGGACTAGTTGCTCATTTTTCCCCCTTCTTTGTTCATTTGGCAGCTATTTTACTGAGCATATACTATGCACCAGGCATCTGATGGGTACTGGAGACATGGGGACAAATAAGGCAGACCACTGGCCTTGAGAGGCTCGTGTTCACTAGAGTTCACCAGATGTCACCTGATTTCTTGAATTCACCTAGTTAGGGCCTGAGTAGAGATGGCCACATTGTTACAGGGATCAAGAAGACAGGTCACTTCAGAGATGGTGACTTGGCAGAGCAAATCAGGGGTTTCCTGAGAGGACAGCCATCTGCCCATACCCATCACTGACCGTTTCTTCCTTCTCCATGTATTCCTTGCTCAACTCCTAGGAGTACACTCTGGGCTGCCTCTTTTCTTTTCTTTTTTTAAATTTTTATTAAACATTTATTCATTTTTGAGAGTGAGAGAAACAGAGCGTGAGCGGGGGAGGGGCAGAGACAGTGGGAGACACAGAACCAGAAGCAGGCTCCAGGTTTTGAGCTGTCAGCACAGAGCCTGATGCGGCGTTCGAACTCACGGACCACGAGATCATGACCTGAGCCAAAATCGGATGCTTAACTGACTGAGCCACCCAGGCGCCCCTTGGCTGCCTCTTTTCAATGAACCCAGGCCTCTGACAGCTCCAGCTTATTGGCTCAAGCCTGGTCACCCAGAAGTGACCTGAACACCATCCAAGTGTCCCAAACTCTGCTGCTGAGCCTGCAGCAGTTGGTGGGAGTTCTGCAGCCTTGGGCTTGTCCCTGTCCTTCCCCAGTCAGGGCTTCCCTGGAGGCATCTGAATAGGGAAGCCTCACAGTGGATGAGCTCCACTGGGATAAGCCCCGGAGACATAATGTCGAGGGAAAGAAGTAAGACACAAGTGTGTCTGCTATATGATTCAATGTTTTACAAAGGCCTGCAACAGACAAGGTTGATCGATGGTGACAGAAATCAGAAGAGTGGTTACCCTGGGTTGGGAGGTAGGAGGTCTGGAAGGAGCAAGAGGGGGCTTTCTGGGGTGATGACAGTGTTGCCAGACTTTATCTGTACAGGAGCTACATACTTGTACATATAGTAAAACCTAGGTTTGCGAGCATAATTCTTTCCAAAAACATGCTTGTAATCCAAAGCACTTGTATATCAAAGCAAATTTCCCCATAAGAAATAATGGAAACTCAGATGATTCGTTCCACACTCCAAAATATTCCTACAACGATGACTATGGTAATCTACTACAAGATAATAAAGAAAATACAAAATATAAGGAAAAATAAACAAATCAACCTGCACTTACCTTTGAAAACCCTCGTGGCTGGTGTGACAGAGACAAGAGAGAGGAGGGTTATCGTGTAGGACGATTTTCACTATCGTTAACAGAACCACCGCTATCTATTGGCTCAGTGGAATCTTTTTCTTTTCATGCCGCTTTAACAAGGAACCTATCCAATGACACTTGCTTTTGCCTCCTTTTGAGGATTTCATGGAAATGTGACATTGCATTGACAATCACCCACAATCCCACAGCGAGCACACACGTGCGAGAGAGAGGAAGAAAAGAGCCATCGGCTCACTTGTGATCATGTGACATTTGGCATCACGTACTACTTGTATTGCAAGACATCAGTCATTTATCAACTTAAGATTTATTAGAAATGTCTGCCTAACTTGTGGCACATTCGCAGAACAAGTTATTTGCAATCCAAGGTTTCACTGTATATGTGAACAACAATCCTTCTATGCCTGTAAAATTATTGAACTTCACTACATATAAATTATACCTCAATTATTAAAAAAAACCCCAAAACCTTTGTGACATTGGCAAAAAGGTCATTGTGAGTGTGCAAAGGTAAGTTCACTCAAGTACCAGAGAGTTCAGGGTGCTATTCTTTCCCAGGCTCTGTGCTGGGCCTGGGTTGGAAATGAAGAAGCACAGGGCTCATTGCTGCAGAGTTCAAGGTCTGGCCAAGGATGGCCATGTTTCCTGAACCAGGATGGGAGGCAGCCAGAGGACAGGAGACAGCTGGCCGTGTCCTGAAGGGTGAGCAGCCACCGGCCTGAGGAGGAAGAGAGGCAGGGCTCTGCAGACAAGGAGGTGGTCTGCGAGAAGGGAGAGTGGAGGGGAATCTTGAGTAGTCTGCTGCACCAGGGCATGACCGAAAGCAAGGCTGGGAAGGAAGGCAGGGGCCAGAACGGGCTGTGAGGACCACGTTGCCCGAGAACACCTGTGAGCACTTGGGTCTGCTCCTACTATCTCACCTCATTATTTAGGCCCCAACTATCCAGGAATCTAGAGAATGACTTAACATAATCCAGTGTAGAGTCCTCAGTCTTGAGTACCAAGTAGATGAAGGAGGTCTGGGAAGGGCCTTCTCAGAGCACCCTGATCACGCCTGCCACCTTATTCAGCAGACCACAGACAGGTCAGTGAGGCCGGGTCTGCAGCAAGGTGAGCCTCGGACCTGCTATCTGGCCTGCATGGGGAATGTCATCTAGCATCGGCAGAGAGAGTCTAAGTTGCTCGTTTAAGATCCAGGTTAATCCTTCCTCTGAAAGCACCACTGTCATGGCCAACAAAGAATTATTGCTTGTCTACATGTATTGTTTATTTCCTTCTTCAATAAAGCCTCACAGAACACAGATATTCCTTCATTTCCATTTCTATTAATTGCAGTGTCTTTGACGTGAATAATAAGACCAGGCAATCAATAGTAATGATGGAACCACCGAGCACAAACAATATCTTCTCCAATGTCTCTCCCCCAGCATTTATCTGCTTTATTAAGTGGCAAAGTATATTATTAAAAAAAAAAAGGACACCAGTAGGGGAAACAAATCTACAAATAATTATTTAAAAAATTAATCGTGGTATAATTCAATTATGCAGCATGCAAAGCAGGAAAGTTCTCTTAATTACAACAGAATTGAATAGAACATTCTTTCCCCTTAACCTTGTTATTTTTCAAGGTGAGCTATTATGAACTAAATTCTAGCATGAGGTTTTCAATAGTTTCTCTTTGCAGCAGTGTCTGCAGAACTATTCATAAGGAATCTGTCTTGGGCTCGATGCAATTGGAGATGGCTGGAGGAAAAATTGGTAACTGGAGGCTACAGGGGTGAAAGGCAAGGAGCACGGGGCTTTGATGCAGGACATGGAGGAAACAAAGCCAGTGACCTTGGAGGAAGCAATGGAACTCCTCAAACTTGCAACTTACCTCATCCTCCCTGCCTACCCGAGTTCCAGGAACAATGAAATGGTTTAATATACACAGAGATCTGAGACCCCAGGTACTCATAGCTGATCTTACCAGTGCTTCTACCCATATCCCCCCCTGGCCCAGGTCTGAATTTACCTGCAGCTCCACGCACTGCTCTGTGTAAGGTGACAGCTTTTTGCCTCAGGAGCCTGCACCTCCCTGCTTCTCTGGCCAAGAGCTTTCTGCCACTGTCTTTTGCTCAGCCGCCTAGGAGAGCAGCCCAGAAGTGCTGACGCCCCAGAGGCAGCACTCAACCAAAGAGGGACTTGTGTCAACAAATAACTCCAACTCCCCCATCCTTTGGCACATTTAACATGATACCAGTGACCAACCATCCGAGGCTACAAGGGGCTGAGTGGATTCTCGGTAGGCTAACGCCAGGTCAGTCTGGACTGACTGGGATGGTTGGCCATCCTAATGACATCTCAGGAGATCCCCAGTGGGATGGGGTCCAGATGCTCACAGCAGTAACCTATGCATTCCTTTACTGTTTGTTGGGTTTTCTCCCTTCCCTGACTCAAGGTCTCCACTCTTGCACTTGAGCTTCCTAGGGCCACTCCCACATCCAAGTCGTTGTGTCCGGGGAAACCCAGCCTGAGAGAGCACTGGCTACATGGTGGTTCCTTCCCTCTGCCCTAGCTTTTGCCTCCACTCCAGACCCTTTCTCACAATGGCCAAGAGTGTGGGCTGAGGTGGGCAGGGGCATGGTAATAAAACCACATGGGACAGACTGCCTGCTGGAAGTCAGGAGACTCTCGAGGACTCCACAGTGGGCAAGTTGAAGGAAACGTGCATACCCCGCGGCCTCAGTTCTGGGCAGTGTCAGCTGGTTCATTCTCCAGACACCAGAGCTCGTTTCCACCTTGTGTGACTGAACTTACATGAGTTCGCACCTTGGTGAGTTACAGGTCACACAAAGGATACTTCGTTTGCAGCAAATAAAGAGATCACAGGGAATAACTTCCAAAGCCATGACTCCCCTGGTAGGGGTGAGTGTGTTTCTTTTATTTAGTGTTAGGATTCATATTCGGTGGGGGTGCCTGGGTGGCTCAGCTGGCTAAATGTCCAACCCAGGTGTGATATCACCGTTTGTTTGTTGAGTTCGAGCCCCCCATCAGGCTTTGTGCTGATAGCCCAGAGCCTGCTTTGGATTCAAAGGGGAGCTTTGTCACCCTAGGTACAGGGGGACATAAGGTCACGCATGTGCCTTAAGGAAGCATGCCTATAAAACACTGTGTGTTATGTAAATAAGGTTTGTCCTCCTCCTTGAGTGTCTGTGTTAATATTCTTAGAAATTTTTTTAACATTTTTTCATTTTTTGATAGAGACAGAGTGTGAGTGGGGGAGGGATGGAGAGCGAGGGAGACACAGAATCTGAAGCAGACTCCAGGCTCTGAACTGACAGCATAGAGCCTGAGGCGGGGCTCAAACTCACGGACCGTGAGATCATGACCTGAGCTGAAGTCTGACGCTTAACTGACTGAGCCACCCAGGCGCCCCTGTGTTAATATTCTAACAAAGCAGAGGTAACTGCGGGGCAAGGGGAAGGGGCTGTGGGCATGCTCCTAGAGCTGGTATAAACTGGATGGGGTTTCCAGTAAGGAATACAGAACTTCCCTCACTTTGGAAATAGCAGTGGGAATTTTTATCACTGATTTATTGTCTCTGTTATGGTATGGCTAATTCCAGGCCCGGTAGAGACTTAGATTTTGCATTCCCTTTGTCCCCTTTAAATCCCTTACTCCTGAGGTTTTTGTGTTTCTTTGTAATTCTGACACCTCCTAGGCAATTCTATGAGAGTTGTGCTTGGGCCAGTAGAACCCATAGGGCACAGGTTGCAGAAGATAGCTGGGGCTTCAAATGACTTCTCTTGTGTCTGAAAGCTATGTCTCATCTTTTTTTTCTGGGACCCCTGACTCTTTCTGCTTACACTTCGTGCATTCTCCACTGTTCCCACGCATGTGGAGCTACTTTAGGTGGGAGAGGAAAGGTGCATTCTTTGCTCCTGGGAGGAATATGGGAAGGCAGGTCTCCAGTCCATATCCAGGTTCTCTAGCCAACCCACATGAGAGCCCGGGCCACCAGACCTCCCTTGTCTCTGGTCTCTAGGCCCCCGGTGCCTCTGTATCTTTGTTCTTGGGCCCCTCTGCTTACAACCTCCTCAGCCTCTCCAAATCCTACCCAACCAAGTATGAGCTCATATCACCCAGGAAGCTCTCCTTGAATGGTCACAGCACACACCAACCTCAATCTTTCCATGGCTTGTGTCCCACTTTGTATTAACTCACTGCGGCTCACGGTTCTGCTGCTTCCCCAGCCAGAGGTGAGTGTCAAAGGGATGGAATCTGAGCATAGTTGTGTGAACCACATGGGTCACACAGCGGGGCTCAGAACCTGCTTGTGAGGTGATGGGCCATCATGGACATGAGTCAGAGGCCCCTCAGATGGTGCTCCTGAGGAGCAGACCCTGAGATGCAGGTTCTTGTGTAAGTGATTCATTAAGAAATCCTCCCAGGGGTGATTGTAGGAGCTGGGAATGGCCAGACAGGGAAAGGTGGAAGTCAGGCAAGGATGAGATCTCAGGCAAAGCCCCACAGAGAGTGGCTTTACTCGGATCCCGCAGGTAAGACCTGGAGAATGACACACAGCTTAGAGTTGTCCTGACTTGAGGCAAGGAAGCTGGACTTACAAATTTTGTTAGACAGTCTTTGGTTCAAGGGTGTTGGGGCCGGGAGCATGGGTCCCCAGGCACTTCTGCAGATGAAGTGCTTCCAGCAGCCCAAAGACAGTCGGCCGAAGAAGAGACTCAGGTGCTGGCCATTGAGCCACAGACAAGGGGGCCCCTGCTGTCCCCTGTGGCTACGTGGGCACAGCAAAGCCTCGTACGCTACAAAAGTCACTGCTATGTAAAAGCAAGTATCTGACACTTCCTCAGTTCCCAGCTAAATTCTGGCCCACTTGGCCTAGCTCATCTTACGATCTGTGCCCACCCTTTGCCCTCTGACCCCTGATAGCTTTTCTTCACTTCTTAGGTCTGATGACACCACTGTCCCACGCACCCAGACTTCTGGCTTGCCTCCTTGAAGATAAGCACACCTTCTCTCTGACTGTGCTACTTCTGGTAGCTCTGGGAATAACCCACCCTGCACTCTGGGAATTATCCTGGCTCATGACAGGTCTGCCCTGTCTCAACTCTCCCAACACCCTGGACATCAGGATTTTCAGAACCTGTGGATACGACTGTTGCTGCCTTAATGTCCTGCTGTTACTGTGTGAAGATGCCAGCTCACCGTTGACTGTTTTATAAGGTAAGTCCTAATAGAGCCAATTTATATAAATGACCACTATCAAAACTGGTTGAATGGACAGAGTTGGGGTAGCGTCAGTCAGACTTTGGGGAGCCTTCCTCACAAGCAGCAAGAGCTGCCCCTTAGTTGTCCTCAGTCGGAGCTCTTCTCAAGTGCTCTGGAGAAGCAGTGCCCAAGTCTTCTGTGCCCCTGACATCCCTTATCTAGGCATCACAGCTTTGTGTTGACCTGCATGGCCTCTGCTTGGTGCACGCATGCTGCATGTTCTGACCCTCCACGATGGGCTTGTGTGTCAAGCTCAATGTCAACATGCACGTGCTTCCAGGAAAGATGTCTTCGAGGTGGGTTCCTCCTGGCTCTTACCCTGGCAATGAGCAGGGGTTACAAGGTAACCTTCGCTCACTTGAGGATGCCAATGACCTCATTGCTGTGGCACTGTAAATTAACCACCAAACATCCTCTGAGGGTTTGTGAGCTGCTTCAGTCCTGTCTCAGACCCTCAAAGAGTCGCACATGTGGACAGGGAGACAGTGGGTGAGGAAACCCTTCCCGGTGATAGGAAATGATCAACTACAAAGCACTTTCCTACAATTAAGTATCAGGAGTAAACTTCTGGAAGCCTCTCCAGTGCTCCATCACCCACACCATGAGTCAACAGAGAGGGACTTTGAGGGACTGATTTGCTGGGCTTTCTGGGGAGGCCCCTGGAGGGTGAGGAGAGGATCCAAAAGCAAAAGCATCCATTAGGGACGAATGTGATGACAGGCCCCAGGGCTCTGAAAGCAGCTCACAGACCCTCATAACAGCTTGTATATATGTCTCCTCTGCACCTTAATATTACTATCCTTATGCATATGTGATATAGGAAAAAACTACGAATTTTGGAGTCATGCTAATGCCCAGGTCACATATACCCATGAGGGTTTAGTTTCCTCATCCATAACATTGTGGGGAGGATTAACTAAATTAACACAAGTAAAGTATCTTACAGCATCTTGGATGATTGATATATTTAACAAAAAAATTTTTAATGTTTTATTTTTGAGACAGAGAGAGACCGAGTGTGAGCTGGGGAGGGACAGAGAGAGGGAGACATGGAATCCAAAGTAGACTCCAGGCTCTGAGCTGTCAGCACAGAGCCTGATGAGGGGCTAGAACTCACCATGAGAACCATGAGATCATGACCAGAGCCAAAGTCGGACGCTTAACCAACTGAGCCACCTAGGTGCCCTGGGTGAACGATATTTTTAAGAAAGAGAGGGAAATAAGTATATTTTCCAACCAGCAATAATTCAAAGATGGTGTGATTCCAAAGGCAACATCATTCTTGAGGAAGTTTGCCCTTAAATTAGTGTGAGATAATCCCCCCATCCTGGGTGCTCTTTGTCTATATCTGAATATATAACAAATGACAACGGAGTGAGAGAACCAAGGAGAACATAGGGGTGGGGGGTCTGAACCCCCAAAGAACCGGGTCAGTGTATAGAAGAGATATTTCCTCTGAGATTCAAAAGTGAACCAGACTGAAAAGGATATCGTTAACCTTCCTTAAACACTATATAATTTTCCCACCGAGTAATCAATACAATGAGACGTAAAATACAGAATATCAGATTTTAAATAATCTAAATCTTTTTAACTATTATAATCTCATTGATTGGCTACTGTATGCCCCTTTCTATACAGGACATTCTTTTCACACTTACCTCATGAGCTATTCGTTGCTGACCTTATTCATGTCCTACGCATAATGATTAAATTGTAATTCTGTGTCTCATATCAGAGGGGAAGAAACTGAGGCCAGCAACACTAAGTAACTTTACCAAGGTCACTCAGCTAGTCTTGGAAAATTTGGGAATGTGAACCTAGATGGTACTTGTTCAAAAGCTCTTGAGTTTTCTTTTCCCACATCCCTCCATAGGCTTTTGTGAATTTATATGTGGGCAAAACACAAACAGAGAAGGTGGTCCTTTATCCGGCTTCTCCTCTGCCCCCTACCTCTATTCTAGAAGGGCAGAGAGTTAATGGCTTCACTTTGAAAAACAGCCCTGGCAGCTGCTTTAAACACAGCACTATTATCTTGACAAGCGAGAAATATTAAGGAAGGAGGTGGGAGAATGCAGAGTTGGTTTCTGTTTATACTTTTATTCTAGAAGCTAAGTGTTCGGTAGTTTAAGTAAACACATTTTGCCTCAGCTGGGAACCCACACACATTTGTGTATCTGCAATTCACAAGCCACACTTAGTGAATTTCAAAGGCTTTCCTTCTTTTGAAACTAATCAAGCCTGGTAAGCAGCTTCATGTGCTACTAAATACAGAGAACTTCCAATGAAATAAAGCAATTAGCCTGGAGTGGGGAGAGGCCAGCGGACAAAAGCACTCTGGATAACCTGCAGCTTGCCCTTTCCTGCCTGGACACTAGCTGCCACTGGGACTTGTGCCCTCTTGTGTACCTGGGGCCCTGATGAGCAGAGGTGACCTCTGAGAGATTCGCGGATAAATGATCTCAGAATGCAATGGTGCTCTAAATCCATTCGATTGGGGGCAATGATGCACCGAGCCATCAGCTGTTTGGTGAGCCAGTACAAAGTGATTATGCTGCTCCCTGGGAAGGAAATCACCCAGAGACGCTGGTAAAGAATTATCTGGCATGAGAATGTTAGGGAGTAATTCCTCGTAAATTATTACTTTGTTGCAAGACTATCCAATGGTGCTAGCTTGTCTCCATGCTAGGATGAAAGGTCAGATGCAGACATCTTCCTGGGTCTGTTGGAGGGGAGTGATGATGGGAAGGGAGCCGCAAGCCAAGCCCTCCCTTGAGACTACTCTGGACCACAGGTTTCAGAATCTGCTATCGGAAGCCAGATGATAATGAATGTGCATTTCAACCACTCTGTGGACTGCAATGAAATCATTTGGAAATGGCTGAGTGTTTCTGTGGCACCGGCCATTTCCTGGACCCGCGTTTCCAATTGTAGATCCATAGACCCACAAGGTGGACAGGGCAGATCCCTGCATCACTGTCCTGTACACACACAACCTGGCCTCGACGTAGAGGATCATGCTCTTTCCTGGCCCAACACACGAATCCTTTGGGTGGGGCACACTGGGATTGCACTGAGTTGACAGCGGATAGCACATGTCCTTCCATTCCCGCAACCAGACAATAGGCACATCCCAAACAAGGACCTTGTCTCATTTTGTCACAAAGGTGGTTGACAGAGCAAGTAGATGACTGCCATCTGCTGCTTAGGCTCCTGCCTCCCGTGGACACCACCAAGCTGACCGGGGCAGAGCCTGGGTTGTGGAGCATCTGGGTGAGAGCCCAGCTTCAGCATGGACTCTTGACCTGAGTTTCCCTCTCCTCACGTGTGCGAGAGGTTCCAAGGATGGCAGGTGAACGAAGGAGGCAACGAAAGAGTAGCACATAGTAGAGGCCACGTAGTTAGTCCTCTCAGTGAATGAGAGCCATTAAGTCCTCACTAGGACATTTATGCAGTTCCAGTATTACTCTAATTTCCTTGGCATGTTCATCTGTGAAGGTGGGCTTAATATCAGGTCTTTCATATGTTGGTTCTGAGGCTTAAATGTGTTCCTGTCTGTAAAGATGGGGGCCCGGTAAGAAGCATTGGCTCAAGAAACCATCCTGCATTTCCTCTCCCTTGTTTCTTGCTTGTCTGTCTTCACCGCTTCAGACTTTACCAAATCTTCACAAAACCCCTCTGAGATATGTACAACTATTATGATCACCAAATGGGTAAACTGAGACTCAGAGAGGCTTGGTAACTTTCTCAGGATCACACAGCTAGTGATGGGCTAGGCTTTGAACCCAGGAGTAAGACCCCTTTCTTAATACTCACCCAGATTCCCATGGGGCCAGAAGTACCCAGAAAATGCAGGTCAGGGGCTGCATTTCATGCTGTCCCGATTTCTGACAACACTCGCTTTGATTCTCCATTGGTTAAACATTGGGGCTATGAACACAGAGTTTAACTCAACAGTAGCAAAAGTTTTCCTTCCAGAAGGGTCCAGTGTTTAATTACCTCCATTTCTGTGCATGTGCTACAGGCTTGGGCCACTCTGCCCCATATGAGTGTTGATCATTAGATTTCTGTTAATTAATACCAAGTTTAATCTTCTTTGATTATAAACATTGATTGTTGCTGATCTTTCAGCCATCCCTGCCGGCGGGTATGTATCTGAGTTCCAAAACACTCAGGCACCATCATGCCAGGAGAAAGGTGAAATGAAACATTATGCTGGGTTTATGGTCAATTTAATTAATGCAAATGTTCAGCTCGGTTCATTTGGCCCAATAATGCTTTCCAATAAAGCTATTGGGGACAAACACTTCTTGACTGTTTATTTTCTGTGTCCTCTTTAAGAAAAATCCTGTCTGCAAGAAACTGAGCAAGGTATGGCCTAAAGGACACCGCTAAGTTCTGAGTTGTGTCCAGTTCTAACTCCATGGAAAACCTACCTCTTGACTAAAATCCTGAAAACAAAGGTGAGGGGCTCTCAGCAGAGAGAGAGTAAGCCTGTGAATTGGCAGGGCTGATGGCAGAAGGTAGGTGTGAGTGTGAGAGAGACAGACAGAGGGGGAGGGGGAGAGAAAGGGAGAGAGAGGAGGGAGAGGGAAGCAAAAATAGAAGAGGTTGGGGAATGCAAGGTTTACCTGCTAGCAGATTTATTAAAGATTTCCCTGATTAATTTATCAATAGACAAATCTCTACTGAATAATAATATTTCATCTGTGTTGAGCCTTCCAGGGCCCAAAGCACCGCTATATACATTAGGTCATTTGTTTCTCATGACAAGTAAGGTAGGTGCATATTATGGTTTCCATCCTACACATAGAGAAAATGTGACTTTGGGAGGTCAAGTGGGTCATGTAAGGTTACACAGCATCAGAGTCAAGACGTGGGCCGTATATGCTTCCAGCCGTCTGCCACCGGGGTGCCGTGTACAGGTGTGCAGGCTGCACCTTGCAGAAGGGTGCCTAGGGGCTCCCATGGTTCACTGGCTAGGTCAACACCATGGCCGCATACTGAGACAGAAGACTAGGACCCTTTTCTCTATCTGCACAGCGATGCCTCTGCTTGCCAAGCCACAGTGATGTCTGTGGGTAGTGTCTGTCCGGAAGAGTTGTCATTCTCTAAGGTGTCCCAAAGTGCCACGTGGTGGCTTGCAGCAGCCAGTGCTGCATGCTCACCTCCACACACATCAGATCGATCTCAGCACCCGTGACACTACTGATGGGTAAAGCGCGAGCCTTCCCCTGAGGATGTTCCCGGGGTGCACATCAGTATGTCCCCAGAGCCCAATATGGGGTTCGTAAACACGGGATAAAAGGTTGGTCAAAGGGCTGGGTGAGTGAATGCATGAACGCCATGCCCGGTGTGCTCCTTTCACTACAGGTTCCTGGCCCAGACCTCTGCTGAATGATCCTTCCCTCCTCTGAAGACTCAGGGCCCTCAGTCACTCCCTTCTGGGTCTCAGGCCATTGTGTACTTCCTGCTCTTACTAGAAAGTCAACTGTGCGAGGGCAGCCACAGACTCAGGCCAAGGAGCCTTCTCGCCACCGTGCTCCAAGCCTGGCATTAAATGTTACTTCCCTCCCCTTTCCACTGCCTTCAATTCATTTCCCAGTTTTTTTTTTATTTTTCTTTTAACATTTATTTATTATTTTTGAGACAGAGAGACACAGAGCATGAGCAGGGGAAGGGCAGAGAGAGGGGGAGACACAGAATCT
Organism: Acinonyx jubatus; assembly: GCF_027475565.1. Classification (NCBI taxonomy): domain Eukaryota; kingdom Metazoa; phylum Chordata; class Mammalia; order Carnivora; family Felidae; genus Acinonyx; species Acinonyx jubatus. The sequence continues at coordinate 121,170,430 of NC_069384.1, forward strand.
GAAGCAGGCTTCAGGCTCTGAGCTGTCAGTAGAGAGCCCAACTGGGGGCTCGAACTCACAAACCGCGAGATCATGACCCGAGCCGAAGTCGGTCGCTCAACCAACTGGGCCACGCAGGTGCCCCCAATTCATTTCCCACTTCTATGGGGTCTGTTTCTTAAGTACAAATAATATGCTTCTGTGACAGGAGCTAATGAATGTCGATATGGGTATAATTTCATTTCACAGAAATCAATCAGAGTCCAAGAACTGCTACACCTTCTAGGAATGCAGTCTTCTGGGGTGTTCTCCCGAGGCCTTTCCCCACTGTTCTATCCCTATGCTGGGGCTTCTGAGCAGTGCCAGAATTCCCACGCCTCCAAAGCTCAGGGCAAATGACACGTTGAGGTATGAAAAGGATGGCACAGCCCTTCCTCAGGCCAACCAAAGTAAAAATCACTGGGGTTTTCCCTCGCACACTCAAAGGTTTGCCTGTCTGTTGACCTGAGGCGTGGCAAACCATGTGGCTTCTGCCTGAAGGAGGAAGCAGAGTGGTTCTAAGCACACTGCCCCTCGAGGATGTAGGTATGTCCCCATCTGGCACAGGTGTCCACCTGCCTTCAGCCTCCTTTGGTAACTGCTATCGTTTCACTCTCTCCATTTTGGTGAAGTTCAGCTCTATTCCCCGACCTTCATTGTTAACCTCAACGCACATAGGCTTTCGTCTTGCTCTGCAACCCAGAAATGTGCAGCAGACGCAGGGATGGGAGGTGGTTAGGCCAGAGCAGAGGCTTTCTACAACCAAACAAAAACTTAGAAGAGCAACACGGAGCTGGGTTTGCTCCAAAATCTCATTTATCTACATTTGCTCATTAGGCTACATTCTCCTCTACCTCCTTCTTAAGGAAGGATCTGAAGCTTCTAGATATTGGCAGGTGCTCAAACAAGTCTTGGTGGACTGACAGGAGGAACTAAGTGTTGTAACAGACAGGAAGATATACAACCTTCCCCAGCTACGCACTCAACTTGATGGCTTGGGAGGAATATGGTCAATTCTCCATCCACCTCAGATTTCCAGGTATCACTGGCTTCCAAATCTTATAGCTCTGATCCATGAATGAAAAACACAGGTCTCACTTGTCCTGATTCTTTCTACCTAAACTCACGGTAGACACTGCTAATTGATCATGACACTGTTTCCTACTGAGGCAATTTCAGCCTTGGAATTCTTTCCAACACAATGTTCCAGACGATAACTAACAATCAGAGTTGGCACATGAAATGCCAACAGTGCTCTTTCCATAGAGCTAAGGACAAGTCACTGGTTAACATCCACGGCCAGGTGGAACAACCAGTGGTGCTTATAAACTGGGTCTATTTAAACTTACAGTGAAGGGTGATCACTTCTTGGACTCATCAACATCCTGTGTGGTGACCATTAGCTCAACAATAAACTGTCCAAGCTTTGAAACCTGGCATACACTAGGTGGATGAAACCAAAACACAAGAGTGGAAATCCAGACACATTTTCACTTATTCTGCCTCTATTCAAGGCAGAACAACCTACTTAAAACAAATGATAAGTTTTAGCAACCAAAATGTAAAGAGGATAGCAACAGATACATCTTCCGATTGCTCTCTAGTAGCTGAGGACAGGAATTGTTCTTCAGGGATGCATACATGTGGGTGTAGCCAGGCATTTATCTCTTACACTTAAAGGAAACTTGGAAGATGCTCTCTTTGTTTCACAAGAACACCAAAACTACACTCTTATAATATGAGCTCAATACTTTTTCAAGTGTGCCGTTGTCTTTTTGGATCTCACTGTTGTGGGATTTCCAATGTTTTCTTTCTTCCCTTCCTTCCTTCCTCCCTCCCTCCCTCCCTTCCTTTTTTCTTTCCCCCTCTCCTCCCTCTCCCTTCTTCCTTCTCCCCCTCCCCTTCCCTTCTTCCTTCTCCCTCAACCCTCTTCCTGCCTATTTACACTTTGATTTCATTCACCTATAAGATTAAGAATTTAGGATCATCTGCTCAGGGAACCACCCCTTCCCTGCATTCTCCCTGGTGATGAGGGAAAACAAAGGTTAATGGGGAGAAGAAGAGCAAGCCAACACTAAGAATGGGTTAAGTCACCCTCAATAATCCAGGCCCCTGGTTTCTGGCTTCCTGGCGTTAGGCTACTGACTCAGGAGCAGTACTCAGAAGCAGCACTAGAAGGTTTCTTAGGAGCACCCACGAATCACAGCTGCGTGAATCAAGGCAAGGCAGTGTTGATGTCTGCACCAGCTGTGTTCACCTAGTGAGGGGCCCAAGACCCCCACAGCCTAATGTTCCCAGTATGGTAATGCCTACTGAATGCATCGCTACAGATCACAACTGGGAGACTTAGACTGGCACGGATGCCTCCACCTGCCTAGTTTCCCTGGGCCTCTCACCCTGAATATCCTTTTGATGTGTAACATTCTTGCTGACTTACAAACTTGTCTTTTCAGGAGCTCTGTGTGGGAGTGGGAAGAACAGGGAGAATCTTGCCCTTACCTCAGAAACCTCAAAGCACTGATGGTTTTATTTTTCTTCCAGATAAAGCCAGCTTTTATTTCATATCTGCAGCAGGAGAATCACTTTTAAAAGTCAATGCTGATGGAAAGTGCATTCCAACTGCACTTATTCACACTCAGCAGGGACAGGCTAGCTGGAATGATTGTGTTTTTTCGCCAGAATTTGTTTTCTTGAAGACAGGCCACGAGGGCCTTGGAAGGCCCATGCACAGCAGATCTCTGACCCCATGGAGTCTGCCTAGCCCCCAGTCTCTGAGCCCTCTCTGTTATGTTGACAAGTTGTTAGTTCACACCTTCCCATCCCTACCGGAGTCCAAGACTCCTAGGTGAGATTGGCCGAGGGCTGCTGCTCCTAGCTCCCTCAGCCCCTGTGAGCACTGCCTGCGGAGAGCAACTATAGCTCGAGACCGTGTTTGTTTGTACTCTTGTCCCCCAACCAGGAAGGGCAGGGCAGACCCATGGTTGAAGGGCTGGCTGTCTGTAGCTCCACTGTTTGGACCCCGTTCCTGGCTCTGCCGTGTTGTGAGTCAGCTCAGGCAAGTGATCTAGCCTCAGTTACCTCCTCTAAAAAGTGATAACAGTAGTAGAACTTCCTCGTGGAGTCATTGGGGAGATTACGTGGACTGTGATGTGGAATGCACTAAAACGATGACCAGCACATACCCAACACTTTGCGAATGTTGGGAGTGGGGAGGTAAGGAATCAAAGATGGTGAGCTCCTTGATGGCACGGCCCCGTCCGAATCACTTCTGTAATCTCCACATCTAGTCTAACACAGAGAAAACTGTCGACAAATGTGTGTGGAAGCAGGCCTGTACTCTTAGATTCTCTCCCACTGGCCTGGTTGTCGATGAATAGCCATCATTCAACAAGAACCACCACACCAGCTCCTCAGTTGCCCTAAAAACCACTGACCAGTCCTTTCGTCTCTTTCTGTCTCATTCTCCTGGGTCACTTGCCTAACAGGCTAGAGATGATCTCTTGCTACAGGTCAACATAAGGCAATGCAAGGAAATCATCCTCAAAGGGAATCATCATCAACCATAGTCAATTCGTGTTATGTGCAGTAGTTATGTTCTATCAAATCATTACAAACACTGGATTAGTGAATTCTGAATCATTGCCCCTAAGGGAAATACAGAGTCAGATTCCTGAAAGCCTCTGATCACATTTTCATCAACTGATGAATATATAACCTGGTTTTATGTGTGTTTCTGTTTAAAGACACCTTCTTTAATACATACTGTTGATTCATTAACACTGAACTCATGACCAATAGCACTATCTTTCATGCCTGAACAAAGCTTATCGAACACAAATATTTTTTCCATAAGGTACATCAAAGCCTCTTGTGCTTAGATACACTAGACAGCATTTAACACTATGCTTGAAAGCAATTTTAAACAGCAAAATCACCAAAAGAAAAACACTAAAATGAAAAAAAAAAAACAGGCACTAAATAGACTATGACAAGGACATTTGTTTACAGTACAAAAAGCTAAAACGAGAAGGCAGAATATCACCTTGTTCAGCCTTAGCTAAAAATGTAGACATTGGGCAACTTAAATTTTGCCACTTTGAATGTACTCAGAAATGACTGTGAAGGCACCATGAGTAATGATATTGGAATTGCAAATAATTTCTAGGAAGTAGGTAGATTTGCAAATACAGAATCGGTGAATAGTGAGGGTTGAGTGTATATGATCTTGAAATAAGAAAGCAACATATTTAGCATGGCATTTGTAATGAATGCCTGTAGAATTGTATCTGCAAATGTTCTCAGACTCAGAATTCACCTTAAATTTCCTTTCTGGGATTTCCCCCCCCCCCATGGAATTTTCAATGAGTAGTTAATATGAATGTTTTATTGTTCTAATAAGGAACAGAAACATAAGTAGCAGAGCAAGCTCTAAAGACATTCTGATAGCTAAGATAAGCCATGAAAGATACATGGAAGCTAAGAAAAATTGCCAAAGGGACTGACCCAAATGTGAGTCAAAAGTATGGTTCACAAGCACCAAATTTGCAGAGTTATCCATATATTACTGCAAGGACATGTCTATGTGTTACTTAGTGCCTCCTCTATATAAACAGTCATGATGTTATATGCATATCATGATTTTCATCAGTGAGAAAGCTGATATGGTGAATAGGTTTTGAAAATAAAGATAATTACACAGAAGACTCTTCTTGAGTATGCTTTGTCATCAGACAGCTTCTAGTAATCATCTGGCAAATGTCAGAATAACGGAAATTTCCAATGTATCGTTGAAATTCAAAGAGGTCTTGTACCCCATAGAAAACAGTTCAAAGATATTAAGATGGAAGTTTCAAAAAAAAGACAGTAAAGGAAGGGCGGGGTGGGGAAGATGAATAAGGAGGAAGTAATGAAATTTAACTTGAAGTAGAAAATTCGGCCTCGCTTCAGGTTTGTAAAGAATACATATCAGAGCAGCAAATGCGGAACGACAAACCTTGCATCAGAAATACGACTTTCATTCCTGTGGTGGTGCATTTACAGCTTTTCCAAGAATTGGACTAAAGAGAGCCAGAAGAAGGAAAAAGGAAAAGACAAATGAATTGGAGATGACCTCATCCATTATCTATGTCCACATGAAGGAAATAATGCCTTCCCAAAGCTGGGCCATGGATTAGCTGTCTAATAAAACACCTATGGATAAGTACCTGACCTAAGCACAAAGCATTAAAGTAATTTCAGCTATATACATCTATGAGGAAGTCACTGCCCATGTGGAATTAGCAAATTAGTAGAGAGAAGTTTCCACACAGGGCCTTCTTTTCTTAATCTCAAGGTATAGGTTAAATAATTTTACAAAAGGGAGCTAACACAATAAAGGAGGCTGAAAACCTATGAATAAAAATGTATACACGAGGAAATTAAAAATGCCATTAAGCATTGGAGAAAGTGCTTAATTAATAATTAAGAATAACAAATTAAAACAAAGATAATTCTTTCTACCAACGTAGAAAAAATATATAATATTCAATACTGACAGAATTTGTCAAGGGGAGAGCACCTGAACACTGTTGGTGGGAAAGTAAAATGACAAATCTGAAAAGAATATATGTGAGGGGTCTTAAAGATATTTATATCCCTTGACTCAGCAAGAACCTCATCTTAAGAAAAGAATCTTAAAAGGAGACTAATATTTTGACACAAAAGTGATCACTATAATACTTTAAAAAACATTTCTGTTTATATCTGCAGAGGTTTGGAAACAACCTACATGCCAGCAGCAGAACTGTTAATTAAATTATGACACATCTATATATCAGCAGTTTGCAGCCATTTAAAAATGCATTTTCAAGGGGCTCTTGGGTGGCTCAGTTGGTTGAGCATCCGACACTTGATTTTGGCTTGGGTCATGATCTCACGGTTCGTGGGATTAAGCCCCATGTCGGGTTCTACACGGGGCATAGAGCTTGCTTGGAATTCTTTCTCTCCTTTCTCTCTGCCCCTTCCCCCCCAACCCCCACATATTCTCTCTCTCTCTCTCTCAAAATAAATAAACTTAAAAAATGCATTTTCAAGATGTTTTCAGTGACATGGGAATAATGTTATATAGAAAAGCAATTCTGAATTTTTTAATGTTTATTTATTTTTGAGAGAGACAGAGAGTGAGTGGGAAGGGGCAGAAAGAGAGGGAGACACAGAATCTGAAGCAGGCTCCAGGCTCTGAGCTGTCAGCACAGAGCCTGATGTGGGGCTCGAACTCCCAGACCACGAGATCATGACCTGAGCCCAAGTCAGATGCCCAACTGACTAAGCCACCCAGGCATCCCTAGAAAAATAATTGTGTACACAGAATGTGACCTCATAACAGATACACACATGTGTGTGCATACCCATGCATGTGCACCCTTATATACACCGAACCCTGGAAAGAAAGAGGGTGGAATTGTGGGATACTGACAATGTTTGTCACTCTGTGCCAGTGAGGCTACCAGTGATTTTAAATTTCTTCTTAATAAACAACTGAGCAATGATGAATTTTGAATACAAGAAGATACTATCGTGACACATATGATCTATAGTAAGTTTTTTCCATCATTTCTCCAAGTACTGTGAGACCTTCCTCATTACCCAGGCAGACTGTGTTACTGTTGATTATTACTTGCCCACTGGATCATGGTTTTCTCCTTCTCACCTAAATGCTTCCCCTTATTAAATCATTTTAATGTCCTAAGTGATCCTCAGAGACTGTTCCACTTATAGTGTGAACCAAAGGCTATTTATGGAGCATACACTTTATTACTGTATTAGTTTGAAGCATATCTGCTTTAAAAGTTTGAAACTGAGGGCACCTGGGTGGCTTGAGTCGGTTGAGAGTCCAGCCTCTCCTCCTCCTCCTTCTTCTTTTAACGTTCATTCATTTATTTTCGAGAGCGAGAGAGCACAAGTAGGGAAGGGGCAAAGACAGACACACACACATAGAATCCAAAGCAGGCTCCAGGCTCTGAGCTGTCAGCACAAAGCCCGATGTGGGGCTCAGACTCACAAACTGTGAGATCATGACCTGAACTGAAGTCAGATGCTTAACTGATTGAGCCACTCAGGTGCCCCAAGGGTCCAGCTCTTGATTTCGGCTCAGGTCATGATCCCAGAGTCATGGGATTAAGCACCGTGTTGGGCTCTGTATGGAGCTCATGGTTAGTGCTTTACAAATGTCATGCAATGGTTCCGATGATATTTTAGTTAATGATATCTATCTGGTTGTCTTTCTGTTGAACACAAGCAAAGAGAAGTGTCAAACGATCAGAATTTTTAACCTGGGGACAACCAAGCTCAAAAGGGGGGTACTGTGAAGCCTAGAGAACCATTTCTTCCCTAGAATGTCAGATCCAGCAATATTCTTCTAAGATATAAAGCAGGGATGACAGAGAAGGGAAATACCAACCTGAAACTCACTCTGAAAGATATCAAGGCAAATGACCACTTTTGTGCCCCTTCTCTGGGCCAGGGATAGTGATGACACTTTTTAATTTCATCTCATTCAATCTGCACAAGTCACTCAGTAAGGTTGATATGATGATACCCTTTTTCAAGAGCTCAGAGATGTGAATTACCAGACTTCGATTCATATGTTGAAACAGGTTGCAACTAATCAAATATGTATTTTCCTCTAGGAATTAGTTTCATCATGAAAATTAACAACATGGCATTTCTTATGGTTACTTTTGGAACAGCATGGCTCAAAATGAAGTTTAAGGTCTACCTTCATCAAAAGGGGGTAGACAGCTGCATTTTGAAAGGAGAGGTCCCAGTGTCCAGGAGAGGACTGGAATAAAGGATGGGTGAGGGAGCTCTTATGGGTATTTTTGAGGAAAGGTCTCTCTTGTCTTCAGCCATCATACCTAGGACTAACTTTGACATAGGAATAGCTTTTCATCTCACACTATCCATGACCCTCATATCTGCAAAATGTGGGGAAGGGAATATTTGGGTTGGCAGAAATATGACTTGCATACATAGAAATCAGTTCTCCAAATTCAGAGTTTAAGGATTTTAAATGTTTCCAAATGTCCAAATGTTCTGGATTATGTAGGAGGCGTCAGTAATTTCTGTTCCTAAAGCTGTGCTAGAATTGAAAGATCAGGAATCGGAACGCTGGTTATGAGTCCAGTTTCTCAGAATCAACAGGCGTGTGGTTGGTGAGCAGTGAACACTTCTTGGCCTCAGTTTTCACATTATAAACTAGGGATGGTTGTCTCTGCTCTGCATCATTCCTAAGGAGAACAGGAGGACTACACAGTATATATCTAAAGGCCCTTCATAAACCTCAAATCATTAAAAATTCTCCAAGTTCTTAAGCTATTTTAAAATATAGCCTTTGCAATTCTATGAGTGGTATAATTCTGCTTCCCATAAAAACGTTCAAATGCATGTATACAAAAATTGTAAACAAAATTATTTCAGATAGTTCATGGAATCCCCAAAGCCATAAGGAGTCTCTTGTAAATTAGTGATGAGAAACTCTCCTAGAAGTCCCCTCCACAGAGTCCAAGACCTCCTCACCCCTATATGTGATGATTTTTCCTTCCCGCAGAAAGCCAAGAGTAGTAATTTGACTCTTTCTATCACTTAAATAAGGTTTGTAAGGATCTGCACCTTTTCTCAGATTTGTCACATATTTGTAAGAAGAGGTGAGAACACGGGAAGTCTGCAAATATCTTGTAACGAGTCCCTCCTTACCTATTTTACGATTTCTAGAAAAGGATGGGGAGAAATTAAGTAAAGGCTCAAATTAAGTAAGGAACTTAGAATTTCTGCCTCAAGGAAAGTTCCAAAGGAAACAGAACATGGCTCCCTGACCACTATGGAAAGTTATCCAACTGCCCCTAACAAAGGGCTGCCTGTGGCCTTGAGCAGAACACTGACACCCCCATTACCACCCCCATCACCAAGCATGGGCGCTCCAATTCCAGGAGTGCCACTCAATCAAAGAATCCCATATCTGTCAGAGAAACAAAAAGCCAACAGTCACGTCTGGATGGTGCATTACCTGGGAGAAAAAAACAAAGACTGAAACTCTGAGTAGATCCCTGTGTCCTGAGTTCTTGAACTCTGTATCTCCTCGCATTGAAAAGAATCCAACTAAGGTCTGTCCCAAAGAAGGGAGTCATCCATGATTCTGGCAGATTTGGAAACGGCTCTTCCCCTACACGTTTCTGGCTGTGTTCTCTCCCAGCACACATACCCTTCCCTTGTGAGGAACAGCCTGGAACGCCAACCTGTCAGGGGGACCCTGCTCACAGTCTCCCTGCCGGAACTGTGCTCTTTTGAATTTTTAAAGTGAGTTATAAAAGAGCAATTATACAAATCTGATTACATAACGTCATAAGCAAATGTAGCTGCTGCCAACACTAATTAGGGAGATCAACTACTCAGGTGTCACATGCACAGCGCCTTTGAGCTCAGAGAGGCTCACAACAGGCTCCTGGCTATGCAAACAGCTCCTGCAAGTACCCTGAGGAGGTAGCTCCCATGATCCGCCCTCCCCGACACTGAAGAACCTGGCAGTGATGACAGAAGAGCTCAAACGCTGAACTCAACTAGTCCCCATCTTACTCCCGCACCCTGCCCACGACCAAGATTTGCTGATTCTGTCTTTGCAACAGTAACTTTGTAATCTCCATCTGTCTTCTGCCTTCTAACTCTCTGCTTCTGACCTTGGGTAGAGCTCCCACTGTCCCTTGCCGGGTGTACCTGGACTATCCAGGTGGTCAGACAGATCCTAGTGATCAAACTCACACATGGATAAACAGATAGTCTTAGGCGGAAAAGCACATTTGGCTGACAGTGACACAGTATAGGCTAGGGGTGGGGGAGATCCAGGGATTGGTGTTAACTTAGCATGCAGGTGTGGGCTCCCCGGCTTCCATGCAGACACTGGCCAGCAGATCCAGCTGTCAAGGGCTTTCATAAAATGGGCCAGGTCAAGGCTGAAGAAAAGCTCTCAGAATCTCTCACTGGTCCGTATATCCCTTCAAGTCTCTGAGCCATAGCTTCTACTTCCTTAAACAACATGATCAATCCAACAAGATGTACCTGTGCACCACACTGTCCTGATTTGCTTGCACCTTACAGAGCTGTGTTCCTCCTTCCCGTGATCCACTAAAGACGTGTTCTCAAAGTTTCACACAGACATGAATGACCCAAAGAGCTTGTTAAAATGTAGATTCTGATTCAGTAGGGCTGGGTGGGTTCCGTGTTTCCAACAAACCCCAGATGGAGGCCGGGTGGCTGGCCTGTGGGCTGTGATTTGAGTAGTGTCTCTGTGGGCTAGTTTGGGACCTCCAACAAGGGTGGGGTGCTCAAATCTTTACACATGGTATAATTATAAGCCTTGGGTCATACTCTAGGATCTGCACCTTCTTTTCCCCCACTCTCCATTTAACCTTCCTCCTAATCAGCTTCCTTGTCTCTGGTCTACTCTCATCCATCACCACTTCTTCCAGTTCTGTTTCCAAAGTTTTCCTTATAAATCAAACCCATGTCTCATTGGGTCACTCCCTTGCTTAAAATTCTTCAGTACCTCTCCACTGTGCTTAGGAAACCAACTTCTTAATATGACACCTGTGGCTCATTGTAGCATAGGCCCTGTCTCTCCACCACAGCCTCATGTCCCCCCACTGCTGTCTTCTTATCCTGAGCTGGTGCAAATTTAGCACCCTGCAATCCCAGCGTGTCACGGCTGTCTGCCTCCAGGCTTTGAGCATGGTGCTGTGGTCTCTGAAACCTCCTCCTTCCAGCCTATCCCCTTCTCCACCAGAGAAAGTCTTCCAGGCTGCACAGATTCCATTGCCTTGGGGTACTAGGTCCATTCCTTTGTGTTGTCTGTTTCCTTCTCTGTTTCCCTCACTTGACAGAGCTCCATGAGGGTGGGAGCTGCATGTCCCTTCCATCACATCCACAGTGGACTGACAGCATAGGGCATGGGGCTTGGCTCCGAGAAGTGCTAACTCTTTGAGGGAGGGAGGGAGGGAGGGAGGGAGGGAGGGAGAGAGGGAGGGAAGAAAAGGAGGGACCCAGCACCAGCCCTTGGTGATTGGCCTTTCCCTTGCCACCCCAGCCAAGGAACCAGGTGTCAATCACCAGGCTTGAGTAAAGACGTTATCTCCAAACTAGATGAAACATTTTTAACTTTTCCTGTCAGACTTTCAAAGAAAATAAACGAGTTCTTCAGACTCTTAGTCACAAAATATTCATTTAATAACTAGGCAAACTACCAAAGTATAGAAACAGATGCCGAATAAATCATACAGGCTGGAGAAAATGTTAATGGAAGAAGACACTTAGGATTATTCTGTTTGAAAATTTCTTACAAAAAACAAACTCAATAGCCTTGCCCCAGAGGAGATGCCAAATTTTAGTATTGAGAACAATAGAATTACCTTCTGGTAATGTCTTTCCTCCCTTCCTCCCTCCCTCCCTTCCTTCCTCCCTTCCTCCCTCTGTTCTTTCCTCCCTTCCTTCCATCCTTCCTTCCTCCCTCCCTTCCTTCCTTAGATCCTTCCTTCCTCCCTCCCTCCCTTCCTTCCTCCCTCCCTTCCTTCCTCCCTCCCTTCCTTCCTTCCATCCTTCCTTCCTCTATTCCCTTCCTTCCATCCTTCCTTCCTCCCTCCCTTCCTTCCTCCCTTCCTTCCTTCGTTCCTTCCTCCCTCCCTCCCTTCCTCTGTTCCTTCCTTCCTGTAGTACCTGAATGCCTACCAGGCTGGACACAGAGAAAGCCAGAGAAGATGTGGTTCTGGCACTCACAGAGAGGTACACATACTTATGCTTCCCCACACACATGAAGCCTGCAGGAGTCAGAGTCAACATATGCTGGACACAAATGTCACAGCATGGACACATCTGCCACATGGAGAACCAATCAAAGGGGAAAAGGCTCTTCTCAAAACTCGTCTGCTTAAGAAATCCTTTATAATTCCATATTGTCATTTTTGGATTTAATAAAGGTCACACAGAAGCAATATTCTTTTCTTCTAAGAAACCAGGCTTTGAATTAAGGTCTGCCTAAAACCACATTTCACTTTAATGAAGACTATATTATTAAAGTGTATTTTAATTTTAGTGTTTTACTCTTAACTTTGGAAAAACAGTGATTAATTAAAGAGAATACTTTCCTTTCTTTTCTCCCCCCCAGGTGGGTTTTCTCACCCATTTGGCCTCATTATCCCTGGCCGGGGGTGCACCCACTTGCAGCTGAGTGCAGCTTGGCTCTCCCTGTGCGGAGAAACGTCTGGCTGCAACTCCAGGGGCTGACGCACTTGCAGGGACAGTGGCTCTAATGCCACTCTAGGGAAGCCCGTAACAAACAGTATTACATCAAATGATTATGTAAATTTGACTTCTAAAAAGTAATTGAAATAGATTTTCTCATTTCTTCCCTATGAAAACTCCATGAAGCATCAGCCCCAAGCCCCCAAAGAGGCCAGCCAAATAGCTGTGACTCTCAGCTGTAACCGACTGACATGGAAATATTCCCCAGCTTCTTCTCAAGGGATCCACCTCCATTCCACCATTAGAGCATGGCATATTCTCTGGAAGGTCCTGGAGGAGTATGGCTCTGGGAAGGCAGGGCCGGACCTGGCTCACTCAGGGTTCCCACATCCTGGTATGGCACTGGGCACAGGGTGGGCACCAGTGAAGCCGTGCTGAGTGCACGCACGGTCCCTCACACATGCTTGCTGCTGGCTCTGTCTTGTTGCCAAACGATGCCTGTCTTCCTAGTATGTTGTCTGTTTGACTTGTTACCATAGATCCCTCTAGAGTACAAATTATTCCCAAGCTTCTAATAATTCCCAAGACCTTCTAATAACGAGGTCTTCTCATAAGTGGCCTGAGGTGATCTCTGAAAATGGATCTCTATTCACTTGACCCAGAAAATCCCACAAAATCACGCAAATCAAGAGGTTCAACTCTTCATGTCCAATTTCAGAACACTCATGAAACTGCCCAGGCCATCAGGGTACGCCTATGTGAAAAGCTACCAAGTATCTGAAAGACATCATTTTACAGATGTAGTACGTGCCATTCTCTCCTTACATGGTGGAGCTGGTGGGTAGGCCCAGGCCAAACAGTAGGGCTGGACATAGGGTCGGTGGCCCAAAACGAGTGCTGAGCTTTTCCTGTACGTGTTTAAAAATGCACAGAGTAATGCTGAACATAAGAATTTAGATGTAGAACCTTTGATCGTAAAGCACATCCAGATGAACATAGCCCCCAGATGGGCCTCTGTGCTTGGAGAGCTCATAGGTAGAATCCTCCATACATGAGCTCCACCTGTCACATTGAGATGATCCTTCCTGAAGAAGAACAGATTGTTCCTAAACCACCAGAGGAGATTGCACAGAAGAAAAATACGTCTCAGAAGAAACTGAAGAACAAAAAACTCATGGCCCAGGAGTGAATTCAGCATAAAATGAATGCAGAACAAGTTTAAAGAAATTAAGCAGGTACCTCGTGAAGAGGGGTTATTCACTATTTGTTAAATTGATGTGATTCCTGGCTAGCACCTGAGGTCACACTGCTGTCTTTCGGGCTCTCCCAGCCAGCCACAGGCTACAGCCAGGATGCATGGCTGTGTCAGTGCTTCTGTTGCTGCAGCCCATTGCCCTTCTGGGCAGGGCTCTTTCGTGACTATCCTAATCTGACACCTTTCCAAACCCCTCACTGACGTCTCTAACCTCCTGCACTCCCAAGTTCCCTTGACTGGCACCCATGGATTATAGTTTTCCAAGAATGGTGGGTGAAATAAGGATAGCCAGAATTTAGTACTTAATGGAGGAAAGGAGATAGACTTTCATGCCACACTGACGGGGGCAGGAATCAACTCTCCCCTTATGAACCTCCAAGCCTTAATTTTCTCACCTATGAAACAGATCATAATGCCCTAGGGTCTGGAAGACAATTAAGTGAGATAAAGTGTGCAAAGTGCTTACACTGTATGTGAAACATAGTAGGTGCCCAGTATGGAAGCCATTGCGGTTATCCCCTAGCTCACTCAGGTCCTATCAACCTGTTAAACCAGAATCCATCCCCCTTGACTCCCCCTGATCATTTCAGGCCTCAGAGCAGTGTAGTGCCAGATTCACCCTCTGCCGAGCGTTCCCTCAACCCCCGGCCTTGTCAGACTTCTCAGACTACAGGCTGGCCACGTTGACTAAATGTTCTTGTGTGAGCTGTAGGGAAATTGCTCTGGCTAGAACAGCTGTCGGTGTCAATTTATCTTCATCTAGGCTGAGATTTGCAGCTGGGGTTGTTTGAGCAGGGAAATAACTTTAGGGGCAGGACAGTTTCTCTTGGGGCCCTGTTTGTTGGAATGACATCTTCACAGGGGTAGCGGGGCTTGACGTGAGCCAAGCTGGCTGGCATCGCAGGCCCTCTGAGGCTCCAGAAGTTGCAGGGATGTGTTTAGGAGAAGCACGGATGGAGTAGGGGACTACGAATGAGAGCAAGGAATCAAAGATCCATGGGCAAACACGTCCTGAAAACCCTCTTTCTCTTTACAAAGATACTGTGGTAAATTTATTTTATTTTTATTTATTTCTTTAATGCTTATTTATTTTTCAGAGAGACAGAGTGTGAATGGGGGAGAGGCAGAGAGAGAGGGAGACAGACTCCAGGCTCTGAGCTGTCAACACAGAGCCTGGCGCGGGGCTTGAACTCAATAACCGCGAGACTATGACCTGAGCTGAAGTCGGATGCTTAACCAACTGAGCCACTCAGGCACCCCATATACTGTGGTAAACTTGTGTGTCATCTTGACTGGCTCCAGGGTGCCCGGATGAAACATTATTTCTGGGTATGTCTGTGAGGGTGTTTTCAGATGAGATTTTGCCCTTTGAATTGACAGACTCAATGTAGTAGATTGCCCTCTCCAGTGTAGATGGGCATCATTCAAGTCTTCAGGGCCTGAAGAGACCAAAAGGCAGAGGAAGGAGGAATTCATCGCTTTTTTCATGCCTCACTGATTGCGCTGGGGCAACTCATCTCATCTTCTCTGACACTTCTCTGCTTGCAAACTATAGACTGTGAGACTTCTCAGCCCCCACAATTCCACGAACCAATTCTTCATAATAAACATTTATTTGATGAGCACTGGGTGTCGTATGGAAACCAATTTGACAATAAATTTCATATATTGAAAATAAAATAAAATAAAATAAAATAAAAAACACATTTATTTATCTATAGATGTATAGATATAGATCCATGCCTGTTGGCCCTCTTTCTCCAAAGAACTCTAATACAGAAACTGAGCTAAAAAAAAAAGTCCATGAATTCCTAAAGTGTCAGTGCTAAGGGGTCTCCTAGATATCACCTAAGCCACATTTCTCATTTCAAACTTGGGCAAATGGAAGCCCAAGGAGGGAACGTACCTTGCCCAGGGTCATTTAATTACTTAGTGGGAGAACTGAGGTTGAAACCTGAGCTCGAGATGGGTAGACTGCAGTTTCTTCTAGCTCGTGTGCAGACAAAAATGTTATAATAAATTAATCTTCAAACATTACGAAGGACCTCCATTGGAATAACGCTGTAAGGACGTTTTGTTCATATGCTGATCCTGCATCAACAGAAAACTGGTAAAATTGTTGTTGCCGGGCCCCAACCCCTGGGGATCTGTAATGAGCTAGTCTCTAGTCTTTCAGTCCCACCTTCCTAGCCACAGCTTGTCAGCCACTCCTCTTCTGACCACCAATGCAGGTCTTGCCAGTTCTTACAGCTGGACATTCTCTGGGTGAGTCTCATACCCATTTGAGAGCAACTCCACTTAACGCATGATGGCTCAGCCAAGGTCTGCTGCCCACAGCATTTGGGAAGGATCCTTAGCCTGTTCTACCACCACTACCTCCTCCTTTGCGCTTGGGGCTGCTGTCATTCTGCAGACCCAGCTATCGCTGCCTGCAGTGTCCAGGACAGGGAGCCTTGTTCCTGATGTGTGGCACTCCCTCCCCAGCAGGGCCCCTAAGCAGTACGGCTTGTGTTTCCACTTCAAAATGGCCCCTTCGGCTTAACCTGTACCCCCATTGTTCTGTGCGATGTCAAATCTAATGCTTTGTTCGACTCAGGGAATGACATCATCGCCTCTCATCTCCCCTCAGATACCCACAGACGGGTCTTTGAAGTTCCCTTCTCACATGCCTATTAATTTGTGCCCTCAGATGCCTGGGAAGTAGCAGGTCTGAAATGTGCTGGCATTTGGAACCACCTACTATTCATACATCCTGTTTGATTACAAAAGTGATCTCGGTTCTGGCAGCACGTTGGAATCACCTCAGGGAGCTTTTAAGGAATCGTAATGCTTGGTCCAATCTGGGATCAATTAAATCAGAGTCTCAGAGGGTGTGCCCTGGGAATCAGTATGTTTGAAAAGCTCTGGCATACAGGAAGAATGGTGCCTCTGGGGTACTACCTGGGCAGGGGTGTGGGGGAGACTGCAGGGTGCCCCAGACACTCCATGTCTTCGTGTCTCGCTATACGAGGAGACAAGGAAGGTTTGGGGAAGGTTTTGGGAAGGTTTTGGCAAGGTTTGAGGGGTGGGGTTTCTCATTGTCCATGTGCTCTGCACCCCTTCAAACATGAAAATGCCTGCATTTCCAACTCAGTGATACACATTCAAAAACAAACAAACAAACAAACAAACGAGCACACCAACAACCATTAGGAGGGAAGAACAGTGGCAAATAAGTCACATCATTTTGTTTTAGAGACCCAGGTGTTCTGTGTTCTTGTGGTTGTTTTTTAAAGGAAAGAAATCTAATATGCCAGTTTGAAGTTGACCTTTTTTTAGGCTTAGGAAAAAAGGGACTTAACACAAATGTAATTCTGGGCACCATAAGGATGCCAGGGCTTTACAAGGGTCACCTCTCATCTGCAGGGTAACAATTAGGGGCATGAACCATCTAATTTGCCTGGAAGAGGTTGTTTCCTAGGACACAGGGCTCTTACTGCTAAAACTGGGTAAGTCCCAAGAAAACTTAGCAAGTTGGTCACCCTACCAAGAATTAGGTCTCAATTGCTGGATTCTTGACATGGCCATGAAGGAAACACAGAGTTAAGAACTGGACCCTCTTGGGACAAATATCATTGATAGCCAAGTCAAGATCCTAAGATCTATGTCAATGCCCTTTCATGATCTTTAGCTCACTTTTCTGAAAACCAGCCACAATCTCAATGGAATTCATCTCCAATTTGAAGAGGAATCTTCATACGCCATTATGGTGGTTGTGTCCCCCATTTTATGTTTTCTGGTATCAGTTCATAACCACAGCTCCCAGGTACCTGGCACCAGGAATTTAGATGACAATTTTATCCATTATTCATAATCCTCAACAATAATTAAAATAGCATTATTATACCCATATTAATAACTCTAGAATTAGACTCCAAGTGTATCTAAATTCACAGCCCATGCCCTTTCTACTACATCATGCTGCCTCTCAGGAGTGAGGATGCCTAACACCCGCTTCTGAAATTCCTCCAGATGTGCCTTCCTACCTGCCAAGATGTGCCCCTGATCTCTCTGCCAAGCCCTTCCTGAGACTGGTTTATTAGTTTGAGATTTCTCATTTGTACTGAGACTTCAATAAAACAACAAGAACAAGAACAACAACAAGAACAACAAGAACAACAACAACAGCAATATGAGGTGGGCACCATGCCCCCTGCACAGCTGAGGGAACTCAGACTCAGAAAGATGAGGTAACTCATCAAAGCACGTGCAGCTACCCCATGGGAAAGCTGGTTTTCAAATTCACATGTGTCTGAGCCCGTCTCCTGGCTCAGAAGGGGAAAGGCATCCCCGGGGATTCTTGGGACTCATGGCAGTGGAAGCTCCCCCGATAGCAACTGCCCACTCAGAACCACAATTATTTAGTAGGAATATCCTCTGATTGAAGGGGCAGGAGGTGCATTCAATTAACATTTCATGCAGAGTCAAAATTCATGACTCTCCCGGGGAAAATAATAAAACGTCACCTTAATCATAATTAAAAATGATACTCAGCTTCCATCTGATGTGCATCTAAATCTATTTTAGTGTTATTAGTATGGAAACAGACTCTCCATCAGTGTCATCCCCGGCTCATAAATAAACTAAAGTAAAAGCAAAATAAATTTTAAGTTGGAAGTATCAACGTAAACGCATTTTTACAAGTTGTCTTATTTACAGTCACTGAGATTCACAGTTTATTGATTGCAAGTTAAAAACAAAATTATGCATATCGTACTGCATAACAAGAAGACTTTAAGAAAATGAGAGATTCCCTGGCACGCATGACCTCAGTAGATGCCCTGCTGGCTAAAGCAGGGGCCATGAGCCATGGCAGCGTCCCTCAGGTCCCGGACCAGCAATTCAATGTGAGCTCACAGGGGTGAGGCCACTGTCCAAAGCCACCACGGATCCCTGAAGTCAGGAAGTGTGGTGCCTTCCTGGATCAGAGTAAGACATTGTCCCCACAGAGCTGCACTGCCTCTAGGAAAGTAAAGAAGTACACACTGTGACCAAGGACACTCTCAACTCCAACATCTGTCAGTCTTTACATTTTCCTTTTTGGAAAGCGCTAGTCTCGGGGACATGGCAATGTGTTTCCACCAACGTTTAGAAACCCCTGACCATCCAGGACTCTCTCTCTGGATTGTTCTCCCCTATGCTTGTCACCCTGGTAAACTAACTTACCTTTCTAAAACCTACTTTAGTCATCATGTAGGTAAAGGATTAAACACTCCTTTTCCTTTGCAGCCTCTAAGCCTCATATATCCACCACTTGTTCCATTTATCCACAGTTGGGCAATTTCTTCATTTAAATGGCAGTATCTCCTTCAAGCTTTTGAGCCTCCTGGAGGTGCAGGTGAGTTTCCTTAATTTCTGTATTCACCACCCCTACCACCGTGCAAGGCACGGAAGCAGTTACCTGCACATTTCATTGCACTGGATTAAAACTAAACTGAATATGTTTTACCCTGAAATTTATGTCTGTTTGACTATCTCACAAGCTTACTTTTATCTCGTTAATCATTCAAACAGGCACTCCTTGAATACCTACTATGCCCTCAGCCTTGAACACTAAAAGCCAAGTACAAAACACGTCGACAGCCTCGTAACACGTGGTTGCCAAGTTAGGAGACAAGTGACATGCATACCAAAACAACTCGATTTGTATTTCCCAAAGTGTCTCCTGAGGAAGCAAGACTCTCTGTGAGAAAGAGGATCTGTGGTGAGGCAAGTGTAGGGAGCCTTGCACAGTCCTGCTTCCTGGAGAATCAGCCTGCACGCTCGTGCAGCTCAGGTCTGAGAAGCCTTGTAGCCACACACAACGTGGCCTTTTAAAACCCTAATATTTCAAAATTTATTGGGCAACGTGAACTTTTTAAAATATAAATAAAATTAACATTCTGTAGGAGCAAGTGTTACAGAGAACAAATTACAATGAACCTCAAACTAGAACTATAAACCTAATAAAATACAAGCACAAATGAAAATCTGTTTAGGAAGAAGTTCAAAAGGTCTGACCTCTCCGTTAGATAAGTGAGGCCTTAAAAAAATGTGTGGCTCCATTGATTGAGTGCCTGACTCTTGATTTCAATTCAGGTCATGATCCCAAGGTCGTGGGATAGAGCCTCGCGTCGGGCTCTGTGCTGAGTGTGGAACCTGCTTAAAATGCTCTCTTTCTGCAAGATTCTCTCTTGCTGCTCCTTTCCCTCCTTTGTGCGTGCTCTCTGTCTCAAATAATAATAAAGGAAGGTAAGCGAGGCCTTGTCTTGGAGAAAGTCCTCCTTTGTTCTGCTATTGCACTTGGGTTTGCTCCAATAAACTTGTCTTGAGCAGCTATTACGTGGCAGGCATGATCCCAGGGGCTGTGGTCACAGAGATGAACCAGATACCAGATCAAGTATAAAGCTGTGCCTAGATTTGTGAGCATGTGAGTGTAGATGTACAAGTGTGTGCGACTGAACGTGTGAGTGTGTGTGTGTGTGTGTGCACACGTGGGCACGTGATGCCTAAGACAGAGACTCCTCCTACAAAGAGCCTAGACTCCTAGATAGATATAGAGTGAAGGAAAGGAGAGATGACATTTCCTCAGGTGTGAGGCAGGGTCTCATATGACGTAAAGTCCCGAATGGCTGTGATGTGAATTTAACTTCATGCTAACGTCATTCTCTTGATAATAACCACACTACAAAACCCACCCCATGTCAGGCAGCCCCACTCTGCAACCATTCCATTCCCTGCCACACTGGTCGGCCTGCCACCCAGAGGGCCGCCCAGGTACAGGCAGCACCAGGAAGCCCTGTGGCATGTTGCTGCATAGCCCTGGCCTCAAGGCTCTAATCCTCTTAGCCGTGACTGGGGTCAGATGTTAACGCTCCTCCCTGGCACTGAATGCAGACAGCCTTCCTCTCCACTCCCCGGGCATTTCTGACGGACAGACTGCACTCCTTATAGGAGAGGAGCTGCACACTGGGCAGAAGAAACATGGGCACAGACCTGGGCTACACCAAGGAGGACCAAAGTGTGCTCTCAGCATCACCAGGCCTGGTTGTGGTTCCAGCTCTGACATGGACTAACTTTGGTGTTAGTCTAGGCCTTTGGAGTTAGTTAAGTCTAGGCCTGCTTACCACCTGTGCCATGCAGGTAGTGGACTCTAGGCAAGCACTGCTCAAACATCCACGTGCTTGTGAATCACCTGGAGGCTCCATTAGGATGTAGATTGACTCAGCAGATCTGGAGACCTGAGATTTTGCATATGTAACAAGCTCCCAGGTGATGCTGAAACTGCTGGCCCATGGACCACACTTTAGGAGGCATGACAACCCTCTTTTCCCTCTCCCAGAGCCTGCAGTCCCACTTCTTGGCACTCCCTGGGAAGGCTGAAACCACGGAACTTATGGAGGCCCTGCATTGTATATAGTTATGATCATTACCTATTGCCTCAGCTGCATACAGCCCAAATGGGGTGCTTTCACTATGTACTCGCAGTCACATGGGGGAACAACAGGTATCCACACATCATGCACTCCTGTACAGTCATGCACACATACATACACATGCCACACATCCTCCTTATTCGCCATCTTGTGATCACCCTGAGAGATGTCACAGAGAGATGACAGCAACAGTACCCAGGATGTCCCAAAACATCAACACCCTCGCATAACACACTTCTGGGAAGCACACCGCTAGCTGACCATTTACCTGGCAATGGCTTTCTTTCTAAAGTCTGGATTAAAATTTTGAGCCCTGAATTAGCCTTTCGACAGTGAGCATTCACATCCTAACTTGGAAAGGGGAGACCAAGAGCACACTGCTGTCCCTGTCCATTGGTAGGGGGCTTTAATGCCTATACCTCCCACTGACTTTGTGCTACACTCCAACATGATGGGGAAAGACTGAGCCATGAGATCTGAGAAGCTCTTTGTGCCTAGAGCATGGTTGAGAAAATGGGACTGATATAGATAGGAAACATGTGCTTCCGAAAATCAGGGAAGGAAAAAAGAACCGTGGGCTATAGTGGACCCTGGCAAGGGTTCTAGAACAATCAGAGCTTCACAATGAGTGAGGTGGAAGAAAAAGAAGTGGTGTTGATGAAAAGCAGTATATAAAGAGTACAGATAACCATGGCAGCACGTATATGTACTTCTCTATGTGAATGGAGAGTGAGGGATGATATGGGTAAGCTTGGGCCCTTCATCTGGGGAGGGCCCTGCAACACAGCAATGTTCATCCCCAAGAGAATCACTTTGGGAATATGCACTTTTCCTCCACAGGCCGTTGGGCAGTGAGGACTCCGTCAGGCCCCATTGCCTCTGTGAATGCCAGACATGGCAGCCTGGGGAATGGGAGTCATGTCCTCTCATAAAGTTCAGAGTCCCGTGAGCTCTTGCTGCTTGTAAGCTTCCCCGTGGGAAGGTGACGGCTGAGTGTCAAAACCCTCCAGGTCCATAAAAACCCTGTAGTTACCAACCAAGTGGGAAGTCACTGTGGTGGACGACTGCATCTCTGTCTTGTATAGGCAGAAGTTAGCTTCCCTGGTCTCTGGGAAGCCAGAGCACAGAGAATGATGTTCAGCATAGAGCACACGAGCCTTTCAAAATGCAAAGTAAACTTAAGTAAAAAATACTCTCAGATGTTGGCCCATGGAAGACACATGGCCACACTTTTCAATATTTTATTTCAGATATGCTTTCTTCATATTTCTGCTCATATATCTCATAGGCAAGTTTTCCTGAAAATAGTGAAGATGAATTTTAAAACCACGATGTGGTTTCTATGAGTCTTTCTCAATGAAACCTTCACTGATTCCTGGAATAGGTCAATTTCCCCCACTTTTACATATTCACAATATACTGTATAGGTCCTCTCCTCTGCAGCATGTAAGGCAACTATATTAAATAGTTTGTGTGCTTATTGAAGGCCCATATTCCTTCCTGATAGAACTCCAGGGCCTTCATCTGTCTTGTTTATTTCCCAGCTTCAAGTACAATTCCTGATACATAATAAGAACCCAATCAAAATTTGCCAAGCGGAGTCTGGGGCCAACATGGCAGAGAAGTAGGGGAAACCGTATTTCCCACGTCTCTCAAACAAAGAAGGACTGAAGCCAAAGGACTTTGAACCCCAAGAGTCTGGGGGGAAAAGAGACCGAGTCTAAAAGGAAGACACCGGGACATCCTTGATGGGCTATAGGGCTACTTCAAGGAACAAATCAAAGCACACCTGGTGGAGGGTCCAAAACATCACTATGAGTAGGGAAATAAATAACCAAAGTCACAACAAGAGAGAACAAGTAACACTCTCCAAAAAACACCTCCTGAAGGGCTAGGCCCTGGACAGTATACGAACCCCCTCCCCCTCTTTAAGGTAGCAGTGCTTGTAGGTGCGGATCACATAACAAGCTTTTAAAACTCTTAAGGGACAGAAAACTAGCCAAAATGACAAAACAGAAGAATTCTCCTTAAAAGAAATTGCAGGAAGAAGTGACAGCTAAAGAATTCATCAAAACAGATATAAACAATATAACTGAACAAGAGTTTAGAATAATAGTCATAAAATTAATCACTGGGCTTGAAAAAAGTATAGAAGACAGCACAGAATCTATTGCTGCAGAGATCAAGGGACTAAAAAATAGTCACAATGAATTAAAAAATGCTATAAATGAGGGGCAAAATAAAATGGAGGTGGCCGCAGTGCAGATTGAAGAGGCAGAGGGGAGAATAGGTGAATTAGAAGAGAAAATTATGGAAAAAGAGGAAGCTGAGAAAAAGAGATTAAAAAAAAAATCCCAGACCATGAGAGGAGAATTAGAGAACTAAGTGATTCAATCAAATCCAACAGTATCCATATCATGGGAATTCCAGAAGAAGAAGAGAGAGAAAGGGGCTGAAGGTGTACTTGAACAAATCTTAACTGAGAACTTCCCCAATCTGGAGAAGAAAACAGGCATTGAAATCCAAGAGGCACAGAGAATTCCCTTCAGGTGTAAATTGAATTGATCTTCTGCACGACATATCATAGTGAAACTGGCAAAATACAAGGATAAAGAGAGAATTCTGAAAGCAGCTAGGGATAAATGGGCCTTAACATACAAAGGTAGACACATAAGGGTAGTAGCAGACCTATCTACTGAAACTTGGCAGGCCAGAAAGGAATGGCAGGAAATCTTCAATGTGATGAACAGGAAACATATGCAGCCAAGAATCCTTTCCCAGCAAGTCTGTCATTCAAAACAGAAGGAGAGATAAAGGCTTTCCCAAACAAACAAAAACTGAAGGAATTCACCACCACTAAACCAGCCCTACAAGAGTTCCTAATGGGGACTCTGTGAGTGAAGTGTTGCAAGGACCTCAAAGTACCAGAGACATCACTACAAGCATGAAACCTACAGACATCACAAGGACTCAACCCGTATCTTTCAATAATAACACTGAATGTAAATGGACTAAATGACCCAACCAAAAGACACAGGGTATCAGAATGGATAAAAAAATAAGACCCATCTATTTGCTGTCTATAAGAGACTCATTTGAGACCTCAGGACACCTTCAGACTGAAAGTGAGGGGATGGAGAACCGTCTATCATGCTACTGGAAGTCAAAAGAAAGCTGGAGTAGCCATACTTATATCAGACAACTAGACTTTAAGTTAAAGGCTGTAACAAGAGATGAAGAAGGGCATTACATAATAATTACACAGTCTATCCATCAGGAAGAGCTAACAATTATAAATGTCTATGCAACGAATTCGGAATCACCCAAATATATAAAACAATTAATCACAAACATAGCAACCTTATTGAGAAGAATGTGGTAATTGCAGGGGACTTTAATAGTCTACTTACAACAATGGACAGATCATCTAGACAGAGAATCAGTAAAGAAACAATGGCCCTGAATGGTACATTGGACCAGATGGACTTGACAGATATATTTAGAGCTCTACATCCCAAAGCAGCAGAATATACTTTCTTCTTGAGTGCACATGGAACATTCTCCAAGATAGATCACATACAGGATCACAAAACATCTCTCAATAAGTATAAAATAATTGAGATCATACAATGCACACTTTCAGATCAAAATGCTATGAAACTTGAAATTAACCACAGGAAAAGCCTGGAAAACTTCCAAAAGCATGGAGGTTAAAGAACATCCTACTAAAGAATGAATGGATCAAGCAGGCAATTAGAGAAGAAATTAAAAAATATATGGAAACAAATAAAGATTAAAATACAACAATCCAAACCCTTTGGGATGCAGCAAAGGCAGTCCCAAGAGGAAAATACATTGCAATCTAGGCCTATCTCAAGAAACAAGAAAAATCCCCAGTACAAAATCTAACAGCACATCTAAAGGAACTAGAAGTGGAATAGCAAAGACACCCCAAACCTAGCAGAAGGAGAGAAATAATAAAGATCAGAGCAGAAATAAACAATATGGAATAAAAAAAAAATAGAACAGATCAATGAAACCAAGAGTTGGATTTTTGAAAAAATAAACAAAATTGATAAACCTCTAGCCAGGCTTCTCAAAAAGAAAAGAGAGAGGACCCAAAGAGATAAAATCATGAATGAAAATGGATTTATTACAACCAATTCCACAGAAAGACAAGCAATAATCAGGGAATGCTATGAAAAATTATATGCCAACAAACTGGACAACCTGGAAGAAATTGACAAATTCCTACACACCCATACACTACCAAAACTCAAACGGGAAGAAACAGAAAATTCTGAACAGACCCATAACTAGTGAAGAAATGGAATCAGTTATCAAAAATCTCCCAATAAATAGGAGTCCTGGACCAGATGGCTTCCCTGGGGAATTCTACCAGACATTTAAAGCAGAGTTAATACCTCTCCTTCTCAAGTTGTTCTAAAAAATAGAAATGGAAGGAAAACTTCTGGATTTCCTTGAAATCCTATGAATTCCTAGCACACCAGCATTACTTTGATTCCCAAACCAGAGACCCAGCAAAAAAAGATAACTACAGGCCAATATCCCTGATGAATGTGGATGCAAAAATTCTCAACAAGGTACTAGCAAATCGAATTCAACAGCATATAAAAATAATTATTCACCATGATCAAGTGGGATTCATTCCTGGGATGCATGGCTGGTTCAATATTTGCAAATCAATCAGTGTGATACATCACATTAATAAAAGAAAAGGTAAGAACCAGGAGATCCTGTCAATAGATGCAGAAAAAGCATTTGACAAAATATAGCATCCTTTCTTAATAAAAACCCTCAAGAAAGTAAGGATAGAAGGAACATACTTAAACATCATAAAAGCCATTTATGAAAAGCCCACACCTAAAATCATCCTCAGTGGGGAAAAACTGAGAGCCTTTCCCCTTGAGATCAGGAACACGGCAGGGATGTCCACTCTCACCGCTGTTGTTTAACATAGTGTTGGAAGTCCTAACATCAGCAATCAGACAACAAAATGAAATAAAAGGTATCCAAATTGGCAAAGAGGAAGTCAAACTTTCACTTTTCACAGAAGACATGATACTCTACGTGGAAAACCTGACAGACTCTGCCAAAAGTCTGCTAGAACTGATACATGAATTCAGCAAAGTTGCAGGGTACAAAATCAATATAGAGAAATTGGTTTCATTTTTATACGCCAATAATGAAGCAACAGAAAGAGAAATAAAGAAACTGCTCCCATTTATAATTGCACCAAGAACCATAAAATACCTAGGGATAAACCTAACCAAAGATGTAAAAGATCTGTTTGCTGAAAACTCTAGAAAGCTTATGAATGAAATTGCAGAAGACACAAAGAAATGGAAAAACATTCCATGCTCATGGACTGGAAGAATAAATATTGTTAAAGCATCAATACTACCCAAAGTAATCTACACATTCAATGCAATCCCAATAAAAATTGCATGAGCATTCTTCTCAAAGCTAGAACAAACAATTCTGAAATTTGTATGGAACCAAACAAGACCCAGAATAGCCAAAGTAACAGTGAAGAAGAAAACCAAAGCGGGAGGCATCACAATCCCAGATTTTAACCTCTACTTCAGAGTTGTAACCAGCAAGGCAGTATGGTTTTGGCACAAAAACAGACACATAGACCAATGGAATAGAATAGAGAACCCAGAATTGGACCCACCAATGTATGGTCAAGTAATCTTTGACAAAACAAGAAAGAATATCCAATGGAAAAAAAAGTCTCTTTAACAAATGGTGCTGGGAGAACAGGACTTCTGCAACATGCAGAAGTATGAAACTAGACAACTTTCTTACACCATACACCAAAATAAACTCAAAATAGATAAAGGACCTGAATGTGAGACAGGAAACCATCAAAACCCTGGAGAAGAAAACAGGCAACAACCTCTTTGACCTAAGTCGCAGCAATTTCTTACCTGACCCATCTCCAAAGGCAAGGGAATTAAAAGCAAAAATGAACTATTGGGACCTCATCAAGATAAAAAGTGTTTGCACTGCAAAGGAAACAATCAACAAAACTAAAAGGCAACTGATGGAATGGGAAAAGTTATTTGTAAATGATATATCGGATAAAGGGCTAGTATCCGAAATCTATAAAGAACTCACCAAACTCAGCACCCAAAAAACAAAGAATCCAGTGAAGAAATGGGAAGAAGACATGAATAGACATTTTTCCTAAGACATCCAGGTGGCCAACAGACACATGAAAAGATGCTCAACATCACTCCTCATCAGGGAAATATAAATCAAAACCACACTGAGATACCACCTCATGTCAGAGTGGCTAAAAAGAACAAATGAGGAGACTATAGATGCTGGTGAGGATGTGTAGAAATGGGAACCCTCTTGCACTGTTGGTGGGAATGCAAACTGGTGCAGCCATTCTGGAAAACAGTGTGGAGGTTCCTCAAAAAATTAAAAATAGAACTACCCTAAGACCCAGCAATTGCAATGCTAGGAATTTACTCAAGGGATATAGGAGTGCTGATGCATAGGGGCACATGTACCCCAATATTTATAGCAGCACTTTCAACAATAGCCAAATTATGGAAAGAGCCTAAATATCCATCAACTGATGAATGGATAAAGAAGATGTGGTGTATATATACAATGGAATACTACTTAGCAATGAGAAAGAATGAAATCTGGCCATTTGCAGCAATGTAGTTGGAACAGGAGAGTATTATGCTAAGTGAAATAAGTCAGGCAGAGAAAGACAGATACTGTATGTTTTCACTCATAGGTGGATCCTGAGAAACTTAACAGAAGACCATGGGGGAAGAGAAGGGGAAAATAAAGTTACAGAAAGGGAGAGAGGCAAACCATAAGTGACTGTTGGATACTGAGCACAAACTGAGGGTGGATGGGGGTGGGGGAGAGGGGAAAGTGGGTGATGGGCATTGGGGAAGGCACTTGTTGGGATGAGCACTGGGTGTTGTATGGAAAGCAATCTGAAAACCAAATATATAAAAAATTTTCTCTAGTGAATTAATGACTGATTGAGTGAATTCATAGTCTAATCATTTGGGCTAGAAGGGTCTGGGACACTAGCATTGGAGCAGGATGCCAGGGAACAGTTACAGGACATTAATATCAAGGTTGGAACTAAGTGAAGGACCAACTCCCTCCTCTGCCAGCTCTTAAATGTTTATTCAAACAAAGAGATCTGTATGAGTGGTCTGGACCACAGGCCACTGTAAGTGCATTTATGGAACGTTGAGTCTATTCTCTTTTCCCTCATCCATGCCAGATAGTAATACTTAAGTCCTTACAGAACACTTACTTGCTGAACATAAACATGTCCTGAGAATATTTTCCAACATAGCACTTCCAGCAGTCACTGACACCTGATGAAATGACAGGAGATAAGAAACCTATTTATCATCCTGACTACAAGTGACAGGGATGGGCAGGCACAATTTGACATAATAGTAAGTCACGCCATGAAATGGCACTCTTAATATTCCTCTTTTTTTTTTTTAAATTATCTTGCTAAAAATACTGGAAAGCAACACATAGAATAATTTACAAATTATAATATCTACAGCTGATTTCACGCTTTATCATTTTTCATGTTATGTCACATTGTCAACAGTTACAATTTTTCATCTCCTGGGATGTCAATACATTACAACTAATTATCGGGGACCTATACCACTTCCCCCACTCCGAGTCTCCTAAAGGATGGTCATCATGTCATCGGAAGAGGAAGATTCTCTGATGGAGACGGCAAGTATAAAGGGAGGGACCCTAGGAGTGCCCTGTAAAACTTTGGCCACCTCTTTTAACCATCTTTAGAATACTCCATATCCCCTGGTGTGTCTTCATTGCTTCAATCTTTCAGAGCTGGCATACATCCTCCCTAGTTCTTTATTCTTCTTTGCTAGGAGTAAGCCCAGGGATCATCCACCATTAGCAAAGGCCTCACCTCCTGGCCTGTAGGACTTGTGTCAGCACACTGGCAGTATAAGTGAGATTCATGTGTGTTATCATTTTATATCTGTATAAATGTTGTCTCATCTGCCCTCCCAACAAACAGTATCATTACTTTCAAATGAAGAAATGAGGATCTGTGAAGGTATGTAACTTGACTAAGGTTTCATAGCCAGTGAATATTACAGTTCAGTGGGGCTCAAATGTTGTCCCTTTATTTCCAAATCTCATTCTTTTTCCACAATGCTATGCAGTGTCTCATGCTTGTTTTCTTTGATTGTGATAACTTGCTCAGTAAGCACTACTGTAAAAAGAAAACAGAACATCCAGCTGCAGTTAAGGTAGAGCTCTATGGCTGGGGCTGGGGCTTAGAGAAATGTCAAGGCCAGAGGGAAATGCACAGATGTAATGTCTGTACCTGGGAAAGACAGAAGCATATTCTATTTTTCTGGAGTGAAATTCTACAATACAGGATGTTTTTTTCTTTTCAAAATGTCTATTATATATGTGTATATACACACAAATACACACACACACACACACATATATATACATACATAATTTGATCTCTTTTAAGATGTATTTTTTTCATATTTCATCATCATTGAAATCAGGATGTATCTTACAAACAATGAATCAGTGGCATCTCTCAATGTCAGGCCAGGCTGTAGTCATAGTGCAGTTGTCATGGACAGTGTATACACATCAAAATTTACAAAATGGCTTTTAGCACTTGAACAAAATCCTGGATACAATAATGGGAAACTTGTAAGACATGCTGCCCTAGCTATGCTCCAGTGGTACCGAGGATGATACTATACAGAAAAAGTTGGACTTAGATAGCACTAAGTGATAGATGATACTTGATTAGAATTTTCAGCCTCTGAATGTGAGGATAACTTGTGGACAGCTCAAGCACTGAATTTTAGCTATATTTTCTAGTATTTTATAGTATACATAGGAGTGATAATAGTATTCTGATTTTGAAACTCTTAATACATATAAAATAAACTTTTATCCAAAGTATCAAGAAAGCATGTGTCATAGGTTAGCTGGCAACATTTTTCCATTTTTAGTGGCACATAAAAATATGGTGCATCTTAAAATTGATGGCACCTTTGCACCGATAAGTAGAGCTCACATACATATTGTGTGTTAATTCACATGTATATGTGTGTCTATTCTAAACCCTAAAGAAAAACTGAGTTACAGGTCTGGACTGAACCAGAATTGTGGAGTTATCATTTTGCTTTTCATGCGACCGACCAACCTGCCCCGTCCTCACAGCCAACCTCTGGGGAGACTGGCAGCAAAAATTGTGTCTATTAAGGACTTTGTGCAACCCAAATGCAGAAAAAGATTACTGGGACAGGTGATGAGATGTACAGCACATATGAAAAATATACAGAAATATTTTTTTCCATGTGTCGCTTTTATTTTCCCCCAAAGGAATGTGTTAAATTTAGCTGGGCAATCTAACTTCCGTTTTAGATCTACATCCATTGTACTTTACGCCATGAATGCTGAACTAAAACTCTGGAATTCAAATCCCTTCTTGCCTTAATCATTCTGTTCTTTCAATGCATCACAAATTTCTTTGTAGCCAAACCCAAGGCTCTGAGGCATTCTTGAAATAGTTCTTTTAAAGCTGACATTTAAAACTCACCCCTAACTCAAATTATAATGGTTTTGACATGGTGTTCTGAGAAGGTACAGGGCTTAATAGCAAACACTTCTCATGTATTAAGCAGGATTAGTCAACCTAATTTCTAAAAAGATGTCATAATGAGTACACCACAACAGATGTTTTAAAATTTGGATGAAATTTGCTTCTATTTTTCCCTTAATGTCTTGGAACATGAAAGGAAAGTTCCACTTCTAAAAGTGAATAGAAATCTCTGGTTACTAATTACAAAACAGGATGCAAAGAAAATGGGTGAGGTTCCTAGTAGAAGTGAAATATATTAAAAGTAGTTTCTTCTGGACAGTATAGATTTTTTTTCCACTCTGTGAAGGAAATGTTCTTAAAATAGAACACAGAGAACTTTACCTAGCTGAAAACCATGCATAATTCAGCATAGAGAGTGAACCATAATCTCTTTACACTGTTTGGGTAAATGGTTTGTGCTCTGAAAACAGGAATTTTCCAGATAGCAGTGAAAAGTCAGATTGTATTTCTCTTCAATACAAGTATCTGCCACAACTAGAGGCCCTAGCAATCTATCCTATGGCCCCAAAGGGTCAGGAGAAATGTTGTCTGTCCTCACATCTGAGACAGGATGCAAATATAGCATTGAGGCTGACACTTGGAAAAGCATCCATGTTTAGCTCTGAGCACACAGATACGTGGAATGGGTCTGTCCCTCTGAATGCTGGGTGGATTTATGTGAATGCATGTTGATTTCTTTCTTCTGCAATTGGGAAATACCAAATAATCATTCATAAAGGCTTTGATTTGTTTTATATAAATACTTTTGAGACAGTAGAGCCTGGAGTTTAGAAACATCATTTCAAATCTGTGGCTACTTCAATTGTTAACTACACAAACTACACAACAGGCAGCACTGCATAGAGATCTCTGTGAGAAGAGAAAGAAATGAGGTGAAACTTATGCCCCAGCTTACTGTTTGGCAAGAGTTTCTGGGATTTGTCATAGGGAGAGAGTGTCCAGAGAGAGAGCTCAGCAATCCCCCCTGAGCTAAGAAGTCAGATTCAGAAGTTTGAGAGGATCAAGGCAGCTAGAATCTGTGGGCAAGAGTATCAGAAAGAAAGGAGATGCAGAGAAAAACAAAGACAAAGAGACACAGAGAGAAAGACAGAGGGAAGGAGAACATGCTCTGGAGATAGCAAAGAACTTTCCTTGGGTCTTTGATGGCGTCCCAATCAGAACACACGAGTAAGAAAACCACCAAGGCTGGGGAAAGAACTACTAAAGGAACAGGAAGTATAATCCCTGGAACTCACCTGGTACGAGGAGTAGTTTGCATTCCCACCATCCAGTGAGGAAAACCTTGTAATACATGAGGCACGGAGTATTGCTTAGGTGTGGGGACAAATTATCCGTAGACTTATGGCTGATCTGGTCCAAACTAACCATACTTAAAAGTAAGTCTTGAACACCTTGAACTGATTCCAAATCACTTAACTGGGTTACAAATGAAGTCCTCAAATATTTAAAGGTATAATAAAAAATGCTGCAACTCAACATAACATTCACAATGTCCAGAAACCAGTAAAAATCTACCAGGCATGCAAAGAAACAGGAAAACATAGGAGAAGAACAACCAATTGATAAAAACAGACTCAGAAATGACACAGATGATAGAATTAGTAGACAAAGGATTTAAAACAACTACTATAAATTATTTCATATGTTCAAAAAGCATGGGCAGATATAGGAAAGATGGAAAATAAAATAGATGAACAGATAGGTAGATAAATAACAGATGTAGACACATGAGGATGATTTTATACCTATCTATTTATCATAGAACTTCTATAAATGAAAAAAAAAATACATGAGGTTTAAAATACACTGGATGGGAGATAACAGCAGATTAAATACTGCAGCAGAGCAGTGAACTTGAAGGCATAGCAATGAAATTATCCAAAATGAAATAAAGAGGGGAAAAGAATGAAAAATAAAATTAGTACGGCATCAGTGCGTCAGTGAGTTATGGGACAATATCAAACAGCCTAACATACTTGTAATTGGAATCCCAGAAAATAGGAGTGGAGATGGAAAAAATGTTTGAAGAAACAATTATTGCAAATTTAACAAATTTGATGAAAACTCTAAACTCATAAAAAGCTCAATAAGCCTCAAGGAGAAGAAATAAGAAAACACATAAGGCACAGTATATTAAAGAGTAAAATCTTTAAATTCACCCAGAGAAAAAAAATGCCTATTACACACACAAACAAAGGTAAGACTTTTCATCAGAAAAGTCTGTCTACTAGTCAGAGACAGTAGAGTAACATCATTATAGTTTGTTTGTTTGTTTTTTTAATGTAATAGGAGTTAACTCGTAAGGGTGTGTTAAGGTTTAAAAGAGGTAATATTTTTATTTTATAATTCTTAGGCTAGCACAAAGTGGGTGCTATTTTAAGTATTTAGTAAATTAAACAAACAACCAAAAACAAAAACAATTGTAGGCTTCCTTTCCCAAAAGATCCCAGAATTTTAGGTGTGCAAAGAGGCCCTTAGAAATCATCAAATCCAAATCAATGATTTTACAGGATTGATCCCTGAGGCTCAGACTTGGCATCACCCTTGGTCAAGGACAAAAATGAGGTATAGGCAGAGGGAGCTTTGGGACCCCAATAACTCATGGGTCTTCTTGATGACACCATCTGCCATAGTCACTATCCATGGTCAACCATTTGATTTTCTCCAGCCTCATTCCCAAGTATCACTCTTCACTGCAACCTTCTTTTTGTATTTGTGGCTTTTCCCTAGAAGTTACTCTCCTAAGAATTTGCTTTGCTCAAGCAATTTATTCTTCTTCATTTTCCTCCTTCTAGCAAATAAAGTGGTCTCAGCTATAGTCATCTAGTTCAAAGCAGAGTTTAAATCTTGGATGAAGATAAGTCCCCCTACTCACTGCCAGCTTGTGAAGGCAATGGTCTAGTCACTTGGAGGGTGTTTAGGATCCCTGGGGAGATTCTGGGGCTACCCCCTCTGGGCCCCTACCTCCCCCAGTTCCACTGGCAAAACAGCTTTGGAGCCTGCTGGCACAGAAAAAACAGACAGCAAGGGCTCCTCACCGGAGCATATTTGAAAAGGTAAGACCAGACCCTCTGTTAGTTACAACAAACTAGAAGATTAATTAAAGCCACTCAGACTAACAGGTGGGTCTCCAGAGGTGCACAGCACTGGACACACCTTAAGCCCTGATTTATCACTTAAAATTGTTATCACCAAGCGTGCATTTAAGTTTCTCCCCAAACACACCGCTTCTGCACCCAGCACACTTAAGCTCCCCTTTACCACCACCTTTCTTCCTGCAAAGAATTCAGGGAAAGAAGAGGGTTAAAAATGCTGGTGTGCAACTGTCAGGGCCGCCCCCCCCATCTGGCCCTAAGAGGCCAATAACAGGGAGCAGCAATGCACATTAATCAATCCATGTGCCCAGCTATATACAAAGAGTCATGTGTTAAAAACATGGAGGACAAAATGAATATATCTTGAACTTACTACATGCAAGAAACAATTATTATAGTTAATCCTTGCAACAACATGGAGGTATAAATATTATTATTCCTACTTTGTAGTTGAGGAAGTTGATGCTTAGAGAGGCTAAGTGAGTCATAGAGCGAAATAAAAGCTGAGGAGACAAGTTTCACACACAGGGCAGTTGTCTCTCTTGGTGCTGTATGAGCTCAGGCAGGAGGAGAGCACTGTGGGTGGTGGCCACAGTCACAGGTGGCTTCCTGCAGGAAGTGGTGTGCCTGCTGGGCTTTGAGACAGGCAGAGAGGAGGGATGAAAGAAGGCAAGCTTAGGGATACAACATTAATAAAGCAAAAGAACAAGAGTGACCAGGGCAGGCACAAGACCCACTGATAGTGACAGAGGTGGAATGAGATCAGAGTGGATGAAACGGATGCAATCCTTACAATCTTCTCATGTGGGCACTGAGATAGACAGACGATTTCATGTGGAGGAGTAGTATAAAGAAAAGAAGTTTTAGGTATCTGGCTATTCCTAGATAGCTAAGCTATTCTTTTTTGGGAAGGAACAAACAAATCCAGGAGAGCTTCTTGGAATCTCTTACCATGGTGCTGAGCACACAGCTGAATAAGACCATAACAGCTGGCACTTATTAAACATTTTGAATAAACCAAACACTTTGATAAAATCTTTCCATGCCCCATCTATTCTCCACTATAACTTTGGCAGTATGTCACTTTCACTGAGCACATTTTACAGAGGAGGAAACTGAGACCCAGAGGGTCAAGCACCTTACTTGCTCAAGTATACACCATTGGTAAGGAGCAAGCCTGATTTAGACATGAGACTCCAGAGCCTTTGCTCTACGGCCTTGTAACTCGAAGTATGATCTGCAGAGCAGCAGTGTGGGACTCACCTGGGAGCAGGAGTATTTGTATTTGAAGATCTTTTCCTTAATGAATATGAAAGCTCTTAGAAAAACATAAAGCATTATCAAAGGGAAGGTATTAGAAATGCTTTTCAGTCATGGAAATTGGATTTAAGACTGTGACCCTTTCTTGGTTTATGTCTTGCATATTTGAATCTCAGCACAGAGCTGAATGGGTCCAGATGCTCTTGAGCAAAGCCCTAGAGCAGGTGTCGTCAAACCTTTTATATAAAAGACTAGGGAGGAAATATTTTAGGCTTTGCAGGCCATATGGTCTCTGTCATGATTACTCAACTCTTCCACTGTAGCATGAAAGCAGCCACAAACAATACATAAATGAACAGTGTGGCTGTGTTCCAATAAAACTTTATAAAAATAGGAGGTGAGCTGAATTTGGCTCCC
The DNA here is from genome assembly GCF_027475565.1 of Acinonyx jubatus. Lineage (NCBI taxonomy): Eukaryota > Metazoa > Chordata > Mammalia > Carnivora > Felidae > Acinonyx > Acinonyx jubatus. The sequence goes on from NC_069384.1 coordinate 121,205,893, forward strand.
AGGCTATGGTTTGCCATCCCAATGCTAGAACACCAGATATTCCCTCTCAAAGAGGGGCTGTAGAAAGGAGGGCAAGGTAAGAAAATATGCTTTTCTTTGAATGGACATTCTAGTAGTCACCTGGAGGCAGGACATTCCAACCAGTCCAAGAAAGGTTTGGATTCTGAGTATCTAGAATGAATACAAGATGTACTGACAGACTGAAGAACAGTAACAGGCTATTTATGGCAGGGAAAACTTTTTTGCTCCTTCATGTCAAACTCTTGTCAGATGGGCTCTGCAGAAGAGAAGGGGATGTCAACTAATTTCCATCAATTCTGTTTTATTCATTCATCCTTACTGAGTGACTACTATATGCCAGATACTATAAATAAATACAGGATAAATTATGTAATTCCCCTGTTTTCAAAGAGTTCATAACCCAAAGGGGGAAGAAGGTATAAATACACAGCCCAAGCCAATGTTGTGTGTGCTAGAAAGGTGAAAGCTAAGACGTACTACATGAGCTTGGAGGAGGGCACCGTATACAGACCAGGAGAAGGGAATTAGAAGCAGCTATCAGGGAGAAGGTAAGCCTCTATTGATATCTCAAGTCTTGGAGGATGCAAAGTCAACCAAGTGAAGGAGGGGCAGAGTGAAAAATGTGCAAAGGCTATAGGTGGAAGGAGCATGTGAACTTAAAGCAATGTGACTGCAGAGCCAAAAAACTGAGTTTAAGTAGGAAATGCAGGGAAATGGGGTGACGGACAATCTGGGGCCAGACTGTCAAAGACCTTTTCAGTCTGAAGAAAGGGGGTCCAATTCTTAGGGCAATGGGAGTACAATGAAGCCTTTTAAACCAAGGAGAAACAATGTCTGAATTTTTTTTAAATCTAAAGACATTTTACTAAGACTTTGGTATAGAAATGAAGGGACTAAGGGGGTGACAATATAGAGGAGAGGCCAGTGTTCAAGACACGCTGGAAGTCACCTAGGAAAGAGCTGGTGCCCTGACTAAGCTACTAACAGGGGTCAGAGAGAAGGGAATAGTATCAGAAAGAATTAAAAGCTAGATCTGATAAAGCTTGGTGTGAGAGAGTGTTTAAGAAGACACCCAAGTTTCAGACTAACTGGGTGGGTGCTGATGTCATTTAGTGCAATATTCAATACAGAGGAGGATTGGGTTTGGAAGAGGGGTGATGACTTCAGCTTTGGACTTGTTAACTTTCTGTGGCTGTAAGCCAGACTAGTGAAGATACTGGAACTGGGACTTAGGGGAGAGATCAGAGCAAGAGGCAGGAGTTTAGAACATTGGGACTGTGATAGAAGCCATGGTAGCGATGAGATCACACAGAAAGAGTGCATACAGTAAGAAGAACAGAAGGCCCAGGAGGAATTCCTGGGGAGAGATGGACAGAGTAGGGAAACCATGAGGAAAGGAAAGGACACCCAGGAGGAGGAGGAGGACCAAGAAAGAGTGACATAACAGTCATTGTCAGGGATGGCACATGGACTATCTCCTATAACGCTTCCAACAGCTGTATGTCTGGATCTGATTATTCTTATTTTACAAATAAGAGAAGGAATCAAACCATAAGAGACTCTTAAATACAGAGACCAAACTGAGGGTTGATGGGGGGCGGGGGAGAGGGGAAAATGGGTGATGGGCATTGAGGAGGGCACTTGTTGGGATGAGCACTGGGTGTTATATGTAAGTGACAAATCATGGGAATCTACTCCTGAAACCAAGGGGACACTGTATACACTGCATGTTAGCTAACTTGACAATAAATTATACTAAAACAAACAAATAAGCAAACAAGAAAACAAAACAAAACAAAAACCAAAAAGTGGAAAAGAAAGGGGAAAAAAAGAGAGAGAGAGCTGGGAATCAGTGGGAAAAGCAACTTGACTAGGTTTGCAGCGCCAGTAGATTTTGGAGGCGGCATTGAAACATACATCCGTGAGGTGTTTTGTCTTGTTTTGTTTTGTTTTTGAAGCCTATGCACTTCTATTCCATAAGCCACATCAGAGATTTCAATAAGAAAATGAATAACATTTATTTAGTAGGTACTGTACTTTACACACCGTTATAAACATTTTGAAAATATTTACTTATTTAACTCTCACGACAACCCGGTGATACCCAGTACCAATACTCCAGTACCATTATTATCCTCTGTTAAAAAAAAAAAACAAAAATCACCCTAGATTACATGGCTTGAAAATGACAGAGCTGGGTTTTAAATATAGGAAGCCTGTGCTCCTCACCACCTCATCATACAACTCAAATCTGAAACCTTTAAGCCTTTAATTCAGCAGAGGCTAATAAGGTGACTATCACGTACCTGGCATTATGCTCCATGTTGCAATTCAAAAATGCACTGAAACATTACAGTCCCTACCTAAATGGATCTTACAGTTCAGTACCTCTTCAATATTATCTAGAAAAGACAACCGAGGGGCAAGAGTTGAGGGATGGAATGTGCAGGACACTTGAATTGGGGACCAGGTAAGAGAAACTCAGGTTCTTATTGAACACCTCTGTGTGGAGTACTGCTCTAGACCTGAGATGAGCTATAATGGGAAAACTAGTTTAAGGGCATAGTGCTGGGTATTTCAGACTTGCCTGACCTGAATTTGTCTCCTCCCCTTGTGTTTTACTGTGGAAGGTATTTTTGTGATGATTAATTCGCTGCTCCTGAGACGGTCTGCATTTTTTTTTAAATCATAAAACCTTATTTCAATCTCTTTTTTTGTGTGTGATGGGGATACACTTAGATATTTAAAACTTAGAGGGTTACTATTTATGAAAGTGTGGAGTTCATCCAGTGCTGGATGATGGGAAGGATATTAACAACTCTGGAGCCAGGAAGGGGAGACAGTATATCTACTTCAGGTATGAAGGACTCTTCGGTGACATCCTGACATAGTGGGAGCTCCCTTAAAAAAGTCAAGATCCTACTGGTCCCCTTTATCTCTTGATAATATCTCCTTTCCCAATGCTCACCATGGGCTTTGATTGTCATGGGGATGAGAAAGGCCTGAATTAGGGGAGAATCTACATTAAATATTTTACTATGGAGAAATACTTGACTTATAAAATAAATGAGAGAATTATTTCTCTGTTTAAAACCCAAGTTTGAGCTATCTTGTTGCCTTCAGGAATTGCCAAGCTGACCTGCTAATAAAGTCTCCTGAGATCCTACATAAGGTTCTTTGTCTCTAGGGAGACTATAATATTCTGAGGGTGATTTGGGAAGGATTCCCTCTACAAATATCAGTTTGGTATCATATGTAGGGTTTACAGGACATTCAAAGGTGGTTTCTAAAATGGCTGTATTTACTATTTGAGGCATGTTTCAGGGACTGGACTATGTCTACTCATTGAGGATATTACAGGTAGGTCTAAAATACCCATGGTTTTGACATATCCCTTTGCACTTAGGCTAGCTGCCTGCTTGACCACACTATATTGCCATGTGGAACCTTTCCAACAAATATATACGTCTCATGTCACTGCTGTTAGGATATACTGTTACATACATCAAAAATCAATGCCCAAACTACCTCCTGCCCCTGCTCACTGTGGCCTGATATTCCATCAGTGCTCGCTCCATCCATCTATCCATCCATCCATCCATCCATCCATCCATCCATCCATTCTAGACATGCAGGAAACACTGACTAAGCATTTACTTTACCAAGCCCTACCCTACGGGCAAGGAGATGAATCAGGCACATCCTTCAAAATGCTCACAGACTATTAGAGAAGACAGATCAAAAAGCAATAATTTTAATATAGTGTGATAGATTCTATAATAATTGTATCTCAAAAAAAAAAAACCAGTTTGAGCTCCCACCTCACATCCTGTTCAGCGTGACAATCACGAGAGCACTGTGAAAGAACTAGCCAGCTGAAGACTGTCTATGTCCCCACAGGGTAGAAAGGAATTTATTATTAGAAATTTACATTGCACAGAGCAAGATCTTGATTTGCCTTTGTAAGAGAACATCTTTATAAGGAGAAGCCTGGAGAGCTGACTCCCCAGAAGCCCTGGGGGAATCTGTGAAGAAGAGGATGGGAATAGTATTGGAAGGCTACCAGAGTAAGCATGGTGGCTTCCCCACTTCCCCCTTCACTTACTTAGATACCTACTTTCTTACCTCTCTGAATAATTTCTGGCTCTTCTGAATAACCACCTGAGGAGCATAAATACAGTTTTTTCTTTGTCAAAGACAGATAACTCAGGATGCTAGGGAGCAAGTTGGTGGACTGGAAATCCCCAGGCCCTCCTTCTCTCATAAAGATACTCATCCAACAACAACGCGCAAACCAATTCCTTTGTGAGAACACCAGAAACCAGTTAAAAGGACACTGCATCCAAAGTGAATGCAAACCCAGCTGTTATAATTATAAGATGTTTTATGTATGTATGCCCCATGGTAACCACAAAGAAAATGCCTATAGACAATACAAAAAAAGGAGACAGCAATCAAACCATGCCCCTACAAAAAAAAATAATAAAACACAAAAAAGATAGCAAAAGAGAAAAAGAGGAAAAAACCTTCTATAAGACAGGCAGAAAACAATGAACAAAATGTCAATAGTGAACAAAATGTCAATAGTAAGTCCTTTTCTATCAGTAATTACTTAAATTTTTTTTAATGTTTATTTATTTTTGAGGAAGAGAGAGAGACAGAGTGTGAGTGGGGAAGGGGCAGAGAGAGAGGGAGACAAAGAATCTGAGGCAGGCTCCAGGCTCTGAGCTGTTAGCACAGAGCCCGATGTGGGGCTCAAACTCACAGACTACAAGATCATGACCTGAGCCAAAGTTGGACGCTTAACTGACTGAGGCACCCAGGTGGCCCTCTATCAGTAATTACTTTAAATGTAAAAATTTTAAACTCCCTAATCGAAAGATGGCATGTCAGGGTGACTCAGTCAATAAAGCATTCAACTCTTGATTTCAGCTCAGGTCTTGATTTCAGGGTTGTGAGTTCAAGTACCACACTGGGCTCTGCACTGGGCATAAAGCCTACTCAAAATAAATAATAAACTCCCTAATCAAAATACATGGAATGACTGAACAGATTTTTAAAGGGGGCGGGTACCTAGGTGGCTCAATCAGTTGAGTGTCTGACTCTTTGTTTTGGCTCAGGTCATGATCCCAGGGTCATTGGATCAAGCCTTGTGTTGGGCTCCACACTGAGAGTGGAGCTTGCTTGAGATTCTCTCTCTCCCTCTGCCCCCCTCCCCCTTCTCTCTGTCTCTCCCTCTAAAATAAAAAATAAAGAAAACAAGATCCAACTATATGCTATCTTAGAGTTTCACTTTATATGCAAGAACCAATACAGGCTGAAAATGAAAGGATGGAAAAATATATTCCATGTAAATGTCAACCAAAAGACAGCAGAGATGGCCATACTTATGTCAGGCAAAATAGACTTTAAGTCAAAACTGTCACAAAAGATAAAGAAGACATTATGTAACAATAAAAGGGGAAATTCATCAGGAAGTTATAATGGTAAGTATATATGAACCTAATATCACACTATACAAATATATTATGCAAACATTGACCGAATTGAAGGAAGAAATAGCAACATAATAACAGTAGGAAAAAATAATAGTGGGAGATTTCAATACCCCACTTTCAATAATGGATAGAACATCCAGATAGAAGATCAATAAAGAAACAGTGGACTTGAATAACATTATAGACTAAACAGACCCAACAGACAGACCACCTAACAGCAGCAGGATACATATTCTTCAAGTGCACACAGAACATTCTCAGGATAGATTATGTGTTAGATCACAAAAAAAGTCTTAACTTTAAGAAAATTGAAATCATACCAAGTTTCTTTTCTGACCACAATAAAATAAACTAGAAATCAATGGCAGAAGGTTGCAAACTACACAAGTATATGGAAATTAAATAACATACTCTTGAACAACCAATGAGTCAATGGAGAAATCAAAAGGGAAATTAGAAAATGTCCTGATACAAATGAAAATAAAAACATAACACATGAAAAATTATAGGATGCAGTAAAAGCAATACTAACAGTGAAGTTTGTAGTGGTAAACATCTACATTATCTCAAACAACATAAATTTAAGCCTCAATGAACTACAAAAAGAATAATAAACTAAGCCTAAAATTAGGAGAAGGAAATAAATAATAGAAATTAGAGTAGAAATAAATGAAATAGAGAATAGAAAAGGAATAGAAAAAAATCAATGAAATTAAGAGTTGGTTTTTTGAACAGATCAGCAAAATTGACAAACCTTTAGCTAGACTACCTAAGAAAAAAGGAGAAAAAATTCAAACAAAATTAGAAATGAAAGAAGAGGCATTTCAACTGATGCCACAGAAATAAAAAAAAAAAAGGGGGGGGTACCTGGGTGGTGCAGTTGGTTAAGCATCTGACTCTTGATTTTGGCTCCGGTCATGATCTCATGGTCGTGAGATTGAGGCTTGCATTGGGCTCTGCACTGAGTGTGTAGTCTCTTGGGATTCTCCCTCTCTCTCCCTCTCTCTCCCTCTCTCTCTCTCTCTCTCTATCCCCTGCTCATGCTTTTTTTTTCTCTCTCTCAATCTCTCTCTCAAAATAAATAAATATTTTCTTTAGAAAAGAAATAGGAATGATGAGTCTTCTGTGAACAATTATATGCCAAACAAAGTGGTTAACCTAGAGGAAATGGATAAATTATTAGAAACATACAACCTACCAAGACTGAATCATGAAGAAATAGAAAATATGAACAGATCTATGACTAGTAAGGAGATTGAACCAGTAATCAAAAACTTCTCAACAAAGGAAAGCCCAGGACCAGATGGCTTCACTGGAGAATTCTAACAAACATTTAAAGTAGAATTTACAGCAATCCTTCTCAAACTTTCAAAAAAACTGAAAAGGAGGGAATACTTCCAAACTCATTTTATGAGGCCAGCATTACCCTGATACTAAAGCAAACAATGACACTACTAAATAAATAAATAAATAAATAAATAAATAAATAAAATAGAAAAAGCTACAGGCCAATATGTCTGACAAATATTGATGCAATAATTTTCAACAATATGTTAGCAAGTTGAATTCAACAACAGTTTGAAAGGATCATATACCATGACCAAGTAGGATTTAGCTCTGAGGTACGAGGATGTTTCAACATATGCAAATCAACCAATGTGATATACCACTTTGAAAGAATGAAGGATAAAAATCACACGATCCTCTCCATAGAAGCAGGAAAAGCATTTGAAAAAATTCAACACCTTTTCATGAAGAAATGCTCAACTATCTAGGAATAGAAGGAAATTACCTCAATATAATATAAGCCATATAAGTCCACAACAAACATCATTATCAAAGGTGAAAAACTGAAAGCTTCTCCTCTACGATCTGGAACAAGGCAAGGAAGCTCACTCTCACTTCTATTTAACATAGTACTGGAAGTCCTACTCAGGACAGTTAGGCAGAAAAAGAAATAAAAGGCATTCAAATAAGAAAGGAAGAAGTATAATTGTCCCCATTTACAGATAACATGGTCTTATATGTAGAAAACCCTAAAGGTTCTCCCCGAAAAGTTAGAATTAACAAACGAATTTGGTAAAGTCGGAGAACACAAATTCAATATGCAAAAATCAGTTGCATTTCTATACACTAACACAGAACTATGTTAAAAGGATATTAATGAGTGATACCATTTACGGTAACACCAAAAAGAATAAAATCCTTAGGGATCAGCTGATTAGGTGAAAGACTTGTACACTGAAAACTACAAGACACGGATGAGAGAAATTGGAGACAAAAACAAATGGACATCCTATTTTCATGGACTGGAAGACTTAATATTAAAACGTCCACACTATCCAAATCATTCTGTACATTCAATGCAACCTCCTTAGAATTTTAACGTTACTTTTTGCAGAAATAGAAAAACAATCCCAAAATTCATGTGGAACCATAAAAGATCCTGAATAGCCAAAATAATCCTGAGAAAGAACAAAGCTTCCTGATTTCAAAGCATATTATAAAGCTACAGTAATCAACACTGGATTGTACTGGCATAAATCAGATTAGATACCTAGAGAGAACAGAGATAGGGAAAAGAACAGATAGATAGATACCTAGATAGAACAGAATAGGGAAAAGACAGTCTCTTCAATAAGTGGTGCTGGGGAAAACTGGATATCCATCTGCAAAGAATAAAATTGGACACTTATACCATAAACAAAAAGAAACTAAAGAGGGATTAAATACTTAAATGTAAGAACAGAAATGTAAGAAACCACAAAACCCTAGAAGAAAATGTAGGGCAATTGCTTCATAAGTTTGGTTTTGGCAATACTTTCTTGAGTATGACGCCAAAGGCAGAGGAGATAAAAGCAAACTTAGACACGTGTGACTATCTTTAAACTAAAAAGCTTCTGTGTAGCAAAGGAAGCAATCAGCAGAGTGAAAAGGTAACGTATAGAATGGGAGAAATTACTTGCAAACTTATAGCAGGTAAGGGGTAAATATCCAAAAACCACAAGGAACTCTTAGAAGTCAATAACAAAAAACTAAATACCTGACTTGACAATAGGCAAAAAGATTTGAATAGACATTTCTTCAAAGAAGACAAATGACTAACAAGTGTATGAAAATTTTCTCAACATCACTAATCATCAGGGACATGAAAACCACCATGAGCTATACTTTACACGTTTGGATAGCCGCTATCAAAAAACAAACAAACACAAGAAGAAAACCAGAATATAACAAGTGTCCTGTCAGGGCTATTGCTCACATTTCCAGTATATTTTTTCCAATAGCTTACTGTGAAAATTGTGGAAGATGGAGAAGAGTGGAAAGAATTGTACAATGAATATCCATACTAATTTGTACAATGCCCAATTGTACAATGGATCAAGTTTTGTTGCAGAGCGATACATGTATCTAGTCACTTTTCTGTGTTTTTCAATGTGCTTTTTAGATTACACTTTTATTTTGAGATAATTATAGATCCTCACGCAGCTATAAGAAATCATCCTGTGTACCCTTTACTCGTTTTTTCCCAGTAGCAACATCTTGCAAAGCTATGGCACAGTATCACAACCACGAGATCAACGTGGATGCAGCCAAGATACAGATTCCATCACCACAAGGATCCCTCTCTTTACCCTTTTAGAGCCACACCTACTATCCTCACTTTCCTCCCCCTCCAAAACCTGTGGCAACCACTAAGCTATTCTCCATTTCAATAATTCTGTCTTTCAAAAAATGTTATCTGAATGGAGTTATGCCAGTTGTAGCCTTTGGGGATTGGCTTTTTTCATTCAGTACCATTTTCTAGTGATTCCAGTTGTTGTGTATATCAACAGTTCATTCCCAATGTGTTTTCAAAGGCATTTTCACACCTAGGGGACGTTCTTCATGAGCTTGTGCCAGTAAGTATCACCCCATAAAATCCCCAGCAATGTTAGAAAAGGAAATACACTCTTTAGAGTCTTTTCTTTGAAAAACAACAACAACAAAACAAAACAACTTATGGAGGTTTTGACATTTTGCAGTATTGGCCACAAACATTTTGAAAAGTTTCCAATGTGGATTTTGTATGTGTGAACTTGAGAAGAGAATAAAAATGTCAGTGGCCGTATTCATCTTGCATAAAATATTTGAACTTTATGCTGCACTAAAACAATAAATTGTCTCTGTAATAAGACATGGGCAATTAAACAAGCAAGAGAAACAATTCATGTAGCTTGAGTTGAATGGAAGCCCTGCAATTGAAGTAATGTAATCACACCCCAGGAGTCTGAGGAGGGGGTGTGTGCCCAGGAGAGGTGACTGCTTTATGCTTCTTTATATAATGGATAAGGGAAGTGTAATTTAATTTGCAAACAGCAATCTTTAGAAATCAATTAGGAGTTTATTCCAAAGGGGGCAAACGTTGGTTACAGATTTATGGACCTCTCTGCAGAGGAGGGAAAGTTTAGCACTTAGGGCTCAAGCCCTGCCCTTCCCGCCTCTCCACAAGTAACTCCCAGTGGGGAAGGAATGTAGCGGCCCACAAGGGAAGGAGTCCTGTGCAGGGGCTGCAGGAGAGAGGTCTGCAGTGGGAGACGTGAGCCTGTGCCCCAGAGCTGGGCGTCTGTGGACCAGGATGGTCAGACTGATGCTCCTCTAGTTGTTGATACTGAATTCACACACAGGCAGATGCACCTGGGACAGACCCTGACATCAGGCCAGCGCTGGCTACTGGAGAGAGCCTCCTGCCCCTGAGAGCAGGGAAGGCTTTGTTTCGCAGCTCGGTGAAGTACAGACCCAGGTACTCCTCACTCTATCGTGTACTTGCCTGTTCAGTCATCTCTAGCTGAGCACTGCCTTCATGTGCTCCTCTGAGCGTAGACCCGTGGCCATCAGTCTAACAGGAATTAGCAATGATTTCTTGTGGTCATGTAAGTTCGAGGAACGCAGGTTTAATCAAAGTTAAGCAGGCCTCTTTACTGTAGGATGGCCCAGACCTATTGATCTGAGGCTGTGCATGGGGCATCTACAGATTATTATAAGACTGGAGAGTTATAATTACTGATTGTAAGATTATAATCAGACTTTTTTAAAAAAAGTTATCTGACCAGGGACCCAGACAAAAGTGTTCTGGGTCACACTTGGAGGAAGGCTGCCGCGCTGGGTTCCTGTCTGTGAGGCTTGCATGAATAGGACCGCAATGAACACAGAAAGGTAAGTCCTGTGCTAAAGAACTTCCGTTGCGTTCCCTGCTGTATCTCTACTGCCTAGGACAGTGCCTGGCTCACAGTAAGTGCCCAATGAATGCTGGTTACATGACTAAAAATAATAGCTATTATTTCTTGAGTTCTAGGAATTGTGCTGAGCTTTTTTCAGCCATTATCCCATTTAACTCTCAAAACAATACTGAGAACCAGTTCTCATTGTTATTCCCTTCTACAGGTGAGAAAACTGAGGGTTAAGACGGTTCCATATTTGCCCATGGTCACAGAGATAGGAGGGGGTCAGGCTGCGGCTTGAATCCAGATTATATAACTCTACAACCCACACGAGTAATTGTTTCTCTGCATTGCTTCTAGGAAGGACCAGGTAAGTAGATAAATGAATCCAAAACCCACCCAGGCATCAGTCATCGGAAGGGAACTAGCCCTGAGTGGTCCCACCAAAACACCCCATTCCTCCAAGTGAATTCATCCTCAGAGGTGGCCTTCCAGGGTGCGGGGGACAGCACACATTCCCAAAACCTTCCTGGTTGCAGAGCATGACACACATGCCTGTGGGAACTGTAGTATTACCAAGAACCAGATTTACCTGCAAAACTTGATCTGGTCTTCATTAAGTTGTGTGCAGGTCTCCTTGAAACAAGAGTCAACACTGAACACCGAAGCATGTAGAATAAAACAGCCACAGGAACAGGGTTTGGGGCAGGGGCTGAAGTTCTTGCCAGGGATCGAGTAATCACTAAAGCTTCCCAATGGGAAGTTAGGAGCATTAATTTCAGCACAGCAGACCGAGGCCCAAGAGAGAGCATCTCGACCTCTTGATGTTGGTAGTGTGTCTACTAGACATCTCTACCCAGCACTGTGGCAGATAGGAAATAAACCCGCCTAGGAAAGTGGATGCTGATATGGCGGAAAGCCAGGTGCAAAAAAAGGTGTTCTCAAGATCCCTCTTTGCAAACAGGAAGTGCATCCCTCAGAAAGGGCCGGTTTATCACCCTAGTATTCAAGGGTCTCCTACAGCTTTGCCCAAAGGCCAGCCACAGGATCCAGGTCCCATTAGGGGCTGGTCCAGGTACTGGGGGCTGGGTGCTTTGCGGAGTGCCTCTCAAACATGACTTAGGCATGGCCCTGTCTTAGGGAAAAGCAGTCTCCACTTTTAAAAATTTTCTTTCTTCTTCTTCTTCTGCCCTTTTTTTTTTAATGCATAAGGAATGTTCAGCTGCCTCAGCAGCATAAATGAAATAAATTATCATTAAGATTAGGGATTGTGTTGTAAGTACACTCTAATTGCTAATTAATGCATTGTCCTGTTGATTTTTCCATGCATCTTATGTTTGACAAAGACGGAGGCTTGTTGCCAGCTCCGGGTAAAACATCGTCTCTAGCCCAGGCAGACAAGGTCGCTGGGTGAGTAAGACATTTCTTAGTTAACATTACTCCACTTCAGCATAGAACAGCGGTTAAGAAGGCTGACATTCAAGCAGATTGCCTGGGTTTGATTCTTAACTCTATCGCTTACTGTGTCTGCTTTGAGCAAGTTATTTTATTTCTTTGAGCCTCAGTTTTCCCTTCTCTATAACAGGGATAAAAATGATAGCATCCACTTTTTAAGATTTTGGCAAGGATTAAAAGAGAGAATAGAGTGAGGCATTTAGATGTAAGACCCAGTATGAGTGCTAGCTGCCAATCTTACTATTCCAGGTGTATATTTTCTTAATCAAACTATTTGAGGCCAATTGGGTTGCAGAATTCAGGGGTTTTGTTTTGTTTTGTTTTGTTTTTTTGGTGTTTTGTGTGTATGTGGAGGGGGGGTGTGCTTTGGCATTTAGGAAGCTAATGTGGCACACACAATTTATATTATGTTCCACTCCCTGCAGGATTGAGGGCAATGTCTCACAATCAAACACGCTAATATTTATGTACTTAAATATAGAAACATTCACATTAAGTGAGATAAATAAATACTATAAATACTTTTCTGTTACTTCAGTCAAATGTTCTCACCCAGTGAGTTTTGACATCAAATTTATGAAAAGGCTTTCAGGATTCAGAGCTTTTTAAAATTTTGGATAAGGGAGTTTTGACCTGTCTGACAGGTACTCCTGTAATAGGTTGCTGTGTCTACACTGGAACAGGTGCCATCCATACTCAGAGCCCTCAGTCATTTTCCTGACTCACTGAGGAGGTCTGTTTCAGCAGCAGATTCTTGGCTCCTGCCTAGACCTTGTGCAGGAAACTTCAGGGAGCCTCTGGGCTGAGCCTGGGAATGGTCAGTGGTCTACAGGGGTCAGGGCCTCCAGCTGTGAGTACCTGCCTGGTGCCAGGTGCTAGGTGCCTGATGCCCAGTGCCTGGCTGGGTTTTCTTGCTGGTCCCTGATGCTGTGTGCACAGTGCCCGGTCCTGCACCTAGCCTGGACTAGTGACGGCTCCTGCTTTACAGCTGGTCTCCTGGACAGATCTCTTCCTCTAAGTGAGGTGAGCAGCCTGATATAGTCATGGGCCAACTTGGGAAGCATAGTGAAAAAAGGGTCAAGAAGCACCTTCTCTCTCGAGGCTCTGAAATCATAGACTTACAGGCAGCTGAGTGAGGGCTGGGTGGGATTCAAATCTGTCCACTCACTCACTCACTCACTCACTCACAGTAAACATTTACTGTGGTCCTACTTTGTGCCAGGACCCTTACCAGGCCCTGCATGGCCAGGAGTCTGCAGAGTCACAATGATATAAAGCTAACAGTGAGGAGTATTTGGAATGTGGGCCAGGCACTGTGCTCTGTACTTTACCAGATCGGCAGACTGGATTCCTCCTTCCCTCAGGCCTGGGGCCACTGGAGTCTGAACCTCTCACCCAAGCCTTAGAGTTCTAGCTCTTAAATTCTCCCCGTGAGATTCTTCATGCTCTACAAAAGAGCATTTATCCTCAGTCTATAAAAGAATTAAGCTAGGTTCCAGCTCTAAAGTTAGCAAGAATGGAAATATCAACTTACCTGTCAACATCTGCTTCCCCCAAACTGCATGAAGATGCCACCAAGATGTGGGAATTTTTGCAGTAGGAGACTGGATGGACCAAGGTCTGCCCTGTTCAGGACCACTTATTAGTCCCCTTGCCTTGCGTAGGTCAGAATTTGTGGTAAATAGAGGCAGGAATTTGGGCCTCTGTACTGGGCCTCTCTGTGAATATTGGTGCTTGGTGCCCACTCAAAGATCTGTCAACTCTTTCTGAGCACAATCCTGTCTTTGCAGACATTGTCTGAATTCTAACTGCTGAGAAGGAAGTAGAAGGAGGGGAAGCCCAAGGGGACACTGAAGGCTGTCCTTGTGATTAAAATGAACCCATGAATGGCCCCATTTTGGGGCTCAGCCCTGCACCAGCCACTTTCATATGCCATGCCACTTACTCCAAACTTCTGGACTTGATGCTATTTTTCCATGTTATACATCAGGAAAATGAGAAGTAAGAAGTTAAAGCAATTAATGTGGTGGCCTAGGCTATGGTTCAGATCTACTGAAAATCCAAGCTTTCGACATGAGATACAAAAAGGTGCCCTTCCACTCTGGGCCCCACGCTACTGAAGGCAATACATACCGGTGAGAGCCTAGAGGCACAAGAGATACTTTACTAATAAAGTGCTTCCTGAGCTAGACACGCTTATTTGGCTGAAGTCTTTTCTTATGAAAACGAAGAGCCAACCTGAAGACAGAGCCCTGCCCACTTGAGAAATAACCAGGGGAGAGACTGTGCCCCTCCAACACATCCTGCCCAGGGCCTGTGGATGGCCTGCTCTTGGAATGAAGATGGACACGATGGAATTTCAAAGTGAATAAAAACATCAAAATGTGAGTTGTCTGACGTTTCCTCCTAACTCTGGTCTTGGACATGCGGTGGTCTGGTTATATTCTTGCTTTTATGTCTTGCTGGCCTTCTGGTTTTAACACCAGCCTCAGTGTACTTAGGTACTGTGTGAGACAGCCTCTTGGCGTTGATCAACTCTGGGGCACAAATAAATTCTAGTTTTGGGGCCGTGTGCCAAGGTCCCAGTCATGGCTGCCCTGTGAGCCTTGTAGACCATAAATACCTGGGTCTCACAGCAGGTACCAAACAACCTTCTGCGCTGTTCATCCCCAACCACCTGAAGGGTGTAGGTGTCCCTGGAAGCCCCAGGGTTTGCTGGAGTTAGAATGAGACCCTCAGGGGCTCCCGATCTAGCCTGTTTTCCTGCCTCCTAGAATTCTGTGTCTTCAGCATTTGTCCCATATTCTAATGAGATGTTCAGTTCTTAGCTGCAGACATGTGGAGAGATAATTGAGAATTAAAGTCAGAGGGAAAGACTTGAGGACAGCAATCATGGGTTTAAATTTATTATTCTTCTGCGTATCCATCATGTTTCTGCTCCGTAAGAGCCCTCAAATGATACTATTAATTCATTCTTTCAATAATATAAAACATTTTTTTCAGCCATTATAGAGGTACAGAGAAGAACAAGGCTTGGTCCATGATTTCTGCTTTGACTGGGTGGTTGTTCATTTTGAAGTCAGACCCAGTAAGGTAATGTGTGTCCAGAGCCTGGCTAACTCCTCACCTGTCTTCTGCTCTCCACTTCCCCCACCCCCGCTCTCAACCTTGTCTCCTCGTAGTCACAAACCTATGGTCCCACGGAGCCAGTGCCTCAGATCACTTTCTGTCCTCTCTGGCCCCAGATAATACTATTAAGCTCACCAGCTAGTTGTGAGGATCTAAGGCCACAGCGTAGGTGACAGTCCTGAGCACGCAGTCCTGGACACGCAGAGGCATCTGTCAATTTCACTTTTCTTCCTTCTCTGGATGGAAACTGCCCTGTCTCTATCATCAATCAGCACAAATGGTATTGGGTATTGTGTTCTTTCTCTGAGTTCTTGGGCCTTGCTTTTGGATTTTCCATTAGAAAGCATTATGGAAGAAGGCTCCAGTTCTGCTCAGGCATGCTCAGTACTGGGCACTGAAGACATTGCTGTTAAACTGAATGGAAATGGCTCTTGGCAAATCTGCCTCTGAATATACCCAGAATCTTCTCCATGACTTAGAGAGTTAATAATAATGGACATGGACGGAGTGCTTGCTATGCTGCCCAGGCAAGGAGGCCTGGTTCCAAAGTTAAAGACATCTAGGCCAATTTCAGGGTAAAAATGGAAACTCTCCATAAACTAACCATGGGACTCAGGTGGGGAGACAAGGAGCCAAATTCCACATAGTGGTCCACAATTCTATTCTCCCAGGATACTTGCACTCTCTCCCCGGCCAGTGTTGCAGGCTAGTGACTAAACACATCATAACACTGATGTGTATAGTATCATGAACATATGGGATGGCACCTGGAAGGGGCAACCTCTGCTGGGGGGTGCTGTGGTCAGACTCGCCTGTAGGCCTTTGAGGAGTTCAGCGGCAGGTGACACAGCCCAGTCTGCACCTTAAAGTTGAGCTGATGCATTGATTGTTCTCATCTGGATGTTGTTTTCCTGGCTGCAGGGAACCGTGAGAGGCAGAACGGCACAATAGGTCAGAGCACAGCATCCAGAGCCAACTGCCTGGGCCTGAAGCCATTTACAGATGCTGAGAACATAACATAAGCCCTCTCACCCTCTATTCCCCAATCTATAGAATGAGGACAAAAATAGTGCCCCATGGCCCTGAAGGTGGAGTGACCAACTATGGCCAAAGTGTGGAGCAAAGAGAAAGCCCTAGGTGGGTATAGATATGATAATGACTACAGCGCCTTTTGGAGACACTTCTGTATCCCACGACCTGACATAGCACATTCCCAGGGAGGTGCCATGGGCAGCCAGGAAGCTTGGAGGAAGCCAGGCTTCCAAGAGGTGCCTTCTAGAAGTTTCTCTTTACCAAGTGTTTGTGCAGGAGATCCAGCTGCCTCTGACACCAGAGCTGAATCTGCTGGACAGTCTTGAAGGGCTGGGTACCACCTCTCCATCCTGGGACCACAGGTGTCCCTCCAACTGCATTTACCAGCCTCTAGGATACCAAGATAGGGTTTGCTCTGAACAAGGAGGGAGCAGCATCCATAAAGCATTAAAAAACACATCAAGAAAAGGAGTCTGGAAGCAACATTACTCCTAGACAAAAAGCTACCTTGTTTTCTTAAGGAGATTTGAATTCTCTGAATTAAGGAATTGTGGTTTTAAAGGTTACCTGAGGGAAATACGGAGTTTTTAAAGCCCTGGGCTTTAATTAAAACTCACTCACACGCAACTAATGTGTGAGCCCAGATGTCCCCTGCATGCTCTCTGGGAACACAGGCCAGAAAAGGTCTCTGATGAGATGAGAAACTCTGAAGTCCTCAGCCCTGCATGCAAGCCCCCTCTTCTCCTATTCCTGTTCCTATTTTTTAGGAAAGGCTGGACACCCTACTCTTCAGACATGAATGTATCCAGGCTCTGGAATGTCCATAATCCCTGCAATTTACACATGGGGCAGAACATGGTTGGAGTTGACATACTGGTGGTGGTAAAATAAATTCCTACTTTACCACCTCTGCTCATGTGGTTCACTGTGATGGTTTGAATGGTTGCACCATTCAATCCTGCTGCACATGGCCATGTTTGTGAAGGCTCTTTGGATGTCCTTGTCCCCGCAGGGACTCCACATAATCCGTTATTAGAAGCCAACTCAAATTATCATTTCCTTCAACAGATCCCACCCCAAACATTAGCTTTGCTCCACATTCCATGGGGCTTTAGTTATTTTATAAAGCAGCCACCTGCCTTGAAAGGTCTCTGGGGAGAAGGTTCCTCTGGGCTGAATTTGGTCCCAACACCAGCGAGGTTGACCTACTCAGTGTTTCAAAAACAGCTAGTTGTTGATCTTTAGAATTCAGGAGTTTTTTTTTTTTTTTTCCTTTTCAATTCAGGTTCTTCTCAAAACTCAGAATACCTAGCAACATGTGCCGACAATCAAACAAGGTAGCAATTGGCTGGGTCCAGCTTTCAGTGAGAGCAGCCCCCCTGCAGCTCAGCACAATCCCAGTACCCCTGTGTCTTCCACACTCACTTTTACTTTCTGCTTGGCCCTGGGATGGGTCTTTCCAAACCAAGAAGTAAGCATAAAGTAAGGGAGCAAAGACTTGAGTACCGGGTTGCTGTGAAAGCACCACCCCAAATCCCTCACAACTTTGCCACTAAGGGGTTGTGTGAGGTTGCATCTTTGCTTAAATGGCATGGAGGTTAATACAGGCAAAACAAGAGCATATGCAGGGACTCCAGACAGTCTTATTCCCAAATGTTGGAATCTCTCAGTTAATAGGGGTAGCCATCTTTTTCTGACAACAGCTAGGGAAATTTTGCGCATCTTTAAAAATGATAACTGTTGGGGCATCTGGGTGGCTCAGTCAGTTAAGCATCTGACTTCGGCTCAGGTCATGATCTTGGGGTTCATGAGTTTGAGCCCTGAGTCAGGTTCTGTACTGACAGCTCAGAGCCTGGAGCCCGCTTCAGATTCGGTGTCTCCCTCTCTCTCTCTGCCCCTCCCCTGCTCACACGGTCTCTCCCTCAAAAATAAACATGAAAAAAAGGGATAACTATTACATTTTCTTAGCAACATTCTAGTTTTGCTTTTACCTCCTGAGTTCCAGCCCCTTGATGACTTTTTGGATGAGGTGCACGTTCCTATTCCTGGTCATCCTCCTGTTGGGGCAACTAGAAAACAGGTCAGTTTATGTATGCCGAGTCACTGATGAAGGTTCAGGGAGGGTCTCGTTCATTCCACAGCTAATGTGCTTCTGAGCGGAAGCAGAACATGGTTTGGTTTCTTCCTTCCTTTCTGCTGTAGAGAACTTTAAAAATCTCAAACCGTAATTTCTAAGCTTTCTCTGTACTTGACTTTTCTTAAATAGTTTCATTTTCTAGTCCAAAAACAATGCTCTGGCTTTCTAAGGTAAATAGGGCCATTTCTGTTCTAGAAGCAGCTGATGGAGAAAACCGAAGGTGAAGGAAGGCTATTAGAAGAAATGGGTCACATTCTACAAATCCTGGAGCCACAACTGTCTCTCAGGACACCAACCATTTCTATTTCTCCTATATCTTGAAAAGGTGCAGAAAATATCAATTATACTGAAGAGAAAGGACTTTATTTGCATGTTCTTATTTCCTATATATGTCACGTACAAAGTAATTAATGAACTTGAAATTAAAAAAAAAAATTAAATTTTGGCGGGGGTGGTTGGGTGGCTCAGTTGGTTAAGCCTTTGGCTCTTGATTTCACCTCAGGTCATGATCTCATGGCCCATGAGATTGAGCCCTGCATTGGGCTCTGTGTCGACAGTACACAGCCTGCTTGGGATTCTCTTTCCCTCCCTGTCTCTCTGCCCATTCCCGGCTCATGTGCGCGCGCTGTCTCTCCCTCTCAAAATAAATACATAAACATTTAAAAAATAATTAAAAAATTAAAAAAATAAATTTTTTATGTTGACCGTTGAATGATAATCAGTTTTTCCTGGGTCTCAGAAAACCACAGAGGATGTGCCACTTTGTGTTGAATGAGGATCTTGGGGCAGTTCTTGGGGCGGGTTATAACTCTGCTCCATGAGCAGCCATGATGGGACAAAGTTGCTTAATCATTTTGTCAAATTCCTCTTCATAGGAGAGCACATCCCCAGCCTTGGCAAAAGACTGCTTCTAGAAGCAAGAAATAAGGACCTGGGCTTTTAAAAAGTAACCTCTACTCTGAGGATGTAAAAATCATAGCGGAGGGGCGCCTGGGTGACTCAGTCAGTTAAGCGTCTGACTTCGGCTCAGGTCATGATCTCACGGTCCGTGAGTTCGAACCCCGCGTCGGGCTCTGTGCTGACAGCTCATAGCCTGGAGCCTGCTTCCCATTCTGTGTCTCCCAATCTCTCTGCCCCTCCCATGCTTGTGCTCTGTCTCTCTCTCAGTCTCTCAAAAATAAATAGACATGAAAAAAATTAAAAAAATAATCATAGTGGAGGATGTAACAGACACTTGGCTACAGTCAGAGCTAGCGCCCAGAAATGTGAAATCAGCCAACCTCAGCCTGTGCATTCCTCCCCGCTACAACACACCAGGTAAGAAACCATGTCCCGGAATCAAACTGTTGAGATTCAAATCCTGGCTTGACCATTTACAAGCAGTGTGACCTTGGGCAAGTTACTTAACTTCTCCAGACCAGGGTTTCTCACCTGTAAAATGTGTATGATGGTACCTCTTGCATGGGTTTTGGTAAGGATTAAATGACTGAGTGCATGTAAAGCTTTTATGATAGAACTTGGCGTATGGTAAATTCTTAAATGTGTCAAATTATCCATGGCATGTGACTTCAGTACACTGTCACTTGGTTTCCTAGGTTTTCTTATGCGGTCTTGGATTCATTGTTGGGGCATATTGCTCCTGCTTCCCTCCCGTTATCATCAAAATCTAATACCCGCCTGGAACTCCGAAGTTTACAAAATGCTTTTACACTCTAAATCTCATATAATCTTCACATCAGCCCTGGGTGTGCTCCCTACTCTGCCCAATGGGTTTTGGGCAACTTAGTGCCATTTTCTCTCCTCTGTGCTTTCTCCTGTATCACAGTTCTAGAGCCCTGGGAACTAGATTTCCCGGAATTTTAACCAGCGGTTGACAGGTTTTCTGTCTTTGTAAGAATAACAGCAGAGAGGCAAGGTGACGAGGTGAGGAGTCCCTACTCTCCTAAGCAGTGGTGGGCAGCCATGCAGGCTCTCCAGCAGAAGGCAGATGGGACGGAGTGATGCCAGGAGCATTTGGACGTCCTCTTGCAAGTTACCCCCATTGGTTCTGCAATTCCTGACTTCCTGAACACTAGCGGTGGCTGATTTTTCATCCCCTTTGTTCCTCTAAAGATCTGCGCCCTCAAATCTTCTCTATGAAATCCCTTTGTGCTGGAAATATCTAGAGTGTTTGCCATTTTCCTGACCAAACCCAGACCTACTTTATATTAGGAAACACGCAATGAGTACATACTTTATGCCAGGCACTGCGTTAAGCATTTTATATGAGTTAACTTATTTAATCCTTATAATGATGCAGTTTGAAAAGCAGCACAATTATCCTGATTTTTCAGATATGGTAACTGGGGCACAGAGAGGAAAAGTTCCTTTTGCATGGTTATCACTAGGCTCTACAGACTCTGTTAAGTTACTGAATGTTCACCATGTGCCTGGCATTGTACTGAGTATTTCAACGAAGGATGAGTTACAGTTTCCCAAAGTAACAGGTAGTTAAAAGCCAAGCAGGGATTCCCATCCCTTCCTAACTCTCCACCCAGTGTTTCTTTTCCCAAACCTCTGATGCCTCTTGCATGGAGAGAACTACCACAGATGTAAGGATGTATAAACAGTTACAGTTAAAGGGTGTCTGCCTAAGAACAAGTTGTCCCGTTCTATGCACTTCTTACATTTTATCAAGGAAACTGTTTTATTCCAAAGAATGAATGGTGGGTCTTGTGACCCAGGGATAATTTGTTATGGTCATACATGGCAGAAGTAGGGGGAAATTAAAAAAAGGAGAGAGGGAATGAGGAAAAGAGGAGAAGGTGGATGGTACAGGAGGGGCAAAGAGAAGAATAAGGAAAAAGGACAAGGCAGGGGAGGAGGAGAGGAAGAAGAAGGAAGGCAGAATGAGAGCTTTTTCTGATCAAACCACCAGCCACATATAAGAGCAAGGCAGAAAAGGGACTTTTCCCACCTCCTATTTCTACCAGGGGATCCAGATCTTTGTCGTAGCAAGGACTAAGTGTTGTTACTCAAATATTCATCCCTCTGCCCCAGATCTACATCATAATGCAAAATCCATAAGTGTTAGCTATTTTGGCTGCTTGATAAAAATTTGATACATTCTGATTAACACACATATAATAAATAGTCTAATTTTATTATGTTGTATAAAGAATTCAAAAATATGTGGTGTCTGTGCTTTCCCAAAGTGTAAGGAAACAGATAAAGCTTCAGACAGTCAAAGAAAGATTGCTTTCATTAAATTATGCTGTTATTGAATTTCTTCCCCTATGATAGTCTCTCCCTGTTCTCAAAGCTGTCTGCTACATGAGCAATCACTTGGGGTGGGATTTTCCCTCGATCTCTGGAAGCGATCCTTGAAGACACGATTTAAATACTTAAGAGATTCTTTACTGGAGGCCTGCAAGCAGTGAGGACGTGTTACAAAGAGGTCAGGAGCTGGTAAATGTAGTGCTGAGTCTATGGGCAGAGGATACAAGTGCTGACTCTAGTCCCCTGGGGCATGCTGGAGTTAAAGAATGTTGATCACCTGCTCCATGCTAGGTGTGCTCCATGTAGGCACTTCTACAAAAAACCTTCCAAATTGGATGGGCACATTCATCCTTTTTTTTTTTTTTTTTTAATAGATAAGGAAACTGAAGCTGAGATAATCTTATCTAAGACAGAGTTAGAATGGTTGCATTGGGGATGCCTTATACTCGTTGCTCTTTAGATTAGAACCATAAACCAGGTTGCCAGGCCAAATGACCTTTCCACATCACTGAATCTTGAATGGATTGGCTCAAGGATGGGAATTAAACCTGGGCCTTCAAGCTTCAGTGGGGTCTTTGAGTTCCCTCCGCTCACATTACCCTCTAGTAATTCCTCTTCTGCTTCAGCCACCAGGGTCTGTTCCTGTTACTGACAGCCAAAGTGTGCTGACTGATGGAGGGTGGGGCTGGATTTGAGCCCTGTTCTGCCTGAAGACACAGATCCTCTGTAAAGGAAGGTGAAACTCATCCCTCCTACTTATCCCACCATGGGGACCTACATTCCCATCACAGGGTCAGACCTTAGAATAAGCGAATGAGGGTAGACTAGGCATCCTGAAGGACTGAACAGAGAAGGACGGACACTGGGCACCAAGGGCTACTCCCCAGTGCTCCTACTCTTCAGCCCGGAGCAGCTCTGGGCCTGCCTGCACAGGCCTCGGGGGCCAGGTGCTCCTCCTCTACTCTAGTAAGAATCAGCAGGCAGGGCTGGGTCCCCAGCTTTCTGAGGACTGGTTTCCTCCAAGAACATGCCAAGTAAAATGGTCATTCTGTTCCCTGTGTTCACTGGCATTTTCCGGGGGAATTCAGAATCCTCTTATTATCTCCATACCCCTGCCCAGACCTACATTCTAGGAGAAGATTCCTCACCCAATGTCATCCCAGTCTGACCCAAATCTACTTGTCCTGCTCCCTCTTTCCTTGGGGACGGAAGCTATGAGTATAATGGGTGACATTAATGGAAGCATAATGGTTAATTTGAGGGAGATGATAATCCCAAAGAGCCCAGGGCTGGTTAGGCTGTATCTAGTATGCTGCCTTTTCTCCTAAGAGTGACACTTTAAGAGAGTATTTTTCCAAACTGGGTGCATTCAGAAGGCTGCCTGATGTTTATGGGGTCTAGGAATAAAATCCTAAAGAAATTCGCAAAGGACTAAGAAGAATGATTTGTGGGAGACCGTTCCCATCACACGTCTGGGGGGCAAGGGGAGAGGATGAGGAAGTGCACTTCGTGGTTGAGGTTCCAGATGAAAGAATCAACAGTGGAGGGTGGCAATTAAAAGAGGGAAGATTTTAGTTTAATGTGGGAATAAATGTTGTAGTTAGGGTTGCCTTCTCTGGTATGGAATATTCTGTTCCTTTAAGTATCTAAGCAAGAATGGGAGACATCTGCACAGGGATCCTCCTGGAGGGACTCCAGTCTCTAGAGAAGATCAGATCATATGATCCCTAAAGTCCTCCCCTCTATCAAAGACTCCAGGATTACTCTGTACGTAAATTCTGATGGACAATAGGGGAGTGACTACATACATTGTTCCATCCACAGCCTGAAATCTTGACAGCCTCTAAAAAGAATGAATTAAAGTTAAGGATGCTAACACAGGATCAAATCCATAGCAAGCTGTAAATTTGGCAAAGCAAGCTGCGAATAGGTATTTCTATATCATACTATACATTTTCTTTGTAGGATATGTGGGTACAGAAATACAAATGTGAAAATGTGCACACACACATACACACACACAGAGGCTAGGAAAAATAAAAAATATATAAGGGAGGATTTGGGGGCTGGAAATGGTAGTTAAGAAGAGTCTAGCTTCATTTGCTACGTTTCTTTTCTTTCCTTCTTCTTATGTTTTTTAACAAGAAGAATATTTTCATGTATTACTTATGGTATTGAAAATGAAAGGAAAAATGCTGATGGCTATGAGGCTATTTCTCCCAGATAGAAAATGGCGAGTTTAATCTTAATTAATGATCAGGTCATTCATTCATCAATAGCCATTGAACACCCCCTATGCACTGGCATGGTAAAGATACAAGGCATGGTGGAAGACAGAGCTCTTCCCCTCAAGAAGCTTCTGGCATACGAACCAGCGATTGCAACCGAGTATAAGCAAGGCTGTGAGGCGCAACAGTGTGGGCTTCCCAGGGCCTGAGGGCTGAGGTCTCGTGGGTCTCAGCGTGGGGGATGAGGGTTCCAGGTGTGACGGACAATATGTAGCAAGGTCTGGAGTGAACAGAAGCATGCCCTACCTGAGAAAATGAAATGTTTGTTATAGCTGCTGGGAGGTAGGAGGAACAGTGGGGGACAAATCTAAAGATATAAGCAGAATATAGATAATAGAGGCCCTATGGGTCACATCGAAGAGATGAGACTTTACCCTAAAAACAGTGGGGAACCATTGAAGAATGTCAAGTGGTTGAGAGGTTAATGGTAGTCTTTCAGGCTAGCTAAGGGAGTTTTCTGGGAAGGGTGGCTCTGGATGGTCCTCAGAACATAGCGTATAAGCTTTCTACTTACATAAGCCGCAGTTTTGCTTTTGAAGAGGTACAAATGAATAATTATCTATATGCAAATTAATTGCTTTGTGGATTTTCTGTGGCAAATGAGAAACGTTAACCCAAAAATGATTTTCCATTCTTGCATAGGACACTGATGGCTGCCTTTCTGTCATTAGTCACCAGGCTCCCCTAGGCCTCAAACTCATTTTTAACACTGGACTGAGCCAAACCAAATCCAGAAGGGAAATCTCTGCTAAAAATGATTAACATAACGCATGAGAAAGCCAAGTGTAAATGACTGTTCATTCAGGGGAATACCCACAGCAAGCACCCAGAACGTTCCTGAGGAACCAAATGTCCATGCAGTTGCTGGGCACAGCTATACATGAAGCAAGACACTGAGAACGGAGTTGGTCATTTGGTGCAACGTTTGAACCCTGGCTCCTCACCACACCTGTGACGGGCAGGTTACTTAATCCCTGACACCTGTCGTTTTCATTTCACAGCTACTATGGATGAGGCAGGGGAAATCTATTCAGGTTTAGGGTCAAAACCCAGCAGGTGTGCTGGGAATTGAAAATCAAGCACATGTTGTGCTTGAAAAATAAAACAACAAAACTTTAAATCCTCTTTAAATTGTGAATGCCAGGCACTTTAAAGCCCCAAAGCTTCCACTGATTATTATTCTTTTTCTTTTCTTACTTTTTTTTTTTTTTTTTTTTTTTTTTTTGGATTCACTAGAGGTTAAGGTCTAGTTTGAAAGGCTGAGGGAGAGATGGTAAACAGGGTGGGGGCAGGGATGTAAAGAGGAGATAAATGAAGATTTCTCTCTCAATATCCACATCTGGTTTCATTCAAGTAAATCAAATGTGCATGATGATTCAACTCCATTGTACCACTGTAACTATTACAACTACCTAAAGTTTTTTATTGTGGGGGTTAATTGGATATATATGAATTACCCAGCATATATTATGTGGTTTGGGGCCTCTCCTTTTCTGTTTATTGGTCATGGATAATTGAGAACAGATTGCTCATCCCTGCAAACCAACCACTCTAGAATGAATCTTAAGTAACAGAGCTGGAAGTTTCCTTAAAATAATCCAAACCGACCTAAATAGCTCAATTTATGGAGGAGGAAACTGAGGCCAGGAAGGGAATGATCTACCAAAGCCACACTGCCAGTGCAGGGCGGAGCTGGGATGAGGCCCCAGCCCTCCCAACAGCCAGTCCAGAGCTCCTTTCATTCCATCAAGCTGACCATCTACAGGAGCCTGACTCTGCCTGTCCAGGGAATGAGACACCGCTCCACCCCTAAGTCTGCAGAACCTCTCTTAAAACTCATGCTCATAACAACGTGGTGTTACTGTTCACAGAATAGTTGGGATGGCGAGGGGAAAAGCTATGAATTTGGAGACTGGAAACTCCCTAGGAAGTGGAGGGAATGCTGAGCGGTCCTTGGCTTCATGGCTGTCTTAGTATTTGTTACAACTCCCTCCCTGTCCCCAGATTCTACCTCAATAGTTGTAAGTAGGCCTATTCTGCGGGTTTCTGTAACAATCTTCCTCCTTCAAACCCAGTGCATGGACAGGGCCCACCAAGATCTACGCAAGATGAAACATCTAGACAAGTGGCACCCTCCCTCAGGAATGGTACAAAGAATGGTTAGGGCACAGTGTGGCTTCAAAATGATGAGTTATCCAACCAAAAAACAGCAGCAGCTTGAGGTTTCCTTGAGCCTTCATGACTTTAGCTCAGGCTACTGCATGATTTCCCATAGGATTACAAGAGCAAAACCGAAAATTGCTCTCAGACTTTAAGAGTCTGTACTCCAGGTGGGAATGCCTCATTCCCGCTAGGTGTGTTATCATGTGGGTTGACTGGCTCTTTGTTGCCAAACACCTGCCTAAAAGTGTGTAATGCTTCCAGATGTTTCTCAGCATCCAGATGTACAGCATGCTCCAACTACGGCTGCTTCTATCAAGTTGAACACTGCATCTCTGGTTGCAGAATCACATCCTCACAAACATATTCTGATCATGCATGGCATGTGGGAATTGGTGGATTTGGGAATCATGAGCCAAGGGCTTCAATGTCAGGCAAACAGAGGGTTGAGTCCTGGCCCTCCAATGACACAAAGCTCTTTGTGTCCCAATCCCTTACTTGTAAAATAAGGACAATGGTGGCAACCTCCCAGAGTCATTACATGTGCAGCGATGCATATAAGGCTCCTAATAAATGAATACGATATGGTAGGTGTGCAGTGAAGAGTAGATTTTCTCAGAGGAGACAGGGAGGGCTCTGTCTTGTTCACCACTGTATCGCCAGCACTTAGTACATGGCAGGAGCTCAATAAATATAAATAAGGAAGTGAATGAATGAGAATCCGAATGGCCTCTGATTTGCAGCCACGTAGGTGCTTAGAAAAGTCCTTGAAATCTATGCTTGTAGTGAGAATTTAATTAAACCTCTGACTTACACATAAAAATTTAGCACCTTTTCAAAGCTGAACCACAGTAAAACCCTCTTCCATCACCACGTGAACGAAGAGTTGACTCTCTTTCATTATGCGGGCCTCTTTATGCCATTTGTCTTCTCCGGTGCCAGTCCACAGGAGAGAGTAGTATGCAGTGTTACTGCTACTTTCTCAGTTACTAAATCCCACAGTGCTCTAACTCCCAGCTTGGGCAACGGCAGGTTCAGACAGCAATGCAGATACCACTGGAACTTCAGCAGGGATATATATTCTGGAAGGCTCCCTGGATAGCAGCAGGGGACTCAGTCTCCCTCAGTAAGGACCCCATGGAAGTATGTACCAAGCCACCACAGGGACCACCACTCACAAATGCACTGAAATCTGGCCCTGGAAGTTAACCTATTAACAAAACTTAGAGGAGAAGTCTATCTTCTATCAATGAATTGGAAATGAAAAAAATCCACTAACGGGCACCAAAGCTATGTGTTTGAAAGGGAGTGAACCTGTTGACCTGAAAGCATGAGGGACTATAATCCATTCATTCTCCATGGACCCCTGATCTAGAAATGCAAAGTCAATACCTACCCAAACACTGAGCCCTCTCTTTTCTACTGAATGGATCCTGGTTTGATCAGCCAGAATACTGTCCCCCAAGCATTACCCCAACTCTGCATCCCCACCCTGCTGACAACCACCACAGTACACACACCGGACTTTATTCTACAGATAACTGAATCTGTACGTTTCAAAATTCTGAGAGCGAGAAATGAGTGGAATAGATAGAATGGTAATAACATATTTTTCCTAAATAAATGGTTCTCACAGGAAGGTGCTGTGACAGTGGCACAGCTATGAAGGAATCTGGGGGCACTTCAAACTGGGAACTGTCATTTTCTATCCACTGTGTCTTTTCAAAGTGTAAAGTAAGTGTGGTGGGGGTTAATAATAATGAGATTAATTGTACCCTTTCTCTGCGCCAGCCATAGCTAGAAGCGCTTTGTTAGTATTGACTCATTTTATTCTCCAATTACTGCTGGGAAGTACAGAGAAGGTCCACAGCTTGCTCAAAGTCACAGGGTCTTTATATGTAAAACTGGGTTAAAAGATAACAAATAATATGAAAACCCAACAGAATTAACTAAAAAAAAGATAAGTGAAATAAAAAGGATTGCAACAGAACCTAAAACCATGGCATCGGAAAGAAGATTTGCATTGGTAGTACCCCAAAAACAAAGTGAACACTGTAAAACTGATGCAAAAAATAAAATAAACTATCTAAGAAGGCAGGAAAATGCCAAAGAAACACACATCGGTGTCAGAACACATCACACATGGAGAACAGAGATTGTAAGCATTGTCAGTAATTGTGGGGAACGGAATCAATAAACAAAGATATTCTAAATTTCCCTTGACTAAAATAAAACAGACAAAAAACATTAATCATAATTGTAAGATTAAAAGATCTCCTTGCATTTCATAAAAAGAAAGAAAATCCATGAAAAGAAGCCTTCCTGGATAGAGCCAACTAGATTTACTAAATTAAGATTAATGACATTATTTTCAAGGGGATTAGTGAAATATTTTTACTCATAAGAAATTAAGCTAGAGCCTCACCTCCAATCCTGTATCAAAACAAATTTCACAGAGTTTAAAGAGTTAGTTTAAAAAGGAGCCATATACAACCTTGGGAAAAAGTGTTAGTATTGTATGGATTTTTGGATGAGGAACCTTTTTCCTTTTGCTTAGAGCAAAAAGTAATGGGGAAAAAAATCATAAAAGAAAACATTAATGGATATGACTAATGCCGTTTAAAATTTATATCCAAAACCATCTAATCAAAATTTAAAAGCACAAAAGAATAACATTTCCCGCAAAACAAAGATATGTGAATGGGTTACTATTAAAAAGAGGAAGCGGGAGATAGACATTTTTGCATTTTAATAGGGAAGCAATAATCTCTTCAATTATAAGCATATATGAATATAAAATGTACAAAACAAAAAACACATATACCTCATAACGATTTTGGAAATGTTCACATTTCAGTAATCAAGAAGATGCAAACTAAAATGTGGTCACAATTTTGCTCATTAAATTGGCAAAACAGGGGAGAGAGCATTTCCTTTCTTAACTACTGGTAAATCAGTTCCTTTCTGGGAAGACAGTTCTGCTCTGGATACCAAGAATACTAAAAGAGTATACATTTGACCTGCCAATTCATCTGCTAGGACTTCACCCAGAGCAACAATCCAATAATTGCATCAAGATGTATGTAGGAGGATTTTCACCAGGCAGAGAATGCTCTATCTACCCGGTGCTTGGTTATTTAAAAAACCACCATCAACGTCAGTCCCCACAGGTTTTGACCTTCTGAATTTGTAGAGCATGTGTCATTTTACTTAATTTTGGAAACAAGTTCCTAAGGAAGGCATTATCATCATTATCCCCACTTAAAGACCCTGGAAGACAAAAAGGGTAAGGTAGTCTGAGTGAAAGGTCACAGAAAGTTCTCTCTGATGTCTGAAATCATGCCATTAAAGCATAAATAGAATGAGAAGAGTAGGTTACCTGGAACAACTCCTTCTTCTTATAAAGTAGATAATTGGGATTCAGAGAGAGGAAGTTTCTCACGGAGGTGCACATGGTGATTCTGAGACACTTTCTCCTGGACTAACTCACTGTTAAGTCACAGACATTCCCGGAAAGAAAGATCTGTTCTCAAAGCTCTTCCTTTGCTGTTTTCGTGAGCTTATGTGCTAAAACACTGGCACCTTAGACACTGGAAACAGGACACGTGATGAGTCGGTTGTGATGGACAAACAGGAGGTTGAGGAAAGTCTGAAGAAAGGTCTGAGAATATCCCAAAGTCTGCTCCTCACCCTGGGGGGCTCTGGTCACGCAGTGGTTGTGGGATGCATGAAGAAGTAGGAATAGAGGAGAAGGAGGGAACCAATACCAGCTGTCTAATCTACTGCTCAGGCAGGGCAGACTCAGCTTCCCTTCCGGGGCTCCGAATTCCTGGCTCGGGCAGCTGTGTCATGGGCCCCGCATCTGCCATTTCAGGTCTACCACCTGCTGGTTGGCCTCTGAGCATTCTTGACCCTGGATGCGCTCAGCCAGCGTCCGAAGGGAACAATCCATCAGACCCTCCCCAAGCGGAGATTCTAGCAGGGCAGGTACAAATGTCTCCCTCGAGGGTCCAGAGGGCGCTTCCCCGGGAGATTTTAAACCTGGTCTCAGCCGCTCTTCTCAGCTGCACTTGGCAGCGCATTTATCAGATACTTCATTATTTAAAAGAAGAAGCCCTGAAGAGTTGGTTTGGGGAGCTAATTCAGGGCTGGAAGATAAGAGTCATGTTTGGCTTTCACGTGTCAGGTGTCCTCATCCTTGATAAGAGCAGACGGGTATTCACAAAGCCAGAACCCGCCTGGAGCACTTCACGCTCATTTCTGGCTGGCTGGGGCCGTGGTTCCTCAATCTCCTCCCGTAGGGCCACTTTGCCAAATCCCTGCCCTGCTGCTCATCCTTGCCCTCTGCCTTGGCCTCTGTCCCCAAGCTGGGGAGGACGCCCTGAGGGGCTCTGCAGGGTGTCAGGAGAAGGTGTCTCTGTGGGTTCCTTCCTTGCCTCTCTCAACACCCTGGCTCCACTACCAACCAGATCAAGTGCCCTCCCGGCCCCATGAACAGACTAATTTAGAGTTGTTTATAGGTATAGATCTCAGCAGCAGTATTTCCACAGGCGGTAATTTGTTACCAATAAAAGCGAATGTTCTGAAGTTTGTGAATGATTTCCTTTTCATTTTTTTTTAATAGAATGGATTCAAGGTTACATCTATAACAAAATCCCTTACTCGTGTGCATTCTGGTGCATTTTCTTCAGGGACAGAAGATGAAGCTCCCAGGCCCCGGGGGCACAGTGTATGCCCATGGCAAGGTGCTGTCCACATGAGCCGCACCCAGCCCAGGGCCGACTGGTGGGAGTGCAGGTCAGGAGCTTTGAGAGGCACGGATGTTTGTACTGATCAGGGAGTACCAGCCATTTAGGGCAGTAACCTTGCCTTATGGTCCTCTGGGCTCAAGTCTCAGACACAGCGCCTACATACAGTAGGTGCTTAGTCCTCATGGAGTGGCGGAAGATGGTGTTTTGAGTGATCTCACTGACTAACCAAGGCCTGCCTTGGGAACATGCAGAGAATGTGGCTGTGTGGGGTCAGGTCCAAGCAGCAACTGAATCCAATCCTGCCTCCTCACCCCTCCTCTGTGGTTTTCTCAACCTTATCTGCTCACCAACCTCAGTTTAATGTCTCTGATATTCCTGCCTTGTGGGACCCAGGAAGTACTTAGAATCGCTTTTCTCTGAACCCGTTTTATTATTTGGTCAACCTGATCACTGAACATTTATCACATGGTCAGGCACTCCATGAGTGTGTTCTGCCTTCTTGTCTACGCTGACCACTCCTCACAGGTGGGTGTAATGTCTTCTGCCTCCTGACCAGCACTGGGGCCTCAGTGTGAGCTCCATAAACATTTGAATTGAGTTGAGCCACACATAGGCATAATGTTAAAGAAATTTTAAGATTTTTTTAATTATTTATTTTGAGAGACAGAGAGAGAGACAGAGAGAGAGAGAGAGAGAGTGAGTGAGAGCGCAGAAGAGGGGAAGAGAGAGGGAGAGAAAAAATTCCTAAGCAGACTCCACACTGTCAGCAAGGAGCCCAACGTGGGGCTTGAACTCACGAACCATGAGATCATGACCTGAGCCGAAATCAAGAGTCAGACACAGGGCAGCTGGGTGACTCAGTCAGTTAAGCATCCAACTCTTCATTTCAGCTCAGGTCGTGATCTCATGGTTTGTGAGTTTAAGACCCACATTGGACTCCATGCTGATGGCTCAGAGACTGCTTGAGATTCTCTCCCTCTCTCCTCCCCTCCCCTGCTCATGTGCGTGCTCTCTCTCTCTCTCCTCTCTCTCTCAAAAAAAAAAAAAAAAAAAGAGTGAGACACTTAACTGAGTTACCCTGGTACCCTGAAAGTTTTTAAAAAACATAGCATTTCAGTGTCAGAAGAACCTTGGTTCAGATGCCGGCAAATTCCTTTGGATGCTGTATGATCTTGAGTAAGTTACACAACCTCTCTGATTTTCAATTTCCTTAACTTTAAGAGTTACATAATAATGTTGACCTCATCACGGGTAGGACACAGGCCACATCTTAAAGATAATGCCTGCCTTCTTCTCACATATCTCCTTACTCCCCCACTCCCCACCATATTTAGAGCCCCTAAAAATCATTAGCAGGCCAATAATGACAGGGGGTCCACCAATGTACTGTCCTTAGGGATCGCCAGTCCCTTCCCAAGGCCTCATAGAGCCAGAATGGGGAACAGGCAGGCCTGAGCAATCATAAGGACCACTGCAACCTGGCTGCCTGAAGGGGCAGTAACAGGGGAAGAAGACCTTAGGCAACTTCAAGGACCTTAAGGTGGCTTATGTTACCCCTAAGATGGAGGTCCCCCTCAGCAGATCCGGCTCCTCCAAGAAGGGACATTTGGGCATAGCTAGAATGAGAGATAGGCTGACCATCACACTGTTATCCTTAGTTCCAGATCCATCACCCCATCTCCACATTCTGCCCAGGTTCCATGTTAAGTACAAGCAACCAACCAGGAGATGTGCCTTTCTCCAAATCAACACAAAACCACACACACACACACACGTATGCAAATAATTGTAACAGCTAATTCACCAAGAAGTCATTATGTGCCAGACACTAAGTATCTTACATGCTTTCATTTATTAATACTTTCCTCAGATCTGTGAGGTTAGTGTAGTGATTACCTTCACTTTACAGATGAGGAGGCACAGACAAGGTAAGTTGCAGAAGGCTGGGGAAAAGCACCATATGATAACCCATGACGGCCGGCTTCTCTATCTAGGCCATCACGTCTTCTCGGGTCCCAAACAACAGCAGCCACCACTCGTGGACACCTGCCACAGGCCAGAAACTACTTCAGATATGATCATTTCTATACTCCAGAAGGGGAAATGGATCACATAGGCAGGAAGTGACGAAGCAAGAACTTAAAGCTGAGTCTTTCTAAGATGTGACACTGCATCCCAAAGGACACCTTTCCTTTGGAAAATGGGAAGAAGGAAAGGGGTGATCCATGGAGATTAACTGCAAAAGGAAATATCCTCCTTGGGTGATCCTAGTTGTTTCTTACTAACCAAGACCGTAATGAGACACATTTCTTTCATATTTTTGTTCCCTCCTCTGGCATCTGACAATTAAACAGGACCTTGAGGCTTGTTTCCTTCCCATGCTTCGGGTTCCACTTTAAGTAAACTCTCTGCAACATTCACCCCTTCCTCCTCCTCCTCTTCCTCCTCTGTTTCCAGCATAATGCTGTTCATGACCGACCATCCCTGGAATCTCGTCAAGACAGCACTGCCAAGAGAAGCCATTGTCTTGTCAGAAAAGTCCATTAAGGCTGTCAGGTTCCCTAACAAATCAATCAGGCACCAGGAGGCCTTTCAAAACGATATCATTTGCTATTCAGGCGGAAACAAATAACAAATAACTGTCCCAGGTGAGCGGCAGAGGCACGGGCCATGTGCCAAATTGCACCATGGTCTCAGGAAAGGAGCTGACATTTTCCACCAACAAATGGCACAGGGTGTGCTTATTTCTCCCATCTTAAAACAAACAAAACAACCCTTTTCTTGACCCCTCCTTCCCCATCAGCTAGCGCCCCATATGTTCCCCTTCACAGTCTCGCTTTTCAAAGGGGGGATGGATCTGGACTCACTGCCACCAACTTCTTTTTTCCCATTTTTTACTGCCCAGAGTTTCAGTCGTCTTTCCCTAAAACTCCCATTTCAAGGTCACTAGTGACCTCCAGGTTGCTACACACAATGATCCTTCCTCGGTCCTCATTTTCCTTCACCTGTCTGAAGTCCTCGATCGCCCCCTGTGTTTGTTAGAGTTCACTAACTGCTGTAACAACCAATCCCCAAATCTCAGCGCCTGAAAATAGTAAAGGTTTATTTCTCACCTGTGACACACTCCAAAGTGTGTGTGTGTGTGTGTGTGTGTGTGTGTGTGTGTGTGTGGCGAGGTGATTGCTACTCCACACAGTCATTAGGAGACCAGATCCTCCCATCCAGAGGTTCCACCATCGCCTGGGGCCAAGGGAGCAGGAGATTTTACTGAAGATAGCATACATCACTTCCGGCCACATGTTAGTATCCAGCACTCAGTCCTGTGGATGCATCTAATTTCAAGGGAAGGTGGGAAATGTAGTCTAGTTATGTGCCTGGGAAAAAGAGGAACTAGTTTGGGGAGTACCCCCTGGTATCTCCCATGTCCCACCCACCCCTCCTTCCCTTTAGCTCCAGATACTTTACTCTCTTGGTTTCCTTCGTAACTCACTGGCCAGTTCTTGTCAGTTTCCTTTGCCTGTCCTACCTCTCCTCCTGAACGTCTTAACAGTCCATGCCCTCCAAGACGAGCTGTAAACTAACAATTCTCCATTTATTTCTCCAGTCGGACCTTTCTCCCAAACTCTAAACGTGGGTGTCCAACTGCTTACTTCACATCTCCACGTGGATGCTAGAAGACACAGCAAACTGAACATT
Organism: Acinonyx jubatus; assembly: GCF_027475565.1. Classification (NCBI taxonomy): domain Eukaryota; kingdom Metazoa; phylum Chordata; class Mammalia; order Carnivora; family Felidae; genus Acinonyx; species Acinonyx jubatus. The sequence continues at coordinate 121,240,519 of NC_069384.1, forward strand.
CTAAAGTGAAGGCCAAGTGCTCCTTCCCAAACTCACTGCCCCCACTCAGGCAATGGCACCTCCATCATTCGAGTTGTTTGGACCCTGCAGCCGCCAGAGACCCCTGTGTATCTCTCACACCTCAAATATCAGGAAATCCTATTAGCTTTACCCTCAAAACATACTTACCCAAAGCTCCCACTATTTCTCACCTCCTTAGGCCACCAGCACTCCTAACTGGATTACAGCAGTAGCCTCCTACCTGGCCTTCCTGGTACTTCTCTTGCCCTCCTACAGTCTATTCTGCGTGCAGTAGTCAGAGAGGTCCTATCTGAATGTAAGCCAATTCGTGTCACCCCTCTGCCCCAAGCCCTGCCATGGCTCCCACAGTACTCAAAGGAAAAGTTAAAGCTGTCACCATGGTTCACACGCTGTGCTTGATCCACCCGTACCCCCCCTCCCCTGCCATGACCATAGCCTTTCCCTGAACCCAGCTCCAGGCCTTTGTACTGACAGTTCTCTCTGCCCGAGATACCCTGCGAGCCAGCCATCCAGATGACGCACCACACAACCCCACCCTTCCATCAATAGCATCTTCACAGTGACGCCTGACGCTCCCAACCACCCACTCCCTGCTCTACCTCTTCAGGATTTTCTCCCTTTTCATTTTTTACCTGGCCCACTATATAATTTGCTGATTTGCTACGTGTATTGTTGATCATCTGTGTCTCACTCTCACCGTGGCTAGGACATAAGCTTTACGAGGGCCCAGAACTCTCTTGGGTTCACTGATTTGTATCCTGAGTTTCCAGAAAAGAGCACATACTGAGTGCTCAATAAATACTTTTTGAGTAAATAATTAGTATTTTGCACCTCCAAAATTTACAGAGCGTTCATAGTTATTCTCACGGTGGCCACAAAATGCCACTTCAATTTCCTATGCCTCCACGTCAGTCCCGTCGCTCAAAACCTTCCTGAGTCCCCACCAAGTGCAAACTCCCCAGCCTGGCAGTGAACATGCCACACGTTTTGTCGCTTTGTTCTTTCCCCTCACTGTGGCTCCCACTTCTTCCACGCATATGGCCTGTGTGCCAGGCAAAGGGACTGACAGCCACAGCCTTAACTTGGCCACATTTTTCATTCCCTCTGTCTCTGTTCCTGGCTTCCTTTCTCCTTTTGAGTGCAGCTCCTAGGACCCACTCATCTTCCAATGGCCACTTCAACAATCCTGAGCCACCCTGCAGCTCCCCTGATGTTCTCAAATGAACTGAGACCTCCCCAGTCTCAACGTCACCGTGGTCTCCAGCCTGTCTCTCGTCTGCTTCCCCCACTGAATAAATATTTTGGAGGCAGGGCCTTTGTTATATTCAAGCAACAGAACGGGGCTTTCTGCTCCTTTATCCAGGTCTCATCTAGCAGACATGTTTGCTCTGTGCCAGGATGACGGACCTAGGGGTAAGTGGGTCACCTTCCCCGACTTCAGGGTGGTCACTGATGGGAGAGAAGACTGCTGGATGAACAAGGGGTTCCCAGGTCGCGATCAAGGTCCCGCAGAAGTGGGTACTGAGTGATGTATCACTTGGGTGGGGGAGGGGCTGGGAAGGCTTAGCACAGGAGGAGGCACCTGAGCCAGAGCCTAAAGAAGGAGTGAAAAGAAGAGGCAGGTGGGGGGAGCAGAGACATCCTAGAACAGAGGCCAACCTGGGACTCAAAAGTATTTGTTGCATCCAATTCAGTCATTGAGAAATGTTCTGTCTGTGATGCACTTTCAAATGTCTGATTCTACATGGTCTGATGCTGTAATGAGATTAAAGAAAAACTGATGCCTTAGAATAAAAGACACTTTTTAAATAAGCTAGTAACAGGGTCCTGCATGTTGAAACAGACTTTTTAATGCTTTTAGATGCTTTCACATCCATGATACATTCTGCTTTTTGCAAGTATCATGTGGATACAAAGACCACGCTATTAGCACTCCCATTTCACAGATTTAGAAATAAACTTGGAAATTCTGTGTGGCTTGTTGACCACTGATGGGTGAGCTAGCTCTATTTTAAACACAGCCCCTCCTGTCAATCGATGCAGAAAAAGCATTTGACAAAATTCAGAATCCTTTCTTAATAAAAACCCTCGAGAAAGTCAGGATAGAAGGCACATACTTAAATATCATAAAAACCATTTATGAAAAGCCCACAGCTAATATCATCCTCAATGGGGAAAAACTGAGAGCTTTCCCCCTGAGATCAGGACCACGACAGGGATGTCCACTCTCACCACTGTTGTTTAACATAGTGTTGGAAGTTCTAGCATGAGCAATCAGACAACAAAATGGAATAAAAGCCATCAAAATTGGCAAAGATGAAGTCAAGCTTTCACTTTTTGCAGATGACATGATATTCCACGCAGATGACATGGAAAATCCGATAGACTCCACCAAAAGTCTGCTAGAACTGATACATGAATTCAGCAAAGTCGCAGGATACAAAATTCATGTACAGAAGTCAGATGTATTCTTATACACTAATAATGAAGCAACAGAAAGACGAAGAAACTGATCCCATTCACGATTGCACCAAGAGTCATAAAATACCTAGGACTAAACCTAACCAAAGATGTAAAAGATCTGTATGCTGAAAACTATAGAAACCTTATGATGGAAATTGAAGAAGATACAAAAAAATGGAAAAATATTCTAGGCTCTTCTTCATCTTCTTAACAAAAGACAATGGGGGAGGGGAAGGGGAAAAAAAAGTTAGAGAGGGAGGGAGCCAAACCATAAGAGACTCTTAAAAACTGAGAATAAACTGAGGGTTGATGCAGGGTGGGGGAGACGGGGAAGTGGGTGATGGGCATTGAGGAGGGCACCTGTTTGGATGAGCACTGGGTGTTGCATGGAAACCAATTTGACAATAAATTTCATATTAAAAAAAACACAGCCCCTCTCTCTTCCCCTCCTGAGACTTTCTGCTACATTTGGGGGTCACCACCCGGTGAGGATGCAGTCTAAGGATGGAGTGGTTTAGAGGCTCCAGGAATCCCTTGAAATTTATGTGAAATTCTCCAGGTATTCTTCAGGGCACTGAAGTTCTATGTCTTTCATTTGATATCACAGGGACTGTGATTTTAAGATATGTGCAAACCACTGCACCATATCACAACCAAAGCCAATTAGAAAGAACAAAACAAATCTTGGCTTTTATGATGACCTTGACAAAAGAAAAACTTGCAACGAGTATATACTGGTAGATACGGCTCCTGCTTACAGTGAAGCTCCCGGGGCAAGATACACGAGGCTACACGTAGAGCACAGACTCCTCTGACCCGAACCTCCTCTGTGTCTGCACTGAAGGTCTCCTAGGAGGTACCTGGAAACTGCCACCAGCTGCTCCAATCCTAGCATAAATAATTCCCCCCAGCCAGATCCTGAACTATATTTGTCACAGTGTTTGGGTTCAGTGTCACTAGACTCGGAAGACTTTTGCAATGCCTAACACCCAGTGTCTGATTTGGATTAAATGTCATTAAGTTCTAATTAAGTGATTGCTAGAGGCACACTCTACCGAGTCCACCTGATGGCCAGGTGTGCTGACTTAGATTGTGCATCGCAGTGCATGGTGGACTTCGCAGAACATGAGATTCACCTGTGGTGCTTGTTAGTCATCTTTCTATCCAAAACCCACCCGCCAGCCCAATCTCTGAGAAGACGAGCTGTAAGCACGTGTGAGGACTCCAGGCTGGAAGGAGACTGGGAGAAAGCATGTCTGGTGGGTCTCTATCATCCAGTTGATTAGAAGCACTGATATATTTAGTGGCTTCAAGTCTGGTGCTGCATCAGAATTGCCTAGAAAGTTTCAAAACGACTCTGATTCTCGGGTTCACCCCAGACCTACTGGATTGAAGTTTTAGGGACAAAGTCCATGAATTTGATTTTAGATTTTTAGATTTTTAGAAAGCTCCCCAGGGGATTCTGATGTTCAGGTGGGGGTGCAGATGAATAGATGAAGGGTTATCTGATGGGTAAACCTGGACATCTACAAAGACTTTCACTCATTTTCTCCCAAGGAGAACCCTAACCTCCTCCTCCAGCCACCAGCCACTAGGGGCCAAGGGGCCAGAGCAAGGCTAAGACAGTGCCCCCACCTACTTCAGAGAACAGGAAACAGGCTACAGACCAAGACCTCACAATTGGCACGTGGTTGAGTGATTTTCTACTTTTCTGGTCCTGTCACCCCTGTGGGGACTTGAGAGAAAGGAAGTTAGCATCTAGAAGGAATATCAGCAAACGGAGAATCCCTACACATGTGGGTTCTGATCAAGCCTTGCAGAACCAGATCTGGGAACCAGAATCAGACCCACCTGGCTGCTGAGAGAGTCTGGAAAGTAACCTAAAGGGTCTGTGTCTCCATTTACGCCTCTCTAAATATGACAGTATTTTAGCCTAATAAGAGTGCCCAGAGCAGGAAGAGAACAAGCTACCCATCACACAGGCTAATTCAGCCAGTGGATTTTCACAGCCTGCAGGCTAAAGATGGTTATTACATCTGTAAATGATTACATTTGACGTGGTTATATTAAGTACCTGCCTAATAACCTTGAAGTACCCTCTTGACCTGCAAACCTTAAAATACTTACTATTGGACGCTTTAAGAAAAAGTTTGCTGACCCCTGGTTTAGAGGGCTAAATGAAACAAGTTGTGTGAAATGCCTGGCATATACTACATGCCGTATCTTTATAAGAGCTTTTAGGACCTGAAAATGTCTCCTAGCTGGCAGCCATCAAGAAAGGAAGGACTTGAGTCCTACAGGCACAGAAACTGAATTCTGCCAACCACCAGGGATCGTGGAAGAGGACTCAGCTCCTGATGGGAATGTAGCCCTGCCAATGCCTTCGTTTCAGACCCTGAGCAGAGGACCCAGCCACACTGTGCTGGGTCTCCTGCCTCCGTGTGAGATTATAAATGGATGTTGTTTTAAGCCAAGGAATCTGTGGTACGTCGTTACACGGCAAGCGAAGATTCACGCAAGCCTTCAGACACCGAAGAGCTGCCGATTCGCACCAGGAAAAGACACTCTTAACCCTCTCCCTGCCCAACGTACACTCTGGAAGTCTCCACCTACTTTTCTCTGCCTCATCTTTCAGTTTCCCTGACATCCACGGAGCCTCACCCAACCGTCCCCAGCCCTCAGGGAGTATGCAGTCCTTGACACACAGCACCCTTGGGAGTATCACTCGTGCAGGAATTCATCCATTCCTCGGGAATTCTCAGGGCCAGATGTAGGCAACACGGAGGTGAACAAGTCAGGGCTTCTGCCTTCACAGAGTTCCTAGTCCAGGCAGAGCAGGGTGGAGTGACACCTTCCATGTAGCAGAAGTAGAGCTGCTACAGACAACTGTGCCGGTCTGTCGTACTGAGCAGTGTTCACTGAGGCCTTTGTGTGCCTAATACTGTGCTCAACCTTGATGATGGAGGAACAGTGCGGCCTGCAAAAAGCTCACCAGCCTCAGGACTCTGGCCCAGCCTCACGGCATCTAAGGCTACAGCGGTGTTACTGGCCTCCAACCCAGCTCTGCTGTGCCTTCCCACCAAGAGACTGCCAGGCCCCTCAAGGCAGGAGCCGAATCGTGCCCACATCTACATGCTACCCCATGATTCATTTTTAAAAACTTTTTTTTTGTTTATTTATTTTTGAGAGAGAGAGACACACACAGAGAGACATAGAGCGAGCAGGGGAAGGGCAAAGAGAGAGGGAAACACAGAATCTGAAGTAGGCTCCAGGCTCTGAGCTGTCAGCACAAAAAGCCCGACGTGGGGCTCAAACCTACGAACTGTGTGATCATGACCCGAACCCAAGTTGGATGCTCAACAGACTGAGCCACCCAGGCGCCCCATCTACCCCATGATTCAGAGAGCTGAGAGTCTAACTCACTAGTTTAATTTACCAGTACTCAAATACCCTCCTGTCTAAAATTCAAGTAAATTCTTACCTTTTTTTTTCTCCCCTGATCTTCGCAAGAGCACTAGCTCTGTATCCTCAATATACCAAAGGTCTGTTCTCCACAATTATAAAACAATGGATGAAGTTAAATCCTCATAAAGCAAACCCACATAAAGTGGTTGAAAGATTTAATCTGTTGCCAAATATGTAGGAAGTCAAATTTTAACAGGACCATCAACTAAGACCCGAATACAGTATGCAGACTTTTTTTTCTATTGCTGAATGCATGACGTGTCCGCGTGTATCCTCTCAACAGGATTTATTTATGCCTTCCAAAAACTCTCCTGACTTCTGCTTCAAGCCTCAGTATGATTCATGGGTACTTTCAAGGCCACTTCAAGAGCCATGGATGAAATGCTAAAGTTTCTCAGGATCCACAGGGTATTAGAGCTGGAAATACCTTAGAGATAATCCAATCTAACAGTCTAACCCCTGGTTTAGGCACAAGAAAACTGAGGCTCAAAAAGAGGATGTAAGTTTTCCAAAGTTATGCTTGGAGTTAGATGCAGAATAGGAACGAAAACTGTGGCCTCCTGTCTTCCAGAGCAGGGTTTTCAGTCTCAACATTACTGACATTTGGAGTCAGATGACTCTTTCGGGGGCTGTCGTGTATCGTCAGATGTTTACCAGCTTCCCTGCTCTCTGCCCACTAGATGCCATAGCAACCCCCATCCCATTAGAAAAAAAAAAAAATTTTTTTTTTGAACATTGTTGAGCATCCTCTGGGGGCAAAATCACCCCAGTTAAGAGCCAGGGATCTGAGTGAACGAGGGTGTCTATGTGAATTCTAGCTCTACCATTTACTAGGTTATGTGATCTCAGCAAGTCACTTACCTCCTGAACCCGAGTCTCCTTATCTTTCAAGTAAAATTAGTGCTAACTTTATAACCTCCTGTGATTGGTGAGTGTAAATGAAGTTATGTTCAGTGCCAGGCACATAGCAGACTGGCAGTGGCTATTATTTTTATTATTTTTATGAGATGCGATAGTCTGACACCAGTCTATTTCCAGCAAGCTCTTTCTCCTTTCTGCAATTTGCTGTAAATGCCACTGAACAATCATTTTGTAGTGGGGACAGCTACCTTGGCAGCAGTGAGCTGAGACTGTGACCTTCTCACATTTGGAGGAAAGGGGGAGCGTTTGCAAGTCAGGCAGGGTTGTATTTGCTGTACAGGAAAACAAACTACGTGCTGTTTGTTTGTTTTTGTCATGTCTTTAAGCTTCCTTATCTTCAGCTGCAGGATTCTGCAAAATAAAATTCAATTAGTATTTATCATCCTTTTCCTGGCTGAGTCAGTCAACTTCTTTTATTGCCGAAACTCATAAAAAATGTGGACTTGCCAAAGACCTCTGAAGATTTCCAGGTTTTGAGATGGAAAAGGCCCAAGTGTAACAGGAGAGAACTAATGTTTTTTCATAACAAAGTAACCATGCTGCTGCTGCTGTGATCATAGAAATGATCAGATAGGAATCTAAACAGAAAGTTCAGTTCTGGGGTTTTCAAACTTTGGCTTCACCGTAAAACATGTGTGTGCAGAAGCCTAAGACTGTGCCACACATGAGAATGAGACAGCTTTTGCTGTCCAGGTGGCCTCGTTCTGTTTCTACCCCACTATGGGTGTTTATGCTGGTTGGGATTCCAGGGCACTTAAAGACACATACGCATCTTCATAACCAGGACTGATTATCTCATACCCTGATGACCAAAAAGCTCAAAGGAATTTGTACTGGTGACTTCGTGGGTCCATCCCTGTCCTCTCTCTCTCTCTGCTGGAAATGGCAAACAGTGCCTATTACGTGCCAGCTCCTAGTCTGACCAGGCAAGAAACAGGCTGCGTGAAACCTCTGACCTTCACCTACACCTCCAGGACCTGTCCACACAATGATAAAGCGTGTTCCAACCCTATATCCAGATGTCAGCCCTCCTGTTTCCTTGACTTTCATTAGAGTCACTCTGGATTTTCTCCCCTGCCTTTCCTCCACTGTGAGGTTTGGGAAAGCTCTGTGCGTCTGGCCACAGCCAGCTTCCAGGAAAGGATGTAGATAAGGGCACTTGTTCTCTCTCTTCCAGCTGTCACTGGAGCCAATGTGGCTTTCCCCAGGCCATCTTTTTAAATAATGAGAAAGATGACTTTGGATTCCTGAAGAAATTCACTATGAGTAACCAGGAGAAAGATATCCCACCTCAGTAGCTGCCTATAAAGTCACATCTATTTCCAAAAACTTCTCCATCACAATGCCTAGTCTAGTGTGCTTTGTTTGTTCATGTAAGCTCCATGGTGAGAAGTATTTGCCTCATTCATCACTTAGTTCACACACAGTAGATATGTGATAATTTCTTATGAATGAATGAATGAGTGAATGAGTAAATGTGGGGTAGGATTACCACCCTTCTTTGGCAGTGTGCAAACCTCCAAGTGGACCAAACCCATAGCCCCGCATCCTTCATTATCTGGGTAGCTTGAACCAAAGGTCCCAGCAAATGGTCTGAGAACAAAGTTAGCCATCAGGGTTACTTAACCTGTAGAATGCCTGTCTGTGCACTGCTTTATAGATAAAACTGAATTATTTATGAAAAAAATTGGGGAGTTTCACACAAAAATGCTCTTGATTTCTGACTTCTTTTGGAAAATGACAAGACCTGATAGCCTGGGCCTATGTTTATAGATGAAAAAAATTAGACTTTTCCCTATTCTTCCCCCCAAGTACAAGTAAAAGCCCTGGACAAGATACACAAACACAGGAAGACTCTAAGTTGGAGACAAGGTAGACTGGTTTGGGAGCTCAGGATCTGAGAAATGACATGGTGGTGAATCTTAGGTTTCTTTTTGCCTCATAAATCCCAAACTGGGACCTGAAGAATCCTGCAACTTAGAAATGCTGACAGGTACAGCAAAAAGCCAACAAGACTCCAAGCAAAAAGTTTGCTCTCTCTAGCCAAAGGACCAGCACAGGAGTAGCCTACCAAGACAGATAAATTTCAGATAACTGCCACTCTATTCAGACAAGCACTACATTAAAAAAAAAAAAATGTGGCCTCACCTCTACCTATGCCACAAAAGGTTGAGTTGGGATCCTAGACCTCCACCCTCATGAGGCTGTAATGAGATATACCCCAATATCTTGGCCAAAGTGGTATCAGGGAAGATCAAGCAGGCAGCTGGGACTTTCATCCCAGTAGCCCATTACAAGGATCCTCCTAAAGTGTCAGTGAAGACCATGTAGGGAGCCTTGCTGTCCACCCTCCCCTGACAGTAATGGGGAACGCTTTATCCTCCCCCTGAGGGTGGTGTCAAAAGAGGCCTAGGCGAGAGTCAGGACTTTCATCACTGTCCAGCTGTAATGAGGCCATCTCCGCTGCAGTGCCACTGGAGACCACGTGGGAAGCTGAAATTCCCACGCCCCAACCATCAGTAATGAGGGGGCCCCCCACTCAGATGTCATTAAAAGCCATGTACAGAACTTGGACTTCCACCTCTGGTTGGCAGTAAAGGTGTAGTACTGCCCCATCCCCTATTGGAACAGTGTCAGAAAAGTCAATTAAAACAGAAGGTTTAAATAAGATCCAGAGTCTCAGAGAATAATATAAAATTTTGCAAGTTTCAGTAGAAAATCACTCATTATACCAAAAGCCAGGAAGATTTTAAACTGAACAAACAGACAATCAATAAATGACACTGATGGGATAACAGACATATGAAAATTATGTGACAAAGATTTTAAAGTAGTCATGATAAAAATGCTTGAATGTTCAATTGTGAACATGCTTGATTCAAAATAAAATATAAAGCCTAGCAAGGAATTAAAACACTCAGCAAAGAAAGAGAAGATATAAAGAAGAACCAAATGGAAACTTCAGAATGGAAAAACACAATAAATTAAATAAAAACCTCAGTGGATGGGCTCATCAGCAAAATGGAGGAAAGGATCAGTGCATTAGAAAAGAGAGAAATAGAAATACCCAAGCTGAGCAAGAAAAAGAAAACAGACTAGAAGAAAGGAAGGAAGGAAAGAAGGAAGGAAGGGAGGAAGGAAAGAAGGAAAAGGAAAGGAAGGAAGAAAGGAGGGAAGGAAGGAAGGAAGGAAGGAAGGAAGGAAGGAAGGAAGGAAGGAAGGAAAGAGAGAGAAAGAAGCTTCTGGGACCTGCAGGACTGTAACAAAAGATCGAAAGATTAACATTTATGTCATTAGAGTCCTAGAAGGAGAAGAAAAAAAAAAGAGCAGTGCTGAAAAAAAAAAAGTACTCGAAGAAACAATGGCTGAAAACTCCCCTTTTTGACAAGAGACACAAACCGATAGATTCAAGAAGTCTAGTGAATATCAAACAGGATACAGTTAAAGAAGTCCAAGGCAAGGTGACATAATTAAACTTCTGAAAATAAAAGACATAGAAAAAAAAAAAACAATGAAAGCAGCTAGAACAACACATCACCTATAAGGGAAAAGCAGTTAGAGTGACAGTAGATTTCTAATCAGAAACCAAGGAAGTTAAAAGGAATTCTTTTAAGAAAAGAACTGTCAACCCAGAATTGTATATCCAGAAAAAAATATGCTTCAGGAGTGAAGGGGAAGGCAAGACATTCTCAGATGAAAGAAAACTAAGAGAATTTGTCACCAGAAAACCTATTCTCCAGTAATGGTTAAAGGAAGTTTTTGAAATAAAAAAGAAACTGTAAAAGAGGAAACTTTGGAACAGCGGGAAAAAAGAATATGATAAGCAAAAATATGGATAGATACAATAGTCCTTCCTTCTCCTCTTGAGTTTTCTAAATTACATTTGACAGTTGAAGCAAAAGTTATAACACAGTCTGATATGGCTCTAAATGTATATAAAAGAAATATTTAATACAATCACACACAGGGAGGCTAAAGGGAATGAAAAGAGGTAAGGTTTCTCTACATCATTTGAACTAACAAAATAGTGACAGTAGTGGACTCTGATAAGTTATGTACATACACTAGCGAGAACAACCCTTAAAGAAGCTATACAAAATGATACACTTTAAAACACTATAGATCAATCAAAATGAATTCTGACCAAAGGCAGGGGGGAAAAAGAAAGATAGTTTAAAAGGAGAGACTACAATAGCAACAGAGATTTTTTTTTTAAAAAAAAAGCAGAGAAAACATAGAAAAATAAAAAAAATAAATGGCAGACTTAAACCCTAACATATCAATAACTACATTAAATGTAAATGATCTAAGTATATCAATTGAAAGACAGAGACTGGTAAAAGTTTAAATCCAATATACCGTCTATAAGAAACTAATTTCAAATAAAATCATAGAGGTAGAGTGAAAGTAAAAGATGGAAAAAGATATATCATGTAAGAATTAATCAAAGGAAAGCAGAGTAGCTATCTTAATATCAGATAAAGTAAACCTAAGAGCAATAAAAAAAATTCCTGGAGACAGAGACTGACATTATATAACAATTAAAAAGTCAACCCACCAAGAAGACATAACAATCCTAAATGTGTATGCACTAGACAACAGAGCTGCAAGATATGTGGAACGAAAACTAAGAGAAAAAAAGACAAGTTAATAATTATAGTTGAATACTTCAACACCCTCCTTCAATAATTGATAGAACTGGACAGAAAAGCAGTTAGGATATGAAAAAAATTAACAACACTATCCACCAGCAGAAACTAATTGACATCTTTAAAACATTTAACTCAACAATAGCAAAATGGAAATTATTTTCAAGTGCCCACAGAATATATACTGACTGAGATAGATCCTGGACCATAAAACAAGCCTCAGAAAAAAAAAAAAGTTAAAAAAACTGAAACCATACAAAGTATGCTCTCTGACCACAAAGGAACCAAAATAGAAATCAACAGCAGAAAGAAAACAGGCAAGTCTCCGAACATTTGGAAACTTAGCAACACAGTTCTAAATAACTATGGCTCCAAGAGGAAGTCTCAATGAAAATAAAACTAATGCATTGAACTACATAAAAATACACCACATTAAAATTTGTAGGACACAGTTTAGGCAGTGCTGAGAAGGAGATTTATAGCATTAAATGCCTACATTAGAAAAGAGAAAACATCTCAAATCAATAATCTAAGTCCCCACCTCAAAAGACTAAAGAATAACAAAGCCAAACAAGTGGAATGAAATAAGTAATACAAATAGAAACAAAAATCAATGAAATAAGAAATATAAAAACAATAGTGAAAGAAATCAATTAAATGAGTTGGTTCTTCAAAAAGATCAATAAATTTAACAAACCTTTACCAAGTATGCCAAAAGAAAAAAGAGAGGAGACATAAATTACCAGTATTGTGATTGAACTGTGTATCATCACAGACCCATATAGACATTGAAAGGATGGTAACAGAATACTAAAAACAACTCTACACACATACATCTGCAACTAATATGAAATGGACCAATTCCTTGAGAAATACAACCACACAACCTACCTCTACTTAACCCTAGATGAAACAGATAATTTGAATTGTCTTATAGCTATTAAGGAAATTTCACTTATCATTTTAAAACTCACACCAAAAAGTTTTCACTGGATGATTCTACCAAATGTTTATAAAAAAAATAATGACAATACTACAAAGTCTCTTTGAGAAAACAGAAAAGGAGGGAACATTTCCCAATTCATTTTATAAAGCTAGTATCACCCTGATTAAAAAAAAAACAGATAATGACAATACAAAGAAAATGACAGACTAATATTGCTCATGAATGTGAATGAAAAAAGCCTGAGTAAATTATTAGCAAGTCAAATGCAGGAACCTATAAATAAAATTATACACTATGACTAAACAGGATTTAAGGAAGCAAGGTTGGTTCAATATATGAAAATCAATCAATCCATCACCATATAAACAAAGAAGAAAAAAGATATATTCGTATAAATTGATACTGGAACAAAAGAATTTAAGAAAATCAATACCTATTCTTTTTTTTTAACAACAATTCTTGATTAAAAAAAAAAAAACAACTCTCAGAAACCTTGAAACAGAAAACTACTTCAACTAGCTAAAACTCTACAGGTTACATTCATTATGCTTATTGGTGAAATCCTGAATCCTTTTCCCTAAATCAGGAATAAGGCAAGAAAATCTTCTCTCCCCTCTATTCAGTGCAGTAAGACAATAAAAGGAAATAAAATGGTTTCTAATTGCAGACTGCACGATTGTCTGTAGGAGTCCAGCAAGGTTGGAGGATATACACATAAAAACATAAACATAAAAGGACAACTATATGTCTCTATACCCGAAATGAACACATAAACAACAAACTTAAACACACAATGCCACTTACAGTCACCAAAAATGAAATGTTTGGGTCTAAATCTAACAAAGCATGGCAGGATTTTTATGCTAAAACTAAACAACATTGATGCAGGAAATAAAACTGAAACAAATGAAGAGACACAGCATGTTCATGGATTGGGAGACTCAACATGGTAAAAATGTCAATTCTCCCCAGATTGAGAAATAAGTTTAATTCAATTCCTGTTGAAATCTCAGTAGGATTTTTTTGTAGATGTAGACAAGATTATTCTAAAATTTATAGGAAACATAAAAGAAACTAGAATGGTTTATACAATTTTGAAAAAAGAAAAGTAAACTGGGAGTCATTCATTTATTTAACTGTTAAGACTTAAATACTTGCAATAATCCAGACCGTGTAGTTCTGATGCAGTAGACATATAGATTAATGGAACAGTGAAGAGAACCCAGGAATAGACACATACAAATATGCCCAACTGACTTTTCTTGGCAAAGGTGCAGGAGCAATTCAATAGAGGAAAGATACACTTCATGAATTTGCATGTCATCTAAACAGGTACAAAGAGATCGAGATCACCCCATGCATATTTTCAGATCACAATGAAACTCGAAACGAACCATAAGAAAAAATTTGGAAAGCCTTCAAATACATGGAGATTAAAGAACATCCTAATAAAGAATGAATGGGTTAACCAGGAAGTTAAAGAAGAAATTTAAAAAACACATGGAAGCAAATAAAAATAAAAACACAGCAGCCCAAACCCTTTGGGATGCAGCAAAGGCAATCCTAAGAGGAAAGTACATTACAATGGAGGAAAGATACACTTTTAAACAACAAATGGTATGCAACTGAATATCCATAGGCAAACAAAAAAAAAAAAAAAAAGAGGAAGGAGGAGGAGGAAAAAGAAAGCAATCTCAACCTAATATAATCTTATACAAAAATTAACTCAAAATGGATTATTTACTTAAATATAAAATGTAAAACTACAAAACTTTTAGAGAAACACATTAGAGAGACTTTAAAATCTAAGGCAAGGCAAAAAGTTCTGAAACTGTACACCAAAAATTCAATCCATAGAAAGATAAACTAGACTTCACCAAAATTTTAAACTTTTGCCTTGAGAAATAACCATGCTAATAGGATGAAAAACAAGTTATACAATGGGAGAAAATATTTACAAACCGGGGATCTGACAAGGAACTAGTATTTAGAATATGTAAAGAGCTCCCAAAACTCAATAGTAAAAACACAAACAATCCAATTATAAAGTGGGCAAAAGACATAAGGAAACAATTCATGGGATATGATATACACATGAGAAATGGACACATAAAAAGATATCTAACATCATTAGCTACTAGAGAAATGCAAATTAGAACCACAATGAGATAATGCTACATAGTTAATTGAGTGACTATAATAAAATATAGGGATAGCATCAAATGCTGGTAGGAATGCAGAGAAACTTAATCACTCATACATTGCTGATGGGAAAGTAAAATGGTACAGCCACTCTGGAAAACAACTTAGCAGTTTCTTAAAAAACAAAACATTGCAACCATCATCCTACCCTACAATTTTACTCCTTGACATTTTTTTCCAGGGAAGTGAATACTTATGTTCACCTAAAAAGAAATGGAAAAACATTCCATGCTCATGGATTGATAGAATACATGTTGTTAAAGCGTCAATACTACTCAAAGCAATCTACACATTCAATGCAATCCCAATCAAAATTGCACCAGCATTCTTCTCGAAGCTAGAATAAGCAATCCCAAAATTTGTATGGAATCGCAAAAGGCCCAGAATAGCCAAAGTAATATTGAAGAAGAAAACCAAAGCAGGAGGCATCACCATCACAGACTTTAGCCTCTACTACAAAGCTGTAATCAGCAAGACATCATGGTATAGGCACAAAAACAGACACTTAGACCAATGGAAGAGAATAGAGAATCTAGAATTGGACTCACAAATGTATGGCCAACCAATCTTTGACAAAGCAGGAAGGAATATCCAATGGAAAAAACACAGTCTCTTTAACAAATAGTGCTGGGAGAACTGGACAGCAACATGCAGAAGAATGGAACTAGACCACTTTCTTACACCATTCACAAAAATAAACTCAAAATGGATGAAGGACCTGAATGTGAGACAGGAAACCATCAAAACCCTAGAGGAGAAAGCAGGAAAAAACCTCTTTGACCTCAGCTGCAGCAATTTCTTACTGGACACATCTCCAAAGGCAAGGGAATTAAAAGCAAAAATGAACTATTGGGACCTCATCAAGATAAAAAGTGTCTGCACTGTAAAGGAAACAATCAACAAAACTAAAAGGAAACTGAAGGAATGGGAAAAGATATTTGCAAATGACATATCAGATAAAGGTCTAGTATCCGAAATCTATAAAGAACTCACCAAACTCACCACCCAAAAAAACAAATAATCCAGTGAAGAAATAGGAAGAAGACATGAATAGACACTTTTCCAAAGACATCCAGGTGGCCAACAGACACATGAAAAGATGCTCAACATCACTCCTCATCAGGGAAATACAAATCAAAACCACACTGAGATACCACCTCACGCTGGTCAGAGTGGCTAAAAAGAACAAATCAGGAGACTATAGATGCTGGTGAAGATGTGTAGAAACAGGAACCCTCTCGCACTGTTGGTGGGAATGCAAACTGGTGCAGCCGCTCTGGGAAAGGTGTGGAGGTTCCTCAAAAAATTAAAAATAGACCTACCCTATGACCCAGCAATAGCACTGCTAGGAATTTACCTAAGGGATACAGGAATGCTGATGCACAGAGGCACTTGTACCCCAATGTTTATAGCAGCACTTTCAACAATAGCCAAATTATGGAAAGAGCCTAAATGTCCATCAGCTGATGAATGGATAAGGATATGGTTTATATATACATTGGAATACTACTTGGCAATGAGAAAGAATGAAATCTCACCATTTGTAGCAACATGGATGGAACTCGAGGGTATTATGCTAAGTGAAATAAGTCAGGCAGAGAAAGACAGATATAGCATGTTTTCACTCATATGTGGATCCTGAGAAACTTAACAGAAGACCAGGGGGGAGGGGAAGGGGGAAAAAGTTACAGAGAGGGAGAGAGGCAAACCATAAGACTCTTAAATACTGAGAACGAACTGAGGGTTGATGGGGAGTGGGGGAGAGGGGAAAGTGGGTAATGGGCATTGAGGAGGGCACCTGTTGGGATGAGCACTAGGTGTAGTATGGAAACCAATTTGACAATAAATTATATTTAATATAAAAAAAACCTGTCTACAAATAGTTACAGCAGCTTTGTTCATAATAACTAAAAACTGGAAACAACCCAGACGTCCTTCAGTGGATGAATGGTTAAACAAACGGTGGTACATTTATACTGTGGAACACTGCTCAGCAATAAAAAGGATAGACAGGTAACAACCTGGATGCATTTCCAGAGAACAGTGCTGAGTGACAAAAGTGCTAATTCTAGAAGGTTGCTTACTGGATGATTCCATTTATATGACATACTGGAAATGACCAAAGTATTCAAAGGGGAACAGATTAATGGTTGCCAGGAAGTTAAGGAGGGAGTGGGTGGGAGAAAAGTAGGTAAGACTATAAAAGGGTAACAAAAAGGATCCTTGTGGTGATGGAAATTTTCTGTATCTTAACTATCAATGTCAATGTCATGGTTGCGATGTACAATGGCTTTTCATGGTGTTATGACTGGAGGAGACTGGGTAAAGAGTACACAGGGTCTTTCCATGTTATTTCTTATAATGTATGTAAAACACAATGAATTGAAAATAATGTGATTTTTAAACAACTTTTTTAAAATTAGTTTTTAATGTGTTTTGTTTTGTTTTGTTTTTGAGAGACAAACAGAGACAGAGCATGACTGGGGGAGGAGCAGATAGAGAGGGAGACACAGAGTCTGAAGCAGGCTCCAGGTTCTGAGCTGTCAGCACAGAACCTGACGTGGAGCTCGAAGCCACAAACTGTGAGATCATGACCTGAGCCAAAGCCAGATGCAAACCAACTGAGCCACCCAGTCGCCCCCCAAAAAATCAACCTTCTTCAAAGAAATTAGCCAGCACTGACTAGCAGCTGCCTCTTTCCTTAGGTAAGGAAACTTTTCCACTACCACGAAGAATCTCTCTGGATTGCCACAGTCCCCTCGGGTCCAGATCTCTGTACACCAGTCATCTTCCTTCACTGGCTACATTGAGTGTGGGAGTAGTGATCCGGGAAACATACTAGCTGGGGTGGCTTTGCTCCCAATTACATCAGAGGGCCACCAGGAATCAGTTTTAGCCCCCGCAGTGTGCAATGTGGGCACCATGATGAGACTTCCCTGAACACCAGCGTCCTCCTTCCCTACCCCCATGCTGTGAGCAGTAGGTTGGAAGCCCACTCAATCCTTTCAACTCAAATTAGCAAATATTTACTAAGAGCCTCTAAGCTAGGTTGTATGCCAAGACATACGCATAAACAAGCTCACTCTGGTAGGGGGAACAGATAATTCAATAGATTGATTAAAAGTACTGCAGAATTCAGCTGAGGCCAGGAGCAAATATGTCAAAAGCAGTAAGAGAAGGTGATAGGTTAGCTTAAGCACGTAATATGATATCAATCTGTCTTTCATTCATCGCACCAATTTTAATTGAACACCTACTCAGTGCTAGGTGCTAAGGGACACAAAATGGATTCAGACTCTGCTTGTCAGTTGGAGCCCAGTGTGGCAAGTCCCGTGGCCGAGGAGAGAACTCATCATGGGAACCACGAGGATGCCACTTAGAAGAGTCTCCTTTACATGCTGTCAGTGGAGGAGTCCTGGTGGGGTGGACGTGATCCTGATAAGGGGCATGTGGAATTATAAAGCCCCTCTAGCCACTCCCCTGCTATCTGGCTATTCACTCTGGCTTGCAATTGGCTCAGGCCCCTCTCTGTAAATGAGGTTCACACTCATTTAGAGTGATGCCTGATGGACTGTGTGTGGGGATGACAGGAGAGGTGAATGGAGAGGGCCTGTGAAACCATGTAGCTGGCAGCAATGTCTTTGCTTGTGAGAGGAAATAAAGCGCTACAAAAGAAGGCACTGAGACAAGGGCAGAGTCAGCAGGGGTCACCTAAATGGAATATCACTTAGAGCATAACTCAGTCTGGTATGTGAACCCATCCCTTAGATATCCTGGGAGTACCCATCCAGCTCTGGAAAGGGAAGAGTTTATGGTAAAACAGAAAGAATTGTAGCATTGGGAGTCCAAACAACATTTCTGTGGGAAGCCCTGAACAAGAGTTGGCCTGAAGAGGAAAAAGGCCATTTTCTCCTGGGCTGGGAGGGAGGTGATGAAGGGGAGTGCCACGTGGGCTGACCCGGGGCCTCTCATTATCATGGTGGACATGGAAGGAAAACATCATAGCAGCAAGCATCTGGAGGTGGGCAGTGATGGAGTGCCCAGTGGCAGAGGCTGAGATAGAAAGCACCCCAAATGGTATGGCCAGCCCACCACCTGTGAGGCAGAGCGGCACAGATGGCCTCAGTGCTAACGTGACAGACAACTGGGAACAGCACCAAGGTGGGTGGTCTAAGGGCAGGCCTCAGTGAGTGTTACATCTGTTATCCCACCTCTTTAGGGACTCTGAGAGAGAGGTACACAAAAAGAGAAAGGGTCAAGGGGTGCTCTTTGTGCAGTGGACTTAGGGACAAAGAGCATAAAGCTTTACCCTTGCAATCCACAGCCTGATAGAGCCAGGAGAAGGGCTTTGCTAATGTTCCCACACTTCTGATATCTGTGGGGTTTCTTCCTTGCCCTTCAAATTTTGCTGTTAGTATCGTTAATGTGCAGAAAGACCTCCTGCCTCACTGGGATTTACCTTTGCACAAAAGAAAAAGAGGAAGGAAGGAAGGAAGGAAGGAAGGAAGGAAGGAAGGAAGGAAGGAAGGAAGGAAGGAAGGAAGGAAGGATAATACAGAATATTGTATTTTAATGAAGTCCATGGCCATCCAAGCCAACCATCACAGACGATGTCATTTACCATGGCACTCAGCTGGAACTTAGATAAATAATAATAATTTTTAAAGTTTGTAGATCATATTGAACTTGGCTTAATAGGCCCTCTCTCCAAACCTCTGAAAGGATGGCTCATAAAAAAGTAATTAGTTTATATAGACTGTCAAGGTTCATGGGGGACAGCTGGCCTTTGATGCCTCATCTGTGATTACAGGCAGCTACAAGATAATAAAATCGAGCTCTGAATTCACGCCAAGGTATTCAGTGATCTCACGCTGGACACGATGCCAAGCAGAACGAACTGTAAATGCCTGCTCTACTCCTATTCTTTGCTTTGGAATCTCTAACAAGTCTAAGACATTTAGGACTTGCATTCATAGGCCCCAAATTCCTATTAAAGTAAAACCATTGACCTTACGAATTCATGTTCATAATTAATATTTGTGATGGGCTCTGATTCCAGGCCTATTCAATATGGCCACTGTTGTAAGCTGCGGAAATGGCATCTAGAGAAGGGATTTGAATCAGTATTAACTTGTCTAAGCTTGGCTATTAAACAGTCCAATTACTGACAGTTGGAGCTGGCTTTCAATCATCATTGATTTCCCTGTGATGATCACCAGCTACTGCTTTTTATGAGGATTTCTTCAATGTTTTCAAATTCCCTGCCCATTCTTCTCTATGCTGCCCACTTACCTGAGCATTCTTGGGTTCATTTTTCTCCCCTAGCTCATACAATGCCCCTTCCCTCAATACAGAAAACCATATTAACAGGTGGTTTTCATTTGGCCTCTTTGCTTTTCAGGGACAAAGAGGCAGAGTCATCTCAGCAGAGAGTGGAGATACAAGTGCAATGAAAATAATCTCATGGGAATCCAAGATCACCTGGACACCAGAACCACTTAAGAATGGAAGCCATGGTTCCAAGAGCAACCACTTAGACCCTTCCCTCCAGGCACATCTGTTTCTCCCTAGGACCAGCTGCTTCACCTCAGTTGGCTGACCAAGGGCTTGCCTCAGTCTACTGACCAAATCATGATTTGCACATATCACAGAAGCTTCATTCATAATCCTTGCTCTCCCACATGGTCCCTTAGCACTCAAACAGGAAGCCAATTGGCCTGTGTGACCTCTTCTATCCAGGTAGCAATCACAGGCTGTAACTAGTTTATTCATTGGCTGGCCTGAGCTATGTGCCCACTTCAGGTCCAATCACAGTCGGGGAGAGGGTCTGGGTCATGTGGCCTAGAATTTGGCCATGAGGGGCAGTGAGTGAGAAAGCATCATAAACATGTTTGCATCACATTTGCCAATAAGGCTATAGATTGAGAGTCACTGATTCCCCAGGATGTGTTTGGGCTTGGAGCTTTGATACCTATGTCTTATGAATTGTTTCTCCAATAGAAATAAAGATGTGTTTTTTGTTTCATTTTTTTCCCCTGATTTATTGTATGCGGAGCCCTGGCTTTGGAGTTAAGTTTGACCCACTGTCTTTTGCTAATGCTGGACAGCATCAGGGACACTAATGGGGAGATGAATGAAGCTAGAAGTGTCCCCAAGGACTGAGGCCAGGACCCTGTGCCCACTCCTGCTGAGTCCACTAGCTTGGGATGGAGCAGAACCAAATGATGATGATAGGGAACAGTGGTTAACAGGGAACTGTAGAGAAGAGTAGCCTGGGAGCCACTCCTAGGGAACAGAATCACCCTCAAAATCGAGGGACCTGGCAACATTTTTCCAGAAGGATACAGGATTGCTAGATATCAGCCCAGTGATTGCTGTGTGCTTCCCATTCTTCTTCTCTTTGAATGGGAGGTTGTTGAGGTTTCCCTTCCCTGAAAATTGGGGTGGGGGGTGGGGAGATAACCTATCCTTTTAGCTAACAGATCTCTGGACCAAGAGACCTGCATCCAGACCTGAGGAAGATCACAAAATCTTGGCCTCAAAGCCAGATGCCATTATAGGATGCACTTTTGGGGATCCTAAAATAAAGTGAGCATATTTTCTATGAGAAAGGGGTGTGAATAGTTGTGGCCTAAGGGCAGGCTGTGATGGAAGGACCACACTGATGACCCTACTTGTCACCCCTCTTTGCCATTGGCAGTCTGCTATGACGCTGACTCTGGGCTTGGCCATATGATTTGTTTGGCCAGCGGGACAGTAACAAACCTGTCCCAAGTAGCTTGCCAGGTAGTTGCCAAATCTTGCACAACTATGTGCTCTTTATGCTCTATATACTCAGGCTGGTCTGCCATCATGCTTGGGCCAGCATTCCAGAAGAATACATGGGGGAGAACAGTGTCATCCAGTCAAGGCCACTCTAGACAAGCCAGCCTACAGCCTACCCACCAGCCCACAAGTGCATGGACAAGCCCAGCTGGGACCAGCTGTGCCTGGCTCACATTAGCAGAGCTGTCCAACAACTACCCCAAAACTTGGGAGCATCTTTCTTGAGAAAGAATTAATGGCTGATTTTTAATGCTCCTACGTTTTGGGGTGGTTGTTGCACAGCAATACCTTAGCTGAGACACCTGGTTAAAATTACAATATTATCATCACTACTGTGTTCTGAGCAAATTACAGAATCTGGTTTAGCTTTAGTCTCTCCTTCTGTAAAAAAGAAACAATGACAGTGCTTACTTCAGAGGACTGTTGTAAAAGTTAAATGATACAGTATGTGTGTATCTAGTACGTATGATAAACTACCTAGTACAGTGCCTGGTATGTAGTCAGTGCTTGATAAATGTCAGTTAATTTCTAGTGCTGTTGCCTGCAAGTTGCTTTTTGTACAAGGATGTACGACTGACGGGACAAGTAGGGGCTGAAATCTGCCTCTTTCTCCATTTGCCAAGTCATGTGCTCTAGTGTGGGACAGTGTCCATATGTAATAAAGAGCACCTGTTTCTAATTTTCACAGTTACCATATGGGCTGGCACCAGTCCTGCTATTATTATTGATTTCATTGTCCACTTTTCATCCTGTTTTAGTATAATACTGCCATTAGCTCCAAATCCCAGAAGACTTGGGATTCTTACCTTCAAGGGCTTTTCTCGAGCAACCTAGTGCCAGTACTGAAGCTTTCTATCCTAGAACTCCACATCCTTCCTGTTGGGGTGACCAACTCACTCCAGTTTACCCAGACCTTCTTGGTTATAGCAATGAAAGTCCCATGTCCCAGGAAACCCTCAGTCCTGGGCAAACCAGTATGGTTTGAATCCCTAAATGTCCCTCACTTTTCAGCCTAAATTATGGAAAATGACCCACAAGTAATCACTAATTCTCCCTTAAACATTAGTTTGAACTGGAGTGGGACCCCTGCTGTGAGCATTTATCTGGGACTCCCACACTCTTCTTTTTCCTTGCCTGGCCAGCCCTTGCTCCTGCCTTCCTTCCTCTGTACTTTGGCTCCTAGTCCCTCCTCCAGCCATCCTGACACAGTGTCCCCTCAGCACCTGCCTCTGACCACTAAGCATGAGAAGAGGTTATGTGACTGCACTCATCAGGGACTCAGGTGCAGAAGAACCCTGAGCAACTAGGCTCCTATGGAGACGCCTGGGACTCCAGGATTAAGCATGGATCATAATGGAGAAGAGGTGAACCGTACAATTTTCCAGATGAGATGGGCCATCCTAAAATGAGTTGCCATGAAGCAAAAATATACACAGCCTTCAGCATGAGAGAAGTGAAAACAACAACAACAAAAGGCCCAGTGACTGGCGATATACAGACAGAGAGCTTTAGGGACACCGAGATAAAGTCTGGGGTGGGCAAAGAGGATAATTAACAAGAAAGAAAATTCAGGGCAAAGACCCCAAACGCATGGGCAGCAGAGAATCTGGGAAGCTCCTTTTTCTCCCTCCAGCAGAACAGTTCCACCATAGAAAGGGGCTACCGACCTCCTCTGTGGCAGGAAAGATGTTCACTTCTCTACTCAGCAAGGCCAGGGCTTTGTGTCCCAGGCCCTGGGAACCCGAGGGTTCTATATGGAAGGCCCTGTCCAGTG
The DNA here is from genome assembly GCF_027475565.1 of Acinonyx jubatus. NCBI lineage: Eukaryota > Metazoa > Chordata > Mammalia > Carnivora > Felidae > Acinonyx > Acinonyx jubatus. Next base: position 121,263,785 of record NC_069384.1, read on the forward strand.
ATGAGATCTGCCTCCAGAGCTTCTTGGCCATCAGCAGATAGGAGGGAGGGGTAAAAAGTGTGAAAGGGAAACACCAGAGTGAATGCACTGCTCATGGAGGGGTAACCAAGAAAAAGACCCAAATATGCCCCCACCACTGTCAAGGCTGGAAGCTGCCAAACTGGCTGAAAAGAGAGCACCAAGAACAGAGCTAACTCAATACTTTAGTTCCAGGGT